>NW_024962263.1:22942801-23542801 GCF_019238085.1 Lagopus leucura
CCAAACAAGAACCAGGTAGATTACATACTTTTTTGCTCGATCAAATTTAGACTCAGCGCAGAAATAAAAATGCCCAATGTCGGTGGAAAATAAAGTAAATTAGATGAAATAATGTCCTCAATATTTTTGGTGCTGAATTGCAGTACTATAGTAATGTTATAATAGGGTGATTTAGCTCAGTATAATGCTCCCAGTTGTCTTATTTTCCTGTTAACAATGTTTGTTTCTGTCCATAGCGAAAGTAACCCTTCAAGGTTCTGCAAGAGTGATGAACAGAAACCTCTGCTAGTCAGTAGTGACTGCTGGTGGGGGAAACTCTAAGGAGCTATTCTTCTTCCATACTTCAGTACTTTACGATATAAGCCAACATTTCCTAGTGAAACAGAACAGACCAACATCATAAGGGAAAGGGAAGGACAGGGAGTGACTGAAAGGATTGTTCACATTCCCTTCAATTTATTTTTTTTTTCCAGTGGTAAAGCATGAATCTGAAAAAGTTAAATGTCTGCAATTAGGCAAATCAGCCCACATGCAGTTGCCAAAATAAATACAAATTACTGAGGCACTTGCACTTACATTAGATATTGAGCCACACTGCACTATGACTGTGATCTGAGAGTTCAGGTTCCAAAGCAAATGCATGTAGTTAATACCCCTGTGGTGGCTTTTTGTTTGTTCATTTTCATGAGTTAGAACAGATGCGACTTTAGCATGAAAAGGATTTGAGCAGTTTGAACATCTTTTTACTTGGCATATATCTTTCAGTTAAACCTGAAAACAAAATACTACTTCTCAGACTATTAAGATAAGGACTGGCTCTCACATACCTTTGCTTCTTAGTAACAGGGGTACTGTTTCAGACTTTTATATTCACGAACTGAAGGAAAAATTGCACACTTCCTTCTGCAGTGTTCTATTTTCGTAACCTCTGAGCCACCCTATATGAATAACATTAACTTATCAAATAATCCAAATATCATCCCGCTTTGAATTATAACAGTTTCTTGTAGTTTTCAGAAAGCCATTCACAGATCTTCCTCTGCTACTTAGCAGATGGCTAGAACAATTTCAATGATGTGATTAGAATGGCACAGGCTTTCTACACAGATCCAGTTCAGAACATTTCTATACTCTACTGGAAAAGAGGCAGAATGTACCTTGCAGTTTGCACATCCTGGGATGTGGCATTTGTTCCCAAAGCCTGCTTATCCTAACTTGATGGATGCGTACTGAAGTCCACACTCAGTAAAGGTTTGGAACAGATCCTTCATGTTTGCAAGTTGTCTTGTTGTCTTCAGCACTTATCATAAAAAAAATGAGAAACACTGCTGCTATTCCCTATTGCAAAAAAAAAGTCACCGTTTATAATGATAAATTCATTAAGCATTTGAACATTATAGTGATAAGTATGCAAAAAACAAAAACCAAAACAAACAAAAACAGCCATGAAGACATTAGTATTACTGTCAGAGAGGGATTTGGATTTCATTCAGTAAACAAAGCATGCAGCCACATGCTGTATAAGAAAGACATATAGGGCAGCTGGTTCCTCCCCCGAGCACTATCAATACTGTGTTGCAAGGCCTTGATCCAAAGTTAGTGATTGCAACTAAAAGGTTCCAGCTAACAGCAGTCAGCTGTGGACTAGGCTCTTGGTGAGGAAGACATCTGCTCCAAAATGGGCAGAGAATCATATTTAAATTCTTCCAGCACATACTTACAGAAGTAGAAAAAAAACACATAATAATTTGAATCGGGGGGAGGGACATCTGGAGGTCCTGAGTCCAAACTCCTGCTCAAAGCATGGCCAACTTCAATGCTAGAACAGGTTGCTCAGGACCTTTTCCACTTGAGTCTTTAAAATTACCAACATCTTTAACCCCCCAGGCAGGCGGTTTCAGTGCTTAGCCACTACGTCTGTGGCATGTACATAGCAAAGCAACATTCAGACAAGATCTAGCTTTTTGGTTCATTTTTCAGCACAGTACTTTTTCAGGTTTGTGTCCAAGTTCATATTCATATATGGTTAAAATTTTTCAGACAAGAGTTGCATTAGATGCATTTATAATGTCCATTCTTTGTTGGTGATTCTAGTAGTGAGAGTAACGTCAGCCATAAATTTAGGAAATAATATAAGCAAATGTTTTATAGTCAGCAGTCCTTTTGTGTTCCAAGCTTCTTTTGTTGTGGCAAACGCTTATTGGTCCCAGAGATAGGATTAGTATGTACTTCCCACGAAATTAACAATGTGGAGGCACTTCATAAAGACCCCTTATTTCAAACATCAAGGTTTTCTTTTGCTAGGACACTTTCAGAGGTGAGATTCCATAAATCTTGAATTAAAGAACACATGATAGATGCATCATGGGGAAGAAAAGCATTCCTGGGATTTAGTCTGTTGCCACTTAGCTCTCCCTAATATCACTGATGGTGCTGCACCCATCGTGACAGAAATGTTCAGAGCACAGCTACAGTCTGCCTCCAGTGCACACACAAAATGTCAGTGCATTTTTTCCTCTTAAAGGATCTGCTTTAATAGACAGAACATTACTGGCAACAACAACAAATATATTGTCATTAAAATTTAAAATTAAATTTCATTTCATATTATTTTGTTTTCCATAGCAATGCTTATCCACATTCCTTGACTTGGTAAAAGTTGTTAACTGTTTTCCAAAAAAAAAAAAAAAACAACCCAAAAAGTCTTGCTTTAACTGGCACATAGTATCACACCATTTTCATACAATCTCATTTTCTGAGGTGTTTGCTTTTTGCCGACCATTTCATTATCATGCAAATGGAGTTGGGCTATTTCTGCAGACAATCTAATTGTTGGCATAATATGTTCTCATTATTTGTATAGTGTAGCAGTTTGTATTAGGCTATTATCAAGTGTAACAGAAACACATAACAGCCTGAGTTTTGAGAAATGGAGGCTATTCTTTATCAAAAGCTGTATGACCTGGATACAGATCCAGTCTAGACTCACAGACAAATATCAGCCATTCTGAACTGCACAACTCTTCTGGGGCCCAAACATGCACTCTTTGGGACAACAGGAGCAATACTGGAAGCTTTCTTTCCCCTAGTGATTGCCTTTTTGAACAAGCTCTAACTCTTACACCTTGAAGAAAACATTATGATATGTAAAGGAATTGAGATAAATAAAGCACTATTAAAATAGCAAATAGAGAACAAACCAATTTGCTTTTAGCTAGCAATTGAAATGCAAAAGTTTCAACTTTCATTCTACTTCCTAACAATAAATCTTATGTTTCAGGATATGCTGACAATTTAGCAGAGTTGAACTTTGGCACGTAGTCATCCACAAAAAGCAAATTTGCACACTATTTAGGTTGACCCTTGCTGCAGACATATGTTGAAGTTTCTTAATTAAAAAAGCACCTTAGAAACATTTCCAGTTTTCAGATCGGATAAAACAACTTTCAAGGTTCTAAAATATCAACTAAATATTACAGTAGAAAGAATAATTTTCTCCCCCCATGGCATGATGTAAACGATGATTACAGTTTAGCAGCCATTTTTACTTGTTTACAAGATATTTCAGTGTTATTCAGTATTTTAAAGTGGAAAAGAAGATGGTAAAGTGACAATCAAACTTTTGTTGCAGGGAAGAGCAGTTGCTCTGAACCATATTGGCTAGAAATAAGAAACCCATATCCCTTTGTTAGGATTGAAGTCCTCGGCTAAGTCACTCAGGGAAAGCAGCTAAAGTTCAAGGGTTACCAGTTTTCAACATTATGCAATATGATTGAATGTAATATAGTAGATCAAACCCGATGTATCAGAGGAAGGTATATAGTTTTTTTAATTGCCAGTTTTCTGCTGAAAAATATTACCTCCATACATATATGTTGTGCTAACAAGTGATAGAGTTTGCTGCAAGTACCAACGCTTCTCAAATAGTATGTTTTCTTGGCTCATTTCACTTTTGCTGTTAAAAATTTTTGGTCTGTTGAAAATATTGGATACTGAGTCCCAATTTGCTTCTTCTAGTTGTTAGAAATCATCAATCACTGCCAAACTGTGGAGGGTGATCCAAAAGTAATGCCTCATATTTTATTATGTTAGACTGTGACATCAGAGGCAGATGTTGGTGGTATGGCAGTAGAGGTCGAACCTTCCCACCAACATTTCATTACATTTTGTTGCCAAGCAACAGATGACAGCAAAGGGGCAGTCTGACAAATTGTCATCTGATGTAGAAGTACATATGAAGTAAAGGTTGTCATTGAATTCTTCCATATGTAAAAAAAATGGCACCCACCCACATTCATAAATGTTTGCTGAAAATTTCTCTAGACTGAACAGTGGCATTGAGCTCAATGAGGCAGTGGGTGGTGTGTTTCGTGAGTTCCAGCAGTGGCAACAGCAGGTCACCTCTGCTTGTTCACATTGTTACAAGAATGGCATGCAGACTCCTGTTCATCACTGGTGAAAATGCATAGCCAATGATGGTGACTGTGTGGAAAAACAGTGTTTTGTGGTAGAGAATTTGGTCTATCAAATAGTGTTATTGTGCTCTTTGTATCTGTTGACATTTCCATGGAAATAAGGAGGAGACATTACTTTTGGAGTGACCTACATGTATATATAACCTCAGGAAATTGCATGCCACTGTTTTTCAGCAAGAAGACGGGGCAGCCTACACTAGGGGCACAGAAATCTAGATGGAGTGTGACAGGTGTACTATAAAGAGCATGCGCACATATACTCCCATCCAACCATGTGGAAGTCTTCGCAGTATCACAGTGAGCGATACTTTAGTATTTCTTCTCTTTTCAGAGACTTCTGGCTCTCTTTTCTTCCTGGTATGGGTGCAGGGATGTCTATATTCTCCTAATCTTATCTCAAGCTATGGGTCAAATAGGATGCGAGTCAGTTTTTAAGAAAGTAATGGCAGCTGGCACAGATGAGAGAATTGCAGTTGCTCCTGCCTGCCACTGGCCAGTGAATGTCTTTGTGCACATTTCTGCTAAATAGGCTCCATGGTACTCAGCTCAGCCCTGGCTCCAATCAGGTTTTGTTTCTCCAAATACTCTCTGAGCTTCTTTCTATTCACTCTAAAGCTGCCTCAAGAAATACTGACTGATTGCAGTGTTTTTATATGAGACAAGAAATACATTGCTATAGAGCCTTCCAGCAATTTGATTTATAGCTGTGCAAGCACTCTGGTAATTGCATGTAATAAGTTACTGGTCCAGACCACAGCATCTTGCACTTACAAATGCTAGAGGGAACTCTTTTTGCTTGTAAAGCTTTTCTGAGTCTTACACACTCTTCTTAGTTCACTTTTGATAGATTTTTAAAAGGATGTTTTGTCACACTTGGTGAACTGTCATCTAGGAGAGTTCCTCTTAATTTCAGCTTTTTCAGTGTTCTGAAAAAGTAGACTTATGAACAACATTTTAGTTATATTGCAACCTTTTTCCACCATTCACATTCACAATTAATTAACAATTAATCCCTTCTGATGTTATGTTTCCTGCTGATATCACTTGCTTTCTTTGGGTCTCTGAAATGTCAGCTTTAAATAAATAATATCCTGCCATCTGTAACCATTTGCCTTGTCATATTTATTGGTCTTTTAAGCTTGCTAACAAACTTTAGATCCAGAAGTCAGTTATGCTCTGTAAAAATAACCGAATTTTCAGAAACACTGTGAACCCCTAAGCACAACAAAAGATCAAATTAAAAGAATAGATGGAAACAATCTTGGTTTGGGAAATAGAAAAGGACACGTGATTTAATTGTCCAATTCGTTATGCAAAGGCAAGGGACAGCAAATAATAGCTACCACAAAAGAAACTCTGAGATGCATGGATTACTGTTCAGCCTTCCCAGGCAGGTAGCTTTGCACTCTTTCCAGCTTCGCAGAGTACAGTGACAATCTGTGAGAAATACTAAGCTGGGAAGAACTGAATGAGCACTGAAAGAACAAATGACCTTGATGAAAAGGAGAAACAGGAAAAAAATGCAATTAAGTTCCATCTAGAATGGGTTACAACTGCACAAATACAGGGCAGGAACAAGAAATGGATCTGAGCATTGTTATATCAAAAAAGCCAATCAGTTACCATGCTGCAAGATGCAAATGTACAAATAGGAACCAAACCTGTAAGAATAATGAGCAGTCCTTCTACTGCACTTTAATAGAGATACAGTAACAAGGCTGCAACCAGAACAGTGCTCATATTGCAGAGCTGGTTCTAGCCAGACTGAGGAAACTCATTTAGCTTAGACTAATGAAGAAAAGAGAGATGAAAATGGGAAAAATGTTTTCAAAGTCCTAAACATATAAGAATAATGTCCCTATTGACTAGCTGAATAAGTTAGGAGCCTAACATTGAAACAAGGGGGGATTCAAAACATGTGTTGTGAAAAAAAGAATCCTTTCCAACAGTGAGCACTGGACAATACTGGCATAGAATCTCTGAAGTTGCTGAAGTCCTATAAAACAAATATACCTTGGGAATTCCTTGGATCATAACAAGTTGAGATTCATCTTGCCTAGTTTTATCTGTCTAAAAGCATTCACTCTTTAGTGTGTCATCTGGGAAGCTTTCGCTGTCAGTGAAAGCTTTATTCCAGAGAAAATGTTTCCTATCCTAAACAAAATATCTAGACTACGCAGGATGAGGGGCTGTCTCCTTGATTAATACAACAGTAATATGGAGGTCCCATACTATTCAGACTGAATGCCTCGCTGCTTATTTTAAAGTGTTTGCAAGATTAAGGAAATGTGTGATACTCTAAAAAAGCATCATATCATATCCTGCTTGTTCAAAATGCCTTCATCTTTAGAACTATTTCAGTGACATATGATTTCAGTGGTTCCAGTGATTTAATGAAAAAAAAAAAAGCCTGAGACTATGCTTTGAACCAGGCAAAGTTCAGTTAAATGATTGTTTATCTACTTAGTACAATATATAGAACTGAGGAGCTTGTGATTTTTCAAAAACTTCAACGTCATGCTTTCTCTGAAAGACACAACTGTAAGACAGATATTCCACTACATTCTACTTGCCCTTGTTTCTCAAAGCTTAACCCAAGCAGGCAGAGAAAGAACTCTAGTAGAAGCCCTGACTCTATCTCACCACAGAAAACAAATATTCACAGAACTTACAGGCAGTGCATGAACAGATACTGAGTTATGTATTGTGCACTTACAAATCTTATCTATAGGCTATTCATTAAAAAATACAAAGGCTAAACTTCTCCATGTCAAATTTGGATTCTTCACTAAGTAATGCAGATAAAAAGAACGTGAAGAGAGATATGGTGTTGTACAATCAATAAGTGTACAGAGTTTTAGGCTAAGTAAAGTTATTGCAACACAAAGATAATAAAGGGAAAATGCTTACTGATGTTGTAGGCTCACAATATTCTCTATGAGGAGTAATCAGCAGGAAGAGAGCCTTCCTCAGTGGCAGTCAGCATTTAAATGGGATCTAGGAGAGGTGGAGCCAGGCTCCACTCCTCTGGTAGCACAAGTGAATTACCTTCACCCGTGCTCCTGTGGTTGACTCATTTCTTGCCTCAGGTGATCAATCAGAGTTTCAGGCCGTGATTCAGCAGTTCCCATACAGGTGTGAAGGACACTGATCCTCAGTAGAGAAAAGTCAGAAAACACTCTCAGTGTTAGTTGGCTTTGTGATGTTGGTGTAGATATAATGAAAGTAATGTAGCATATTTTAACTTTATATACTTTTGTTATGTAATTTCCAATTGTATTCAGTTCAGGTAGAAGGTTGTAAATATGAAATTGCTTATCTTTGAGAAAAATAAACGCTTAAGAAATAAAATAGCGTATGTAGCCATGTACTCCTTCCAATGATATCACACTGTTGTTGATGGGGTAAATCTGGACCCATGATATAAGAGAAGCATATAAATAATGGGCATAAGTGCCCTTTTCTCTTCTCTTTTCTCCCCAGATCAGGCTGCTTAAGCAGGTTTGCAGTTCAACAGCTACAGCACAGGTCAATGAATGCTGAAGCCATCCAGCAGTTACTTCAGTATTCCACTTCAGGTTAATAACAGAAAAAAGAAAATCCTTTTTATCAGTTCTAAGTTCACACGTGGCTGTTATGGGAGTACAACATCAAAACTTTGAAACCACTGAAGCTTTGATTAAAGCATTGATCCCAACCAGCAGAAACAGGAGATTAACTAAGCACACCTGAAAATAATTATTATAGAATTAGCCTGACATTCACACAACTAAATTTGAAGAAGGTATTTACTTCAGCACACAGTTGAAACAGAAAATTAAATTTCATCCAGACAGAAAAGCTTTTCGATTCTAATCCAGTAAAACAAATGTTTACAAAATTGACCATGAGTATATTGTAGTAAGAGCTCTTGGACAAATAAAGTATAATTGACTGTCGTTCCTTGAGGGCTTTTTCCTAAATTTGCAGTTAAAACTCTATCAGACTAGAATCCTGATAAATTGTCATTAGAGTTCCTAGTTTTGGTAGTAACTTTTATGCAGTATTCTGGCTAAAATAAGAAAGGATACTTAATATAAGTACTGGCATAAAAAATTTCTTGGATGATGAACCTTTATCAAATTGGATGGAATATGGTCCTTGGAATATTGCTAAGAAATGTGTACTGACATAGAAAGCAAGCTGCAAATCAGTTGGAGGTAGAATTATTATTTGTTTAATAAGGTAAATAATCAATTTATAAACATTAAATTCATAAAGTAGCCTATGATGATGTCATTGATACAGTGATAGGTGAAAAATGGCATGTAGGTAGAAATGTGATTCATGAGTGATGGCCTGTCTAACACACAACCTATTATACAAAGGATGGAAGTGATGAAATGCAACTGTTTGTATCTGAATTTGAAATATGCCTTTAAAAATAATACTTTCAACAGAAAAAGCAAAACATATTAAAAATCATGGTTTCTTACTTGTCATTTTTATAGTTTTCTATGTCATTTAATGCAGGAAAAGTACAAGATGTCACAAAAGCAGAGAAATTTGTTTTATCGTAGAAAACTGCAGTCACGCTACTCCTCATAAAAGAAAATAATCTATAGCATAAACTAAATTCCTGGAAGCATCAGGGCCGAGATTCATCAAAGGTAATGGGACAGCTGATCTGTATTAGATAAGATGCAGAGAAGATGTATCTAATTCTGAGATTCTCTCTGTGTTCACAGTAAAAGAAGTGTGGACAACTAACAGTACAACTACAGTACAACAGGACAACTACTGAGCAATGTCTATGCTGCATTACAGCAATGTATATTGTAATGTTGCAAAAGTCTACATGTGATCAAGTGAATATCAGCCTGAGAAAATTTCTGTGAATTTGGTAATTTCAGAACTGTTTCCATTCCTGTAATTCTAGCAGAATGTGTATAAAAACCTACATGAAAGTAGGTCTCTTTCACCAAGCTCCCGTGTTGGTACACCAGGACTGACAAGCTGAACAAAAACACAGAATTACTATAGTTGGGCTACATATCTTCAAATCATGTATAAGATTCTGTGCTATTTGAAAGTCCTCTTCTAACCAGAAATTCTCTGGTAAGTAGTCAGAATTAATTTTAACTGTTAATTATCTACAGACAAGTAATCAAAATCAATAATAATTCTTAATTCTAAAAACTTTCCTGTAAAACAATGTCTTACATTAACTGTGTTCTCCTATTCAGAAACATAGGAAGGCTTTCAAAAACTTCCTACAGTTTGCTCATTTACACTCAAGTTATGTGAAAAAAGATCAAAAAGGTGTGGATCCAATCATCACCACTGTTTCAGCCTCAGCCTGTCATCAGGACAAGCATGTAGTATCAGCATCTGAAGACAGTGGTTTAATTTACATTCTCAAAAGGTAATGATATCAATTTCAGTTATCCACATACCACTACAGAGGTTTTGTTTCATCTGTGCTTATTGTGATATATCTGCTAGGCAAATTTTATCTGCGTTTTGCATAAATAAGAACATCTGTACAAAACAGGTAACACCACCACTTAATCTCCACTTTGGCACTTATAGTTGGCATTTTTTTCCTGTATACATCACAGTGCGTTATTTCTATTCACTGGAGATGTAGAAGTGAAAAAGTGTTCAGTTATAAATGGTTGTCAAGTCATAGCATTTCTTGCATTTGCCTCAAGCTATGTCGAGCCAGAAATTTAGAGGGTCATAGCAATGCCTGCTAAGTGACTGTTCTAAATTTGCACTTCATATTAACACAGAAAAAAAAAAAAAAAAAAAAAAAGCAATATATAGTATTCCTTGGCAATATTTTGGGTGACATGAAAGTTCCAGATATGCATGAAATAAGGCCTTAATATTAAAGCGGGTAAAATTCTAATCCATTTTGGAATCCCTCTTTCTGAATGATGGCTAGGCTTCCAGTAATATACTCTAACTGATTAAGAGTCTTGCTTGTGTTTGCTGCTGAGTTTTTTGCGGTTATTATCTAAACTGTAAACTGTATTGATAAAAAACAATTGAGTCTGTAAAGCCCATTAAAACTCTATTCATTTCTATTATCTATAGAAATTGCATATTCTTACTGCTTACATTAGCCCTGGATGTTTCACGTTGGCCATAATTTCAGTTCTTCTGTAATCTGGCACTATTCCTTCTAAAATCAGAAGGGATTTCATATGATTAACGTAGATTTCTGAAGTCTGGATAATATCTTGATTGAGCTTCACATACTCTGCGTCTTTGCCATCACTTGCATTTCTGATTGTACTCTTTGTGAGTTGACAGTGCTTTTATCACACCATCATCTCTTTAGTACACAGTACTTCCAAAACTTCTATTCTTCTTTTGCTTCAACTTTTGATCAACTGTCCTGAAGGGAGAGTATAGACAAAAATATTCACAGAGCCTAATAATATTGTTCAAATATTTTCTCATTTTCAAAAATGCATACTTCTGGTTTTCTTATTTATAATAATGAATCTCTAAACTGCCCATTTGGATCTTTCTATATACCAATTCAGAAATAAAGTTATTCAGTCTTAACTTAGCCATGACAGAAACAGATGAGAGCCAAACTAATTCTTTAAATGTAATCTCTAAGCCTAACTCTAACCCCTAGATTTAAGACTAGCGACAACCCCGATTGTCTTGCCATATCCCAACTAATCTCAACGAAGAACTAACTCAAGCCCTCAAGATTAAACACAAAAATAAAACCAAACCTGTGATACTGAACTCTAACTCTAGGGCTACCCTTAATTCTTAATCCTAATTATAAATCTTAACTTCATCCATACACCTAAAAGTTGTAACATGCACCATCATCCCAAAACATACCCTAAACTAATGCAACATCCTAATCCCTAGCAGAACACACTAAGCAAAACTTAAAACCCCAACCTAAATCTGAATACTAACACAACTCCTAACTTTAACCCTGAACTCTAAAAATAACTTCAAGAAAATCCCTAAACCTAAACTTGAATACCTCACTCTCAACCTCAACCCTAACTTTAAATACTGAACTTAAATGCCAAACCTAAACTAGCAAATTGTCATCCTAAATCTTAGCCTGAACCCCAAAACTAACACTAATGATTAAATAAAACCAAACACAGGCCCTTAACACAACCACCTAATTCTGACTGTTAATCCTAATGAAATTTGAACCTTAAATCAAAAGCTCTAGAACAAACCCTTAACATATAATAAAACCCTATCACAAACCCCGAATCAAAAATGCCTATAATCTAGTTCACATCCCAAAACTAAGCCCTAACTCAACCTTCTGTATATATACAATAATAAAGTAGCTTATATATATATAATATAAAGTAGCTGTCACGGGATGGAAATTCCAGTCAGCAAAGCAAGGAGCTGCTATATCAGCCTTTGAGAAGGAATGTTTATTTCCAGTGATAAAACACAGTGACATGTCAAAAGAGGGTCAATGAGCCCAATAGTTCCATTACAATTCTAGGCTCTGTACATTAACAACAGAAAAAAAAAATGTAAGGGAATGTATTTCAAACTGGCTTTAGTCATATTTTCTGGTATGAGTTTATGCATCTCTTTATGACAGAACAGAAACAAATAGATTCAAAGAGCTTAGAGCATGTTAAGTCATATTGTTTGATGTTCTGTAATGAAAATCCATTACTTTTCCCTCAGTTAACTCCATCTTGAATGTTATAAACTGTCAAAAACATATCTTCCAGGTAGGTATCTGATTTCAACTGAAAGAATTCAAAGGATTGAAAATCCTCCACAGTTTTCAGAACTGCATTCCTTTGGACAATTAAACATCTATACAATATTTCTGATTTGAATTTAGTGACTTTAGCCTTTCACAATGCTATCCTCCAAAAAGTTAAAAATTACATCAGTAACTCCTATTTTCTGCCTGTGAAGTGACTTATAAAATAAAATCAAGTTAACTTAAATCTTCTTGAAAGATAAAAAAAAGTCTGAGCTAAGCCATTTGCTGTCATTTCCTCTAGACTTCAAATAGTGCTTGTGTATCTCTTCTAAATTTCTCTATTTTTTTCAGCTATCTTTTTGAAATATGGACACTAGAATGATTTGCATAATTTTAGATCCAGCCTTCTGTGATAGAGTTTATATTTCAGAATCACAGGCCTTTCAAAATCAGATATACTGACAACTTGTATATTTTAAATGTGGGAGAGGTATGAGACAGCTGTATAGAGCTGTATTGCTACGTGTGTATATTTCCTGGCTTAATGAGTGAAGTTTTTATGTAGAAACAATGGATAAGATGAGGGGAATTACTGCAAATCACTGCTATAAATAAATTACTTTCATCTGAAGAAATTTCCATGTTCAATAGGCATAAAAAGCTGAGTCAACCTGCATAAAGAGCAGACACTTGCATTGAATTACAGGTCTAACAAAACCGTGTCAGTGTCTAACATTCTATAACAAATTTGCTTTAGATATTCTACACATGAAGAATTTAATGTTTAACTCCAAATTAAATTATTAGAAGCTGTTTTGATGTTATATGTCATTTTGATTTTGCAGGATGATAACAGCAACGCACTCAAATCACAATACAAGCACAAATGACCAGAGTGTAGCAATTGCAATACACAATGGATTCACACTACTAGCGTAATTCCCTATAACATGCTCATCATCATGACACTGAGCACCCTCTGCTGCTGGGAAGGAGTAATGTGGTTGAATCCAGATCAAGTCTGTTGCTCTGTTAAAAGTCCCTTTTTGTCTGTCAGAATGATTATTTTGGTTAACTGAAGAGGCAACAGTTGTATAAATGGTTGACCCCTTCAGCTGATATGACCAGTTGATCATGTCTGCCAAAAGCTGACTAATCCACTCAAATTATGCAGCCATTTATCTGGAAGTAAAACAATGCACCTGTCCCCCTTGTGTTAAATCTGTCTTTCTTTGCAACACACACGATCATTCCCTACAATGCAACTTGAGCTTCATGAGCATGTTCTTCCTTCCTATCTCCTCTGAGCCTTTTGCTATTGTAGCATTTCATAGATTAACCACAACCAGACAGGGCCTGGAGAATGCTGATAGGGTTAGAAATGTATAGACTGCCTATTGTTCAAGTGATTTTCTGCAACATGAAACCTATCTACATTCTGAAAACTAGTCAGTCACTGGCTAAAATAAGTTTCAGAAAAAAAAGGTGAGTTGAGTGTGGAGAACAAGGTTTGGCCTTGAGAAGATGACAGAAATCACTGAGTCACCAGTGATCTCTATTCGGACATTGACCACTACTCTCTGGCTACAGTCTCACAGCGAGTTTCTCATACTTTAAACATTCCATATCAAATCCATATATTTCCAATTTGGAGAGAAGGATGTTATGGGGAGCCATTTCATAGACCTTACTGAAGTCCAGATAGGTGATATCAGTGGGTCTTTTCTTGTCCACTGATACAGTTTGCTATCATAAAATGCAACAAAGTTGGTCAGGCAGGACCTGCCCTTAGTGAAACCATGTTTGTTATCCCATATCACTTCACTCTCTTCCACATTCCTTAGCACAGTTTCCAGAATGATCAGTTTTATGATCTTCCCCAGTACATCAGCTGTCTAGGTGTCCACATACAGTACAGATGTACTCAGCCTGCTCAGAAACAGTTATCTATAGACAGATAAGAATGTGAACACTGCAGACAGAAGTAGGATTTCTGAGATCAAAGAAGCAATAGCTCAATGTTTAAAGGGGGAAAGCACTAGCATAGAAAGATGCAAGATCAAAATGCAAAAAAAAAAAAAAAAAAACAAAAACAACAAAAACAAAGCAAAGCAAAACAGAACCCATGACTAATCACGATGGTCAGTCTTACTGGGACTTCTGGATGTCATGAAGTCATCAAGCAGAGCTGTCAGTGTTGCTGGTTTTACTGGAGCTGGTGCAAGAGAGCAACTGAGCAGCAGCTCCTCTCTAGAAAGTTGAAAAGGACAACTCTTCCTCTTCTGACTGGTCAGTAAAGACTCTTCTGATGCCTTAGTAGGTTAGTGAGCATGTTTGGTCTCAATGCACCCTAGTTATCTTTTGTGACTATATTAGCCAGTAAGTACCCACTTTGTATTTTAAGTTATGAATGTCCTGCTTGTAGAGTCTCTTTGTGCCAGGTTAAAGATCCAGAACAAATCAACTCAGAGCAAACAAAACAGGGAGTGAGAAACAACGAGGGTTTTTTTTTGCATCAGTGGAGATTGGCCTGTACTAAATGGTTGCATAGCTGTGGCTCAGGCTAGACACTGCTAAATCAAATGCCAGCTTATTACAAGACATAAGGCATCCATTAAAGTGGTTCAAACATGAATTTCAGTATGAAATTATGGCTCTGTATATGATGAAGAATTCTAAGTTACAGAAAGTAAATAAATTAATATATTTATTGATTCAACACCAGATACATTTCCTAACGTTATATCTCAAGTTTTCTCCACCTTACATTAATGTCTCAGCACTTTGCTCTGACAGAATCTAACTGTTGAAGATAAAAAGCATTGAATGCATATATATTTTTAATAAGATACTGCCAAAGTATTTCTTACCGTGAAGCTTAATAAAAAGTACTGGGAACATGATGGATGGTAAGTTATATGGCTCTGTCAAATAAGTATTTGCTGCTTTCTGAATATGAATCATTTTCTTCTGTTGATTACATTTGCATTTGTTCACATTGTAGATGCTATTTGTTCACACGGCAAGATTTTTCTGATATTTACCAGAATATCAGTCTCAGTGAGTCTTTCTAAGACATTTGATACTACTTAAGGATAATTACATATCTTGACTAATTCTTGCCTCTTTCTGTCCTCTCACTGAAGACCACTTGTAATATCATAGAGAAAGAATGCAGCTAGCCATTATGGTCACATTTGAGGAAAGAAAAGCAATTTGATGCTGCAACAACCTTGCAATAAATCATGTTTCCATTGTAGGAATGTATCAGCAGGTAGCTGTAGTACACATAGTACAGTATGGGAGTGGATAGTCTATGAACAGGAGCAAGACTGAGCAGTTGCTAACCGCAGCGTTGATAGGATGTTAGGAAGGCCATAGATAAGAAGCATCAAGCTTATGTCTGTTCTGCATAGCATTTTTTCACAGTACATAATAATTTTGACAGAACATGAGCACATTAAAAATACTTGAGGAAAAAATACCACATTAACAGAATTAAATCTTGCAAAAAATTGTTCCAGAAATTAAAACTTTGCCATATGAGAAACACCAGGAAAAAAAAAAAATCTTTCTTCATCATAAGCAGATACCAGAGAAAGATTTGAGTAAAATTTATAATTTACCCAGTGTTCAGGTCCTTGACTTCAATTTTTATAATGACTTGGCATAAAATTACAGCATTCCAATTACTTTGGTTACTCTATTGAACTAGAAAAAACATACGAGGTCAATTAGGGTGTCATTTCTATTCAAGTGAGAATGTGTATTTCTTTCATGAGGATTACTGCTTTTTTATTCTTTTTTATATTAAAATAATTTATTGTAGATAAAAGTACTACTTGTGTTGTCTCACATGAGTAAGTCAAGTTTCCTAACTAATTCTCTTTTTTGTCCTGATTCTTCTGTAGTTCTTTGTACACATTATCTCTCTGCTAATGAAAAAGACTGATAATTTGAAGGGCTTTGGTTTTGTCAGCTCAGGAAGTCAGATGTTTTTGCCTAGTTAGCATAATGTGCACTGCATTACTACTTTTGCATACTGAATGAAATCAAGACAAATGACCAGAAGCACATTCTCAACATCTATCATTTTTCTAGAAAAACTTCAATCACGTGAAAAACTGTTTAATATTTATGAAATTATTACAATTAATTATTATGTTTGGTCAACCTTAACATATCCTTGCTTCATAGAATACAGTGACTGTCTCTGGAGTCAATATTTAAATACATTTGTAAAATGGATGTCAAATATGAAAGCATTAAACCTTTCTTTCCTCTTTGCCTAGTAAAATATCTACATCACATTAAAGCAAGAGTTTATTTCACCTTGAAAGCATTAGTGACACTGTGCTTTAGTAACTAAGATGAAGAGAATCATTGGACAAACCATAGTATAGCAAGGAAACATTTGCTGACATGAAGAGCCAGAATGATTAGCTAATTTCCTTTGCTTAAACTCTAAAGACATTCTTTGCATTGTATATACATACATACATTTTCAGATAGAAAAATGTATCTTCCATATATTTGTAACTTCTTCCATGTAGGTTGAAAAAACACAGTTCATTTTGTTGGGATCATAATCTATTGCTTTCTTTTGTAGTTGTTTTCATAAATATGACTGTGTAAGTACGCTAACTTTACACCTTATCAAGAATTAAGAAGAAAATTCACAGTGGTACACCAAATTAGCAAAACTCATCAGATAGGGAGTGACAAATTCTGATGGAAATTATATGTTCAATTTTACCTCAAACAGCAATATGACAAGTAAAGATGGAGAAGGTACAAATGAGAAGCAAGCCTGAAACTCATTAAATTGTTTATTTGGCACAAAAATTAGACCATTCAAAGCTTACCTGTGCCAGCTACATCAAGATTCCTAGGTATTTGGTTGTTCAGCAGAACAATTCTTTCTAGATGTTGTGTTAATGGCCAACTGACCAGAACATCATGCAGTTATTGTATGATAAGTCTTCCAGTGTGGTCCTTAAATTTCTAAATAATCATCAATTAGAAATTTTTCTGAAGTCAAGATGAGGTATACTGTAAATTCCAGAAGCTATAGAATTCTATATTGTGCTTCCCTAGAGTAATCAATTTTATGCACCATCCTATCTTTTTAACCAATGCAATTAATGTGGTTTTGGGGGAAAGTGGGGACACATAAATCAAAATATATGAGGCTAGTGCACAGGGTCTGCATCATTATGGCTGTGCAGTAACAAGATCAATTACTTTCTTCTCTTCTGCCCAGAAGCCTCTATGTGATTTATAAAGCAGTTTACTAGAGGCTGAGAAGAAAATATTTGCAAACTGAGAGACCAAAAATGAAGAATTGCTGTGAATAATGGGATTCCTTTGAAATTAATGTGTTGTGTTTGTTTTTTTTTAAATATCACCTCGTTCTTAGGTATGTTTGCATGAAGATAAAATTTCAGTCTCTGCCCATTAGTGCCATAAAACACATAAACATCCAGATGTATGTTTCAAAGGTAAAAGTGATTAAAGTGTTAAATATTTGTTTATGCTAAATAAACAAATGTGCTTGTAGCACTTTTTTTTTTTTTTTTTTTACTTTCATGTCTTGTGGCAGAACAGGAGTCAGATGTTTTCGCCTTTTACTTTAAGAAGAATCTATTTCATTCAGTTTTCTTGATGAGTTAGAAAAGAGAAGCCTTCTGCTCAGGAAATAAGGACTATATCAAAGAAGTAAGTTGAATTGTTGTTCCATACTAGAGCTGGCAGGCAAGGTGAGAGATGGTGCAGAGTGTTCCTTCTGGAGGGTATTCCTTCTGGATCTCAACAAGCAGGGCTTAATGACAAATGGCTTACTAAAATAGCTATTCAGTTAGTTAGGATAAAAAGAGCAAGTAAATTTACATTCCTTCAAATGCTCGGAAATGCTCAGCAGCACTGAGCAGATCCCAGGATTTTCCCACGTCACAATGAACACTGGTTTTCTTTTACATACTTTCTGGTGTCTACCACTCTGCCTGGGCTTTCAGTTAATCTGAGCATAACCAGGTCTCCAAACCTAGCAATTCCCTTATATTCTTTATTCACTTTCTAAGCAACTTGATCGTCTTACCCTCTGCCTAGTCCAATGGTTTGCTTCTCAAACATTTATTAATATCCCTGAGGGGCTGGGGAGGCAGAAGGTGACATTGTGACACTGATATAATTCTTTCTCAGTTTTCCAGCTCACCAAATTCATGTAGCATAAGATGAACCTCCCCATGGACTGTTCAGCATGCTGCAGAATAATGTCTGCTACACAAAATTACAGTTCCCAGCATCTGAAGGGATGTAACATCTACTCACTATCTATATTCCTTTTCCTATTCCATCATCTTATTAGAACAGAGATTCTGTAAGCTTTGTTTTCAAGACTTACTGGGGTCTAGCAACAAGCCCTCACCTTCTCTCTCTCTCACACCCCCACCCTGGTGTTGAGCAGTTGGATTCACAGCTTTAATATTTGTGAAAGGGGCTTCTGGAGTGGTCCTGCTTCAGGACAGTGCTTCTGAGCAGTCATATTTCCCTCCTTTTTCCCTCATAGTGTGCATACAGTGCACAGTAAATAATTTGTGTTCACAACATTCAAGACTGGGAAAAGGACAAATTGCAATCCTTGTTTGGACTTTCTAGTGATGAGAGTTCTCTTACAGACTCTTGCTGAAAATAGAGTCCTAATTCATTAGAACTACAAGAGACGTCTAAAAACACATAATCCTCGCTTAGCCATTGGAGCATTCTCCTTCCTAACAATGACAGGAAACAGGAGATATCTAACCAGAGTTCACAAGTGCAGCCAGATGGGTTGTTTCTTGGCAGGACATATCTGCAGACAAACTGAAAACAAAAAACAGAGGTTAAGAAGAAGCAAAGGAAACCAAAGACAGGCACATTCGTTTTGAATGAACAATTTCCAATTATTTTTTCAGATAGAGAGTATTACTTTGGCACTTTTCCTAATTAAGTTCTTACTTGGGAATATTCCTCCAAGGATATTACTGTGCAATGATCATAAGATTGAATCTTAGCACAGGGCATAGTGTAACGAAACAACAGAAATAACAGCTCTCTGCAACACAAGGCTTTGTTCTTTTTGATAGTAGGGACTACGTTGGAGCTCTAGGGTAGGTATACCAGTGAAAAGCTACGTACAGGTTCCGACTCTTCCCAACAAATTAGAGGTGATCTTGATGAAGGGCAGAAAGGATAGGTAAAATATGAGAGGAATCCAGAGAAATTCAGTAGTACATTTTTTCTTTTCAGGAGTTTCCTCTTTTGATCACAGCTCCATGAGTAAGCAGTACAGAAGTCTAACAAGAAATACCAGACTATAGTGGCTCCCTTTCCACTCACTGCCAAATTAGTAAGAAGTTACTACAGTTCTACCAGAATGAAATGTAACAACAACAACAAAAAAGAATTCCATATATGTACAAACTTGGCATTTGATAAATATACCTTATATCCTATACTTTCTTAAAAATAACTGCTGTTTTGATGTTGCTAAGAGTAAATACACATTTCTTTTTGCAGAACAATTGTCCACACCATTTCAACTATCTGCTTTCAAGCTTCCCACATGCTGAATGTCCCAAAGCACCATGTGATTTATAGTTCAATATAAAATTCCGAATGATCTCAGAACATTGAACACATATTATTATAAGTTTCACAAAGGAGTTAAGGCTTCCTCCCTCACAACCAAACGCATCAGTTCCTTAGTGATTAAATATATTACACATATGCCAGGTTAGGCAGATCCATTGTCAAGATGAATTCATGGGCATGATTTTTCCATTATGATATAACGTAATGATAGTGCTTCTACTCGTTGTAGTGGTTAACTATTTGCCCCTGCATCTACTAAAGTGCACAAAGACATAAAAACTCAACTAACTTCATAAATAAGGGAGCGAGGGAGGAAAAAAAGGAGAATTATTCTGAGCTCAACAAGAGCTAATAAGTGTTATCTTGAATGAGGTTAAGATTCTGCTATCACTTCTACAGTTACTGTTTGTATTTCTAAGGACAGTGATTTTAGCTTAAGGAGATTCTGTACAGCTAAAAGCAGCCATATGCCTATGAGGCATGGTGTGGATATTATTCTACAAGCTGTCAGTGCCATTAGTGCATGAATAGTGCTTAATGGTCCTGGTGACAGGCTCCCCTGGAGTCTCCACTCGAATGGGCCCAGAGATTCTATTTAACCTGGTTCAGCTTGTGCCTGGCCATGGACAAAGTTGTTCTGCATCAACTTCCAGCACTGACTTTCAGTGTGCCTCATTACTGTGGGGTTGTCTGTTGATCTGATCCTTGGCTGACCCTGACTGCCGTTTCCAGAGCAGCCCTGCTTTTGGACTGTGCAATCCTCCTGTCTTGATTTGCTATCATGCTTCCTTCCCCATCTGTTGTGTACAACAACATCACGACAGCCTATTACATACCTACTGTTCATTCTACTACTCTGTTCAGTCATCATACGCTTATTGAGCACCTTAAAGGATAGGATTAAAATTGATGCATTAGCTATGCAAACCTTCTAAACAAGGGAAAAAAAATAAAGAAAAAGAAAAACCACCACAGATGTAAAGAGAAATGAAAGCTTGGATTAATGTTTAATCTAAAAAAATTAAAAAGGTAAGAAGTTGTAAGAGGGAAGGAGAAAACTAATAAACATCAGAAATGAAGGTGATGAGATGTGAACGCATCTCAAAATTGAAATTATTCCTAGTGGCTCCTGGGATGATTTGCAATGAATACTAACAAAAAAGCTTATCTTAAGTAAGTAAATTCATGTGCCTATAGGGTTGTGCCAGTCTGACATAATTCAATATGCATAGTAAAATAAATGCAAACTGTCCTACTCATACTTCATGCACAGTAATAGATCTTGTCAGATGAACACTGAAGTCAAGATATTACTGGGTCTCTATAAGAAAAAGTTACTTCCAGAACTCATCTCACGCTCATACTTTAACCCCTCTGAAGGGCACTCTTTTGTGTTTATGTATCTCTTTACCATGTTATAATATTGGAAAGTATGATTCAGATTTGAACTGAATGAAAACATCAAAAAGCTCTCAATGTTTCAGTAAGTGAATGTGGGTCTAATCATCCTTTCCAGTGGAAAAGTCAGTGCAAGGATGGAGAAGTCCAGGAGACAGCTCAGAAATTTAACTCTGCAAAGAAGATAGATAGCTAATTGTTTATTATCCGTATGGATATTCCTTTTTACAGATGCACAGTAGAAGGCAATGTTTATCTGCTTAAGTGGATCTGTGAAGCACTGAGTATTCAAGGATTTATCTTCTAGAAAAGTACCACCTATGAGGAAAAGAGACTTTAAGACACATACTGAAAGTCCTAAGTAGCCTACCAGTAATAGCAGGAGACCTCAGTAACCATCTTATTGTTCTCTTCACAGTTTTCTTGTAGGTTTTAAATCAGAAGATGACGGGTGAAATCTAATGACACTACAAGTGAGATTAACTGAGATTAATTTCTTTAATTTCGGTAAGGGATGTAAGACAGACCGCATCTAACGTCAATTTCTGCATAACCACCCTGAAGCAAATGAAGAAAGGACATGGCTCTTACTTTCACTTGGTTTCCAGTGATTTGTGCAACTGTCTGTGTTACACTGGTCAGCAGCACAGCCAATCAGAACCTGGTCTCACTGAGTAAAATCCAGAAGACAGAGCCCTGCTCTAAGAATAAATATACTCAAATGGTAAAATCTAATGAAGACACAATACACAGATGAGAGCAAAAAATATTAAAAACCTACTTATCTTCAACTGAAATTGTGTTTAATTAAAGACAACTCAGTTATTTGCTAGAAATTACCTTGCAAGTTAAGACAACTGTTATGAATTGTGAACAGAAATATTAATTGCATAGACAGTTTGTATCACTTTTCCAGTCTATAACTCTTCATGCTGGCATTTACTCCTTGCTTGAGACACTAACAGGTCTCATTTTAATGTCTTTATAGACTTTGCCTTTTTTTATTGTTAACATAAAACAATTTTCCTTTTCACCTAAAGATGAAACTGCATCTCTTTTTGTCCTACTGCTTCTCAAGCACGTGAAGCCCAGATGAGCTGCCTCAAACACAACATTCCTCTTTTGTGATATAACTAGTCATGTTTTCTTGCTAGTACTTAGTTTAACTTGATCCTACAGTGAGCTCAATGCACATACAGAGAACCTTGAACCAGTACATTTCCATCATTTCCTGGCATTATTTGGTTTTGAATTAACTGAACTGGGTGAAATTGTTTAGAAAATGGCCAAAATATTTTTTGTTTCAGTCTCTGAAGTAAAGCCTCCAAAAGACGTTCTTCACCATATTTATTACTGGGCACACTTTACAGAGCAGAAATAAAATTCCTGAAGAAATAGTGAAGGTGAAAAAAAGTAAAGTTGAGATACGTTACTGGCAAGGACTGATGGCTTAAGCAGAGCTGCCATTGATTCTCATAAGCAAACAAAGGACAAATGCTGACAGGTGAGATCGTCAGTTTTTTGTCAGAAAGTGATGACCTTTGAGATTTGCGAAGTGACTTTTTCTAAGCAAATGATCACTGCTGAAATTTGCTCAGCACTTCCGAAGAGCATTAGATTGACAGGCACAGAGAGGTAAATCCTCCGCATACACTCATACACACAAAACAGAGAAAACATTCTGGGATCAGCAGTAGCAGGCCTGTTCTGCAGTGGCCAAGTGCTAGAGTGACAGAATCATTTAGTCTTCAAACTACTTCAGTGCTTGACCTCTGCTGAAGCTGCCAAGTAGACATCAATACCAGTTATATCACCTAACTGTATAATGTAGATATCTGTCAGCAGCAAACTAGACACCATCTCCATTTCAGGTAAGTCACCAAATAGCCATCAGCAGGCACAATGCTGTACTGACAAGTCTGCCCAAGACTAGATTGAAATGTACAATAGGCTTTCTTTATTGGTACTTTTGCCTTTTCAAATAAACTAAAAGATACTGCATTGAGCATAAGTGAACAGAAAACAACCGATTGCTCTCTGCAAAGAGGAGTAGTCATACAGGACTCTTGACAGTGAGAAGATTAGTATGGTAGAGCATGGCAAAAAGAGGAAAAGTAAGAAAATCAAGAGGTGAGCGAGAGAATCAAATCAACTTGACCTCAGAAATTGGATTTTGTACAGGGCTAAGCGAGGTGTACATTTGGAAAAGCAGGAAGTAAAAATGTGGTGAGTTACTGGAGGATATCATGAGAGCCTAAATGGGAGATTCTGAATAAAGTGACAGAACTGGGTGATCTGAGGGAATGTTGAAGATGAATAGACAGTAGTAGCGCAGGGATTTTCCATGGATATCTGATGTAACTGACAAAACACAGACTTCAACTTTTGGTATTCAAAGTTGCCAGCTGGAACAGAGATGGAGGATGGTAGGAGAGGATGTGAGAGTAATTTTAAGGAGTTAACTTAGTTGCATTGAGTTAAAATGATGGTGGCTCATACTGACAGAGATACTGGGGGACACTGGTATCAAAATGAGATAAGAAAATCATAAGCAGACTTACAAAATCAGCACAAAGATGATATGTATGGATGAACTGTTAGAAGTAATGTACTGAAAGAAACAGAGAATGAAGGATAGCATTTTGGAGTACTTAGACAGCAGAAGAAAGGAGAGAACAGAACAGCTAATTAATATAGAGAAAAAAAACAGTTAAAAGAAAAATAAGTGAATGAACCTTATTCTGAAAGCAATGGCCCACAGGCATCAGCAAAAGTGCCTAAAAATCTCAAAGAGTAAAAATAAAGCCAGTTCCAGAAGTGCCATAACAGCTGATGCATTACTGCTTTGGCACAGGACAGTGTTCAGAAAAATGTAAACATGAGAATAGGAGAAAAATCAGCAGTATCCACTACATCTAGAATCATGAATGATGGTTGCACATTTGGAGCTCTCAGTTTGGAGCAGAAACAGACTTAACAAACAATAGACAAGTAGAATGCACATTGAGAGGAGGCAAATCAGCAGATACACAGTGTGCCTGAGGAACACAATAGAATATCAGATGAAGAATCTGCACTTTACCTAAAATAATTCTGCTTGGATTTAAAGAAAAAAGGAAAATAACTTGGCTGATCCTCATTGGTACCGCACCACAGTATTGTGAAAAATTCAGGTAATAAATTACATCTGAAATATTCATCCATCTATTTCCTAGAAATAAATATAGCTTGTGAATATATGCATACATTTATACAAATTTATGTCAATTTTTGTCCACACGCAAGTCAAAAGAATTAGTACCATTGTGAAAGAAAAATAGCTAACAGGTCATGAAAGAGATTTTAACTTGTGATTCCATAGAAAGCAAACTAGAATCTAGTCTGGACTTTAAAATGAAGTATGCTTAAGTGCATTAGAGCATTTGCAGAGTCAGGAAGAAATAGAAAAACGACTGTTTCTTATCATTACCCACTAGACATAGACATCAAAATTCCACCTAAGTTAAACTTAATTATGTTACTCCATTTACTGAATCAAAGCCTTACAATTCCATTTAACTCCCTAAACAACGGTCCCTAGGAAATCACACCTGGCCTGTGGCCAGACAGAATTTGTGAACATACACTTGAGGTCATCCCACTTAATTGAATCCTACAGAGCTGTTTTGTTTTTTGTCTCCTCTTAAGAATCTTCCAAGCTCTTAACAAGGCAATAAGTAGCAAGAAATTAACTTTCTGGACTTAAAAGCATTTCTGCATAGAATCTTAACTACAGCAGGTCAAACACTAAAATGAGTTCATTTTGTTGTGCTTGGTGCAGAAAATTATTACCAGAAGCCCAACTCCCACCAGAAACGTTTAACAGCCATCCTGCCCAAATTATGTGTCGGGTTAGGGCCTTCACAAAGGAGTAATGATTTAGAAGAAAAGAAACATTTTTAGAGAAAACATCTGGGATTTTACAAAATGAATGCCAACAATAACACAGCTTTCCCTAGTAGCGTGATTACACATAATTTCATGGTAGAAAAATCCAGAACAGCTTGTGAACCAGAAACAGTTCCACCTGTCAGCTGTCCTGCCATATTATTCGTGACTTCTTACATATATATGCTCCCTCATTAGTTAAACTAAAATCAATTCCTTTTTAACTGATAAAATGTTCCAAGACTACTATGTCTAAAAATATTTTATGTCTCCCTCAAGTTAACAGAAAATAATGATAATTTTATTCTGCTTCCTAACTGACAAATAAATGGACTAAAATGAAACTTCACCAAGGATTCAGTATTATATACTTTCTATTTAAATGAACTTGCCAATAACTTCATCAGGAGCAAGTCTGCAGTTATTAGTTTGCAGTTAAGTTTTCAATAAACTTTGATTGATATATGTATTCTTTGCTGAATTCAGCAGTAAAGCACAGTGATCAGTGCACTGTGTAAGCTCTATTTTAGAAGCATTTGCTGAATAATGAACTTAAAAAATGGCTAAAAATGAGTCTATTTCCAGAACCATACCAAAAAAAAAAAAGTCAAGTTGCACATATCTGTTTATTTGTATTTAATATGAAATCCTGAAATGAGTGCATTTCTAGAAATTATGCAGTCTTCCAGCCTTCATCTTCCTTCTACTAAAATTAACCTTTCATTTCCCAAATTCCCAGACAAATTAATTCTTTGAGAAAGCAAGCAATTATTTTATCAAATTCACTCAGTAAAACTGGGCTTGAGTGTTCAGTTTAGAACACTAAGCTAAGGGAAGATCAACATAATTCTGTCCCATAGGGATTTTGCAGAGAATGCTGAGCTCAGGCACACACTATGGCAATTGGCATGCGAGAGGCATGCTGTGAATTGTAAACTCCTGTCACAAAGCTGTTAGCTTCAGGCTGCAGGCTTTCTTTGTTTTCATATAGACTTTTCATGGATGGTTTCAGGAGGACAACGTGAATGCTATTCTGTCACATCTAGCCAAATTAATAAGTTAGCCAAAATGCAGCATTCCTGGATTATTTGGTTTTGAGGCAGTTAGTCAGAAAAGCTAACTAAATTATATAAAAAGCAAAACCTGCATATTCCTCCCTGTACTCAAAAGACTCGCGTGGCTTAGGTGCAAAAGACAGCATCACCCCTGTATAAGGAAATGGGCAATGCTCCTCATGCAGATAATTGATTAAAAAAAAAAAAGTATCTTTTGTTGCTATAAGAAACTATGAACAAAGCAAGCTGCTACTTCTGTGAAATGTACTTGGATATCTAGACAATAATGACAACCTTACATTAACCCCCAATAAGCAAGAAACTGCTTAAGTATTAAGAGTCAGAGAAGAAATTTAAAGCATGGATTCACAGTATTTTCTTCTAAATTTACCTTTGCAGTTATACATTTCTATCATCCAGATGTAAAGACAGAAAGTATTACTAAGAAAGCCATTTTCTTAAATAATGCCAATAAGATTATAAACAGTACACTTGACTGCAGGCCACAGAGGACAATTAATAGCTCCACATAAATCAAGGGAAGGTCCTCCTCTTAAACCCTCAATCCACTCATGTAAGAATTGCATAATTTACTTGAATTTAATAATCTCATCCACTCATCACTGCTTGATTCAACCAGGCATCCAATTGAATCCAGGAAAATTATTTTAGAAACCAGATTGACTAGCTCAAACATGTTAGCATCAACTTGTTAACATCAGTAAATGAGAAACATTTCTTTCAGCAATTATCACTTAATTAATTGCAAGTGGGCTTGATTGCTAGCAACGATGATAAACAAAACTAGCCCCCAAAGTGATAACCCCCGAAATAAAATGCAAGATTGTAAAATATCAGACACTTACCTAGTGTTACTGCTCCAATAAACTTTGGGACTTTGAGTTTTGTAAGAGATTTGGATTTGCTAATTTTTTGAGCAACGTGTTTAAGTAAAGCAAAGGATTTTGGTATCATCCAACTTGGCAGTTACAGGGAATCCCATGTAACAAACAATGCCCTGGGCAAAGTAAATGCATTAGTATTCTATTATTCTACTATTATTGTTATTCTACTTATTATCCCACTATTAGTATTAGTATGCATTGTCATCTGAACACACGAATGTCAAATTTTCTCATTCAGCTCCATAGCTAAAAGTGTTCAAATGCAATGGTAAGTTCATTTCAGGATGTCATTGTGACTGCAGTGAATCCTTTCAAATGATCAGCTCTGTAAGATTATATGTGGAGTAAAAAATACAGTATCAGTGGCACTGATAAAAAGAGCCTAATCCTTATCCCATCCATTTTATTTTAATACACTTATAATTTAGAGATAACTAGTGCACTCTTTTATAAATTCTCTGGCATGTAATATTTTAATATTAAAAAATTTAAACAAAACATTCCAATTGCACTTGATTATCTATTCCCATTATGTTTAATGAGGCAGAGGAAATGAGTACAGACTAAAAGCTAATATTGAAATACATAGTTATATGTATTTTATGCATTAAATTGTTTTTAAACTTCTATATATATAAATTTATCTTGAGGCAGAAAGTTTTGGGGTACATAACCATTTCCAAAAGAAGTATTAATTATGTATTCATTAAATATATGTATCATAAATAAGCATCCTATCAAATACTATTTTTGATATACCTATTCTGAATTACATTAATCCCAACTATCTGATTCCCAGCCATGCAGTGGCTCACTTCTCCTTATTTTTCCTTTCAAGCTAATTGCTTGCAAATCAAATTGATATGTAAGTCAATGTTAGTCTAACAATTCAACAACCATTTATTTTAGGATGTAGAGCTTTATCATTTATCTGAAAAAATAATGTGAATGAAATCACAACCAGCCTTCCAAGATAAATTACGAACAGTTATATTTTAAAACAAACATTCATTAATTTTCCTATTAAAAAATCTGTTTATTCATGGTGAATTAAGTATTCGCTATGGAAGACACCTCTTGTTTGCTGAATTTAAACATCTCTAATGCCTTTCTGTTTGTTTGAAAAATATGTGTTGGTGACATGGTTACGTGAAGTAGCAATTATGCAAAGTTGTTAACAACGTGACCTTTTTGTCTCAGGTACCTTCACTGTAATTGTTAACAAACAATTTTCATCTGCTTTGGTGTGGAATGAATCAGCCAATATGAATGCATATTGTAAATGACTCACCCTGTACCAACTGTTAATACATGAGTAAAGCCATGCGTCCCCACATTGCTAAAAGCCATTATTATGGGCTTTCCTGTAGGTAGGAGATTAGGAACTTAAACTATGAACAGCAACTTTTAGACTAGTTTTTATGCTTCTCCCTTCTTCAAAGTACAATACAGAAATGCAGCTTTGGGATTTTAGGCTTGAATAGCTGCAACATCTTAGAAAAGGAAATGTTACCTCAATCTTTCACATGGATTTGCTGTATGCTGAAGAAGGCTACAGACATTTTAAAAATTCTGTTAAAAATCTAGTATTAATAGATTTTTAAAAAATCTATTACATTTGCATATTGGAACATTTGCTCTTCCTTCTACCCAAGACTTGATGAGAACTGGTTCCTTGGGCGTATTCCTCAAATTCATTTCATCAGATTTTCTGGCAGTTTTCACCTGATGGTTCCTCTGGTAATATAGAAGAATGGGACAGCGTAAATTACTTTAATTTTTCAAATGTGATGTTAATAAAATTGCCTAGTATTGATTGGTATTGAATGTCTCCACGTTTTTCCTTTTTAATTTGCTTAGCTAAATTAATAGCAGCTAAGTTCAGGTGCTGTTTCATCTTTTTCAGTGTTCATATTTTAATACATTTGCATAAAGCAAGGAGGGAAACATTTGACTAAACTTTCAGCAATTTTAATAACCTCTCAGGACACATTTATGATTATGCTAAAAGACTCAGGAGTAGGTGCCAATATTAAATAATCATATTCATACTACAGGACAATGGATTCATGTTTGGATTAACTTGCCATGGGAAACCCGAGGCACAGACGTGTGGTTTTTTCCCCCTTTTAAAATTCAAATATAATTCTTAAAGCATTTTTATTAACCAGTAAAATAATTCTTATTTCCTTTTTTGTTCTTTTAAAAGCTTTAAAATATTCGTTTCTCAAGGTAAGTAAGAATATTGTTATGGAAATAAAATGTGTTATCTGCCATCAGATAACTCTATTCTGAAGAATTTGTTTTTCACTGTCCAGACAGGTGAGCTAGGAGATCACAAACAGGAATTCTGCATTTATTTCTTGATTTGCTCAGTTGCTGTCTTTTCCCATAGTTGCTTCTCATACCTGTCGAACCTCCTCCTGGTTCCCTTTCCCTCATCCCATTCCTCTCCTGGCAGTGGAAATCCCTGATTACTGAGATAGCAGTCTTGCTAACTCTGTGAATTCAGTAACTTCAGATTTTTGTTAGCTCATTAGAGCAAGGCAATTTCTTGAAGCAAATGTCAATTTTCTGCTACTAACAGAAAAGGTAAACCTATGTTGCATACTTTATTTTGGATGTTATCATCAGACAACATGCTTTGTAAGACATCCATTGATGTATTTAAAATTACTCGCTTTTTTTTTATCATATTAGAGTTAGGATCTTATGCAGTAGACCAAAGGAAACCCAATTCTATTAGGACAGAAACAAATAATTTACACATGATAGTGATTCATTTTTTCTTTAAAGAAGTTTCTGTTGCGTTATCCCAATAGGTGCTTCAAGAACCCAGGGGAAGAAGAATAGAAAGACTAAGACTGCATCTTTTCTCTCAGCAGATTTCAGCATCTACTTTTGCCAAGCAGGTAACTGGTTATTGCCACAGAAGTAACTTGGGGAATTCTGGGGCTGAGAAGGAAACAGGACCAAGGGTAGATTTAGAAACATTTCACCAAAGTTTGTTTATGATCACAAGGCTCCTCCTCCGCTAGCAGAATGAGAGGTAACAACTAGAATTTGCAGTAGCTTATTTACAATTTGCAAAAAGATTTTGTGCAAACATCTCCAACCTTATCATTACACCAGTACTAACTCCCAGCAATCATCTCCTCTTACTTCCTCTGCCACAAGACAGGCACAAGCCTTATATTGGCTCCAAGCCTCCATTTGTGTCTCCCTGAGACCTTTGCCTCCAGTGGCTAAGTTTTCTCAAAACCAATTTTGAACTCCTAACTTTGAAAATGAATATTAGCCTGCTTTTAGTATACTGATTAGAATAACTCTTTTAGTAGAGCTTTCAGCTTCTCAAATTCCTCAACATATACTTCCAGCATTTTTAAAAGTATGAGAAACTCTTTTGTGGCATCCCATTTCTCTACAGCTTGCAAGACAGCCTCTAGACAAACCTCAGAGGTTCTGCTAAGTAATTTTCACTGACAGAGATAGACATAAACTTACATTCAACTCTGTTATTTTGGGTACCAATTACAGAGAAAATATGACATTCTGACACTGAATTCTCCTAAGACTCCAATTGGTCTCATCAAAAGCTGTGAGAAGAAACTTCTGAGATCTTCTACAGGAAAGCTCCTGAAACAAGATGAGAAAGATTTGCTTTTCTCTTTCTTTAGTCTCTCTTTGAGCATACATACATATGATCTTACTTATGTGTACGTATGCATACATCAGTGAATGAAATACAGAAAATTTGGCCCTGTATGACAAGCAAAATACTCAACTCCTGGGAAAATTGCTGACAGACATAAAATTAGGAAGGGAGACATTACTTCCAGAATCCACACCCAAGAGAACATAAGAAAATGAAGATAAAGTTATCCAGGTAGTAGGCAAAACTGAACTGCTGTAATTGCGTATTGGAGAATTTCAAATGCCATGAAGGAGGTAGTTATGATCTTGCATAACTAACTGCTCAGCATTTATCTGATGCTGGTAGACTTGCTCCTTATTATTATCAGTGGCACTGAGATTAGATCTCACTGGCTGTCACTGCCAGTTTCTCTTCTCCAAGGATTTATATGGTGTACTCAACCCACACAAGAAAATGAGAAGATTTGGGCACAGCAGACCAAGGGGCCAGATGAAGCCAGAGTCAGAGCAGCTCACCTCATGAGGAATGGGTTTGTGTAGAAGTTTATTCTTACACCGCAGATGGGTATTCTGCAGTTAGCTGCAGGAACAGTTTTATCAGTAAGTGTCAAGTTTTAATGCATGAGGGCATGCAGTGGTTTGCAGTGGGAACAAAACAACATCCTCACTTACTCATGGTCTAACTTGCCATTCTGGGGAGGGAAACTATATCTCTCACCCATACATATTTATTTTTTCCTCTGGAGAAATTCTGTTTCAGTTGTGGCAATGGGCTTACAGAGATGGCCATAGAATATTTTTTGTTCATCTCTCTTTTCTCTAGCAACACAGGAGAACAATCTGCTTTTTTATGACTCAAAATAGAATCCCATCAAAACATAAGCAAAATCCTTCTTTTGTTCATTTCTCTGGCTTTTTTTATTCCTTCTACAGAAAGTTCCTCTAGAAAATGTAGAAAAAATGTGGAACACACCACTGACAAACAGTGGAAATAAGTAATTTTTCATTGTTTCAGACTGTTGTTATCAGTTACTGTTTTCCTACCAAATCTGAAAGGTCCTTAGAATTAGTCACAGAAGCAACTGTCTGGGCTTCACTGACTGCAATCCATTTGATGCAGGCCCTTAACTGGTGACTGGTAGTGTTTTTTTTCCTCATTACTTTTGTATTTAAAAATGAATTCAGGAGAATAGTCACAATCTGAAAATCAACATTTCAAGCAGTTAAGAGAAAGATTTTTTCCAATTATGATTTTATCAGAGAGCTCTCAGACTTTATCACGGAGTCAGAACCTGATGAAATCCAGATTAACTATAGAGAAACATTTAATTAGACTGGGAAATGGCCTTAAGCTTCTAATCATAGAAATGTAATTCAAACATCTTTTGAAAGAAAGCATATCTTAAATTGACTGAGGAAAATACATACTTAATACCTTACTTATATGCTATTCTTATCTACTCTTAAAACAAATATTCTTAATAAAAATTCAATTTGAGGACACACTTCTTTTTTTGGTTGATTGGCTGTTTTTTCCATTTCTGCTGTCTCTTTCTTAGTAACTCTGAATTCTGGTTGTTTTTACTCTGTATGTCTTTTGTCATTACTACAGTTATCTTTATTGCCAAACTTATTTCCAAATGAGATGCACAATATCACACATTGCTATTACACGTTTCATGGATAAGCTAAGTCACCAATACTCCCCAGAGAGACTGAGCAGGTTGTCTCTGAGATAATTGCATTGTAAGTTTTCCATTTATTTGTTTTTTTTTTCAATGAAATATGCTCTATTAATCTACTCTTCCAAAGACTCTCAATTTTACCTGAAGGAATCTATTTTTAAATAACTTGACAATTAAGAGCACTTGATACACTTCAAATTAATCACCACTGATAATTCAGTGAAAATATTCCATTTATATACATAGGAGAAAAGGCCAAGAGAACTGGGTTTACTTATCATGGAGATGAAAAGATGGATGGCAGCTATGCAGAAGATGAAGCCAGGCTTTTCTCAGAGGTGCATTAAGACAGGACGACCCAACAGATACAACTGGGAATTCTGCTGGGAATATCTGGATTAGCACTGGAAAATCTTGTCTGTAGAACCTGCAGTGTAGGGGATTTTCAAAACTCAGCTGACCAATGTTGTGAGCATCCTGGTCTACATTTGGAGTTCCCCCTGCTTTGAGCAGGAAGTTAGACTTGGTGGCTTTCAGAGGTCCTAGAGGGATATTTATAAATAAGTAGAATGACTAACAGATTGGAAAGAAGCGCTTTTGTTACAGACAACATTGCTGCAAATACTATTAACTTCACACACTGATGTAGTGCAAGTTACATTAAACAAGTATGACACCGTCAGACATACAGGCCCATTAAAACATTCTGGAACTCTTTCTAGTACCATTTGCTAATAATCTTGTACGCTGAACTTATGTCAACTCATTAGAAGCTTTATAAGCTTACTTTTGTAGTAACTATAACTATATTTCATGGGAAAAAAATGGACTACACTTCTGGAAGAAAAAGATAACTTGGAAATTAATTAAAAATAAATCTTTTTAACTATTGAAAAAAAGAAAAAGTTTAACAAAAGCTAAGGAATATGTTAAAGATGGAGCTTGACCAATCCTTCACTTCATCCGTGTTAGGTCGCTTGACAATAATTTGCTTTAGCTCTGATGACAGGTCCATCTAAAAGTGTGTGGGCAAGTTGAATAGTTTAGAGATGCTTCAGATATGTTCAGAAATGTTCAAAACCAAAGCACAGACTTTCAGGAAACTGTTCTGCCTTGGTATCTCTGTTTATTCATTACAAGTGTGAGTATGTTACTGATGAAATACAACACCTCAAGCCACTCTTTTCATCTCTGCTCAAATTGAGTCCTCCTGAAATTTTAATAAAGTGACTTTCTTTTCATGTGGTAAAAATTGTATCTTATAATATTATCAATTACATTCCCAAATTGTAACAAAATGAGTTCTGGATGTATTACACATACAATAAAAAGGTTGATATTTTTAAATAATATTCTTACACTGCTTATATGATATATTTCTTTACGTATTTACCCTGCACAGACATATTTTGTGCATGGAACACATACTTTCAACAGTTTGTTGAAAATCAGGTAAGCTTTAATTCTTTCTCCTTTACACAATAACTAGGATGTGAAAATTCTGAAACTGTGGGGAAAAGGATTGTTTGATGCTAGATGAAAAGAACAACATACAAACCACTTCAAAGCAGCCTGGTGTGCCTTGGAATCACAAACTCACCTGCTTACATGTGGACCATGAGCTAATACTTAATATTCTCTTGCATAGCTCTACGTGATTCCTAGTGAAAAGACAGTAGTTGAAAATGTACATTTTAGCAGAATAATAATCTCAATAGTGCATTTTCTTAATGTATTAGAAATCTACATGAATGAAGTCATGTTTTATTTGTACTTATAATTATGGAGACTCTGACAGATAACAGATAATTTCCCTCCCTCTTACGTACATTTCTTCCTCTTTTATTTCTTCCATGTAAAAAGCTAACTGTTTTACTTTGTTTCAGTCCCAGTGAAAAACATTAATGGGGTGAACTACAAGAAACTAAAGCATTCCTTATGTATACACCACTGCAACAATGGAGAAGAATGTTAATTATGGTACATTGTCTATTATCATTCTATTCCGTGAATTCAGAAATTCCACTACTAGAAGCCAAGATTCCCTTGTGCTCACATCTGACAAGAAAATAACAGCTACAGAATTCCATTTCTGACAATTTCCAAATTGATGAAGGGAATGTGGCAGTTTCCATATTCCTTTTCAAAGTGATGATTACTGTAACCAGCTCTACAGTATAGAATCAAAAAGAGAACTGCTAGGCCAATGCCATCACAGAGGTTAGAAAAGCCTGTCCCACATCACAGAGCCTACAAGGAAATGTAAGAAGAGACCTGTGGAAGGTTCTAGCCCAATTTCCAGCTAAAAGCAGGATTAAGGCCACAAACTACCTCCAGTTAGCTGTGGCTTTGTCTAGCCAAATCTTGAAAACATTCAAGGATGGAGATGCCACCATTTTTCTGGGTGACTGAGTGGAAAAAATGTCCAATCTGAGTTATTCAGCTTAAAACTTGTTGCTGTCCCCTGTTATACAGTCTCCACTTCAGAGTTTCTTTGCAATTACCCTTCAAGCAATTGTAGGCTGCTGGAAGTTTTCTTACACTGCTTTCTGTTAGCTTTCTGTTTTCCAAAGTAAACAGGCCCAACTCCATTAACCAGTCTGAATCTGTGTGCTTTGAGCATCCTGGTAGTCTTTGGCTGGTTGCTCTGTCACTTATTGACATCCTCTTCAACTGGTTTAGAAAGTTCTTCCATCACAAGTCACCTCATAATCGACATCTAGTTCAGAAGATGCCAACAGAAACATTTGAAATGCCATCACATGCTCAGTTACTGTTTATTGAAGTCATTCAACTCACTCGAGAGTAGGATTAAAATAATTTCAGGTCATAGCAGAGGCAAATGAAATATATATCCAACATTCTGTATATGTTGAGCTAAAAAATCATTATGAAAAATGCAAAGGACATCACAACCTCTCTAAGAACAGGAACAAGGGAAAAACAAAAAGACAAAAATTGCTCCAATATTGTGACCCTCTCCAGATAAGGACACTGCTCTAGATTACCACTAATTGAGCTCCCAAAAATTCCTTTCTCTTCAAGAGAGAAGAAGCACTATTTTTTGAGTTGCCCTTTACTACATTTTGTTATTGTCATCTCAACAATCCTATTATCTTCTACTGTATAACTGAATTTAGAAAATGAGATTCTGTAAGTGTTCACACGTTTTCTGTTCCAACCTTTTTACATGATAAAGTAATTCTGCAGCATTGAGTCAGAGTAAGCTCAGAGGCAATGCCAGTAACCTCTGTTTAGTATTCATTGCAAAAACATCTAGTCTGTTAGCACTGCTGTTGTGCCTTCAGATGCCTCAGTTTCTGCCTACACACTGCTACCTGAGTAAAAAAACTCAAAGGCCCATCACTGGGTTTCATTCTTCACTGGCTAGCTAAGCGTCGTTACTATACACACGTTCCAAGATCTGAGGAAAACAAGAGGTCTTTGCCAAGGATATTTCCAAGACCTTGCATTCATGAGATGGACTTGTTTAGGACTGCAGCCTTACAGAAAGAAGGTTTTGACCCAAGAAATAAGTACCCACCAGCAATAGGGACCAAACTTCCAGATGTCACACATGTGACTTCCAGCTGTGACTCATGCATGCTACTCAATGTCACAATATCATCTTTGGGACTTTGTCTTTCTCAAGAACAGGATTTTCATAACCAGTGGAGACTTGCAACCCCTAATTTGTGTCTACTGGTAATTAACCAACAGGGCAACAAATTTTTTTCCTCCAATACATGAATCTACAAAAGATAGAAAAAATGTAACTCTGATTCCTTCCACTCCCGCGGTCAAAGTCTAACATCTACCTAGACAAAAGGTGGGGCCTAAAAAATAACACTACAAACTTCCCCGTGCAGGAAGCTTTCTGGAGACATGATCCTGGGCATGCATCCCAACATACCTCTGGGCCTTTCTTCTTGCACCCAAGACTAGCTGATACAGTACAGCTATATAACTTTGGATCAGACTGCTATGAAAAGACCTGTGTGAGAAAGCACTGTGAGCATTCCTGTCAGGAGCTCCCCCCTTCTCTTACCAAGTGCATTTAGGCTCAGAATTTCTCCCTTGGTCTTGACCTGAGCTGTGTTTTGGTAAATATTTTGCTGATGTGAACCATACCACAACCCACTGACCTCTTGGCTTGGGCTGTTTCCCCATCAGCTTATCTGATGATAACTGCACTGTTGGATGAAACGGGTTACTATCACTGGACTTGCTGCAGTTCAGGTATTGTGTGACTGTTCACTTTGCTGGTGAGATCAATGTCTCTGCCTTACTGTTAACCCTCGGATCCCATCTTGTCTTCCTTTCCAGAGTAGACTGCTCACTGACACATGCTGCACTGTTCATCCCATCTCACACTTCTCTTCCACCCAGACATGAGAATTTTATCAGCTCACCTATCTACACAAATATTCTTAAGAAAGGAAGTAAAAAGGATAAACTCCAGATAAAAGGGGGAGGAGGTGACAGAAATAACTTCAGAATAACAGATAAGTGTATCATAAAAAGCATAATTATTCTTTAGAAATGCCCTTCGATCAAAAGAGCATAGGTCACATCTGGTTTTAGCACAAATAGAAAGTACTAGTCTATTTCAAAATTCAGTCAGCTTCCAGAAAAACAAAATACACGTAGTCCTGTTCTGGATCCAGCAGATGCTAACTGGTTAACCTAATTGGTCAGAAAGGTACTCTGACTCACAGCGTTTGGGTGTGGAACAAGATTCATGCCCTGCCATAGGATCTAGAGTCTCCTTCCCCTCAAAGATCATGGCAACTCCAGAAAGAACTACCTTTAATACAGGAAACCTGAACAGCTGCAAGAGAAAATATAATCCCAATTCATGCTTGTGAAATGTCCCATGAAAACTGAACCTCCATGACTCTTCAGGTTCAGTTATGAAGATGGAACAACTGCCAGAATTGCAAGAATTGATTCATTGTCTCAATATCTACTGCTATAATGGCTTGGTTTGGAGGTCAGTCAAGCCAAAGGTCCCACAACAGAAATATCTCTGGAAGAAAAAAGCATCGTGTAGGTTTGTAGGGAGATGCAATAAATTCAGCTGTTGCCCACATCCAATCTCTAGAGATGTCTGTGACATGGGCATGCTTTACAATTTACTGTGAAGATAACTTAACTAGACTCACTTCCTGGAAGAGAGTCCAAGGAAGGCAGATCAGAAGGAAGCTTTATTGGCCCTGTGGACATTTTTATTTATTTGCTTACTCTGTTTATAGTATCCCAGAAGATGTAAGGGAAAACTGAAAAATAAAACAGCTTTGCAGACCAGAAGCCAGGCTGTCACAACGTGCTGCAAGAAGTACACTGTGTGTGCAGGGATGCACAATAGAAGATGCTTGTTTCTTTGTATATCAGTTCCAGTCCCTGCTCTGGCTCCTATTCTGGCCGTTTTCCTCTTCTCTGCATTATTATGTTTTGTATCCTGATAATTACCCTTTTCTGCTGAAAAGGGATGATCACACCCTACTTATTAGACAACTGCAAGAGAAAGAAGAAGACAACATTCTCTAAGAGGCCATAAACACTGTGAGCATAGGCTAGTGATGCTTCATCAAGTCTTGATGGCCCATTATGGGAAAGCTGGAGAATGTTCACTTCATTTTATATGTAGTACAGACACTATCTATATGAGCAGAAGTTTTCAGTAGCACACTGAAGATTTACTTTCTAAAACCTATAAAACAGCTTATGAGGAAATATAAATCAGAGTTTAAAAAAAAAAGTTTATCATGATCTGTTTGGGACCTAGTTGATTTCAAGACCTTATTCCTAAGATATGTACAGAAAAGGGATTTTAAAAGACTGAAAATTTGTAAACAAGTAAATTTTTTCCCCCCTTGACTCATTTTTATCAATGAGCAACCTGGTTTTGTTTAAATTCTTTTGATGACATTGAGTTGTCCAGAAGCATGTAAAATTCTGCCAACTGGTTCAATCCAGATAAGGTTGCAAGTGACTAAAAATCAGCTTCTGTTATACAAAGCACCAGAACAATAAAAAATAGATAAATAGACATCATTACCAACTTGGCCAATAAATATTACATTTTTCAAATTAGAGCTCTAAAATTTGCATAACACTTAACTAAAAGAACATTAGTGAAGTTTATATCAAGGCTTAGAGAAATATCACTGTATAAGTGGAGAAAAGATTGTTAGATTCATTTTAAAAAAAGCAGTTCCAAAGCAAACCCTCATGCTTTAGCCAGGAACAATCCCATAAACAAGAATTTAATAAGAACTGATGAACTGTTTGGAAATTTTCAAATTTCAGAAGTCCACTTCATTCATGGGAAGTTTCCACAAGTCCTTTATTTTGTTGAGAAATGTTAACAACAAGCTTTGCTCAGTAATTAGTCATACTCAATGTCCTAGTCATAGAAGTCATACAAGTTAGATATACAGAGAAAAACATTATTTCCCAGAAAGTAAAATAGAGTGGGTAATAAAAATCAATTGTATCTAGAAAACTTTGAGTTGCAAAGAAATATTAGGGTATGGAGCACAACTCTGATGCAGTCCTATTTCAGAAATCTAGCTCTCTAGTCATAACAGACCATTAGCAGAAATCATCATTTGTGCATATGAACGGCACATTCAGAAGTTTTTCTCGTTAATCCATATGTCAAATAAACAGGTATGGGAAAAAGATACTTATACCATGCAAATCATATAATGGCTTACAGGGAAGGCCAGGGATCAAGTTCCAACTCCCTCCACAAGCAGAGTTGCCAGCTACTAGATCAAGTACTAGGTCAAATTGTCCAGAAACCAATCCAACTTGGCCTTAAACACCTCTTGGGAAGGGGCATCCACAACTTCTCTGGGCAGCCTCTACCAGGACTTCAACACTCAGTAAAAATCTTGCCAATGACATCTAACTCATAAATCATGAGACCCCCCTTTTCCTTTTAGACAGTCTGGCTCATCTCTCACTGCCATATCACTCCAGCTTACTTAGAGTAAGGCCTTTGGTTTTTGGATGATCTCTCTCATTTTATTTGATTTATTAGCTTCAATTCTAATTATATGGTATACTGTATTATAGTGTGTTATCACAGAACCACAGAATGGCCCAGGTTGGAAGGGACCTCAATTATCATGAATCCCCAACCCCCCTGCCACATGCAGGGCTGCCAGTCTCCGCATGTCATACTAGACCAGGCTGCCCAGGGTCCCATCCAACCTGGCTTTGAACAACTGCAGGAACATCCACAACCTCTCTGAGCAGCCTGTTCCAGCATCTTACCACTCTCATAGTAAAGAACTTCCCCCTGCCATCCAACCTAAACCTCCTCTCCTTCAACTTTATTATTATGTATTTAAATAAAATTAACAATATTTTCTCACGTTATCCTGAAAGATCAAGAACTGTTACTTCTCCAAATTGTTCATAAATATCGTTTGTCACATGATGACAGCAAAGATCTGATGCAGAAAACCAAAACTGCTCAAAGTGCAATCCAAAACCTACTGCAGTCAACAGTAATATCTGGAAGTATTTTTACATTTGTGTCTAGCTTGCATATAATTGACTTTCTTTTTTCAAACACATAATGTGTTTGTAAATGTAGACCAAACAATTTGGCCAGTCACAGCTATATATAGTCCCTAAAAACTGGTGATAATTACATACACAAGTAGTCATACAGTGACTTTTTGGAAACATCTTTAAAAGGTAAATTTGTATAAAACATAACAAAGGAAGAACAGAAAAATGTAAAAATATGAGCAGGTATAGAAAACTGAGTTTCTTTCATCAAATTTTAACCACTGACTGCTCTGTCCAGTGAACTGGTCAATACATGGGTACTGGAAATAGTGTTGATGATCTCTGCAAACAACTCTTTCAATAAAACAGATTTCTCAATAATCCAAGTATACCTATAAAGCACATCACGTTTTTCTACATACTTCACCATCAGAATAGTGGCCATTTTAACTGCTTACTGTGTACACAATTTTATCATATCTTTGATCTGAAAGTACTGATAGAAGAGGGAGTACAGTTCTGCATTGTCCACAATTTGAGTATTTTCTGTTTTAAAGCATCAGATGTCTCATATTTTCTCATCAATAACTCTGAATTCAATATGTTCTTCTTAATAGCCTATCTATCTTTTTAGTTACTGTATTTTGCAAAATTTGAAGTTTCTTTAAAGGGTGAGAAGGGATATGATCACTGTCTATGAAAACATAATCAGAAAGAAAAAATCTCTGGGAAAAAAAAACACAACACAGCTAGTGAAGCTAAATGGCACAGGAAAGACATTTTCCACTGACAAATAAACGTAGACTGGAATTTAGAGGTTTGATTTTGTCTGAGGGCTGAGCACTGGAACAGCTTTTTTAGGAGACACAACAGGAAAAAAAAATAACACTTATTTGCTATTAAAAATGATGTTTCTATCAGTGCATGAATGAGATCATGAAGCACAACTGTCTGAGGAAGTGGGACTCAGCAGGACAAGTGGGCCCTTGCTTGTACATCACTACTCATTTTGAAAATAAGACAATTTTAGCCACAAATGTACTAACAGTCCAAAAATTGAAAATCTCTTCTTCATGAGTGATCTGTTTATATTTTTAACACAGTGAAAACTGCTTTATTACACATCTCATTGCCCCAAAAAAAAAAAAAAAAAATTGCATTTCACTTTGGAGTGGACATGAATTGTCATCTGTAGGAAAAAGAGGGGAATAATTTTTCCTTAATGTGAATCTGTTCACATGAAGTGCATTTCAAAATGACTCAAATATATCACTGATGTCAAGCTTTTTAGAAGAGGCAAAAGTATTTTTTCCTAATTACCTTCACTAAATACAAAAATAATTGTAAACTGCCTGGGGAACAACTTCAAGTGGAACTTCAAATGAAATTTTCTTCTGAGCCTTGTGTTTCAGCAGCATAGTTGTTCTATTTGATTGATTTGACTAATTTAATTTGGGGTAAGTGCTCTCTAGTGATAGTCTGATACTATCTTACACTCCTTATCCAGGAATAAGGAGAAAATTAATGATTTTTTATAACTTACTCTGTCTTTAAAGCTCTTTGATCTATCTAATATTTCCTACTCAAGAGTGACCTGCCTGGGAAATCAGGGGACATTTTTTCAATTAAGTACATGATAACTCAATGCTTTAAGTATTAAATAATTATTTATATTTTACTTTTTGCTGTTTACTTTGAGAAACTCTTTAAGGTGCTTTACACAAAGTTTATCACTGCTCATGTGATACAACATCTTGGGAGCATGTCTTAAGAAAAGGATGCTGCACTGTAATCAAGAAAGATATGCCTACACAGCTGCCGTCTCCTCATATGGAATGTTGAAATTGGACAGTGCTGTGATCACCACTAAATACTGTAATCTCACAAGTCATTTGTATATTTCACAAAACTAGAGCTTCTGTTGAAGCCATTCTGTGCTATCAGACTCTATACTATTGAATGCAATTAAAAAAAAAAAAAAAAATCAAAGAGAACTTGCACATTTGATCTGTGGAGTCAATATAAGTCTCCGAGAAGAGGAATTAACTCAATGCTTGTAGGCAGTCAATCAGCTAGCACTTCATTAGCAGAGGTTAGGGTAAGAATCACTGCATGATTTTTAGGATGTTCTTATTTTCATCATTTTTGCAACAAATAGAATGTCATGGAGGAAGAAAACAGAGGCGATTACAGAAGACATTAACTCAGAGTGAGTCTTGAGAGAGCATCCAAAAGCTATTCCTTACTGGGAATTGTTGACTTGATAATCCAATATTTTATGTCTTAAAACTAAGATATCTTTTGCTCGTGCACTTTGCAGTATTGCTGCATTTTTAATGTATCACTTTTGTCTACCATGTTAGAGAACACTGGCTTTACGTAAAACTCTGATTGCTTCCACCTGGTATCCTCCACTGGAGCAATTAATTACCTACTAATTTACCTACACTCAAGTTCAAACTTTACTTTAGTGAAGTTCTATGATTGGAAATCTGATGTCACAAGAGACTCTATGTAATCTTTTCATGATTTGTTTTTCAACTAAATTAACTTAAAGTTAGTTGGTTTATTCACATGTAAAAACATGAGAATTCTTCCTATGTATCACAAAACTACTAGCAGCTGTACTACAGCTAGTTTTACAATACACAGAGTTTAATGCCAACCATAGTATCTGTAGGTCATTTATCTATTGAGGAATACACGTATTTCACAATTAGCTGAGAATACTGGAGAAGAAATATATATTGGCATGCAGCTCTACTGAAGTAGAAACACAATAGTGATGGCATTCACATCTTTCTCAGTCTTTCCTCATCCAAAGAACTTGGCCAACATTCTCTAATGCATGGGCATCCAACCTTTTGGATTGCCTGAGCTGCAGTGAGTGAAGAGAAATTGTTTTGGGCTGCATATATGTAAGTTGCTCTGAAAGAAATTCCACTTATTTCCATGGAAACAATAACCAATAGAAAGAGCAAAACAGCATTGTTTGATAGAGCAAATTTTCAGCTACAGAATGCTGTTTTTCATCAGTCTCCACCATTAGCTATGAATTTTCACTAGAAATGAAATGAATGGAGGTGATGCACTGTCACTGTCACCACTGCTGAAATGCACCACCCACCACCTCACTGTGCTCACATCCGCTGTTTGGCCTCCATAAGCATTCAACAAGGATCGGTGAATATCAATGGGTGCCATTTTTTCTGCATAGAGGAATTCAGTGATACACCTTTGCTTCATACATACTTTCGTATCAAACACCATTTTGTTAGAATGTCCCTCTGCTGCCAACAGTCTGAAGTGGAACATTGACTAGAGGGTTCAGCCTCTACTGCCGTATCACCAACATCTGCCTCTGATGCCATGGGCCAACATCGTAAAATAGGAGGCGTAACTTTCAGCGGAGCCCTTATGAAATATATAACATAGTTAAAGTATCTAAGTGACAAAACTTATTTTATTTTAATGTTTCTTAATAAAACATTAATAAAGCAACAAGTCATAAAACTAGTGGGATATAAGGCTTTGTTTTTATAAAACTAATGCACCAGGCTGGTTCAATAGCAGTGGTTGTCATTCTCAGTGAGCTCTCCAGTGTTCCTTAGAGATTTTGATGAAATTTTACTCCTACTGTGTCTCATCGTTGAAAATAGTTGTTCACAAATATATGTACTGCCAAAAGTGGTGACATGAATAAGGTATGGTTATACAGTGTGAGATATTTCTCTTTGGCAAGAGAAGGCTTATAATAGTCTGGTAAAGATGTGGGAGTTAAATATCTGATTGAAGTCCAGTACATTAAATTTGAAAATTTGCAGGTAATGTATTTATGTTGACTGAAAATGGAGTCCAAAAAATGATTTTTTTTTTTTGCAATCTTGAAGCCTATTCTCAAGAAGCCTATTCTCCTTTACCAAGACAGAAGGCATGGCTGCATATTTTTTGCTGCTCACGGGACTGTTTAGTCAATGAATCAAGCTGCACACAATTACTTGCTATAACTTGAGTCAGCACTTCACTGCACCCTGCCTGTGCCCTGGTTTCAGCCCAGACAGTGCCAATATCACAAAGATGTATGGGTGTTGTGAGTGAGGAGTGTGCACTGGGGGTCAGGCCAGCCACTTACTGGGATAGAGTCATTGTCATGATAGCTCTGGGCAGAGGGTGGCTGCAGGATGTGCTGGACCAGGCTGCATACAGCCTATGGGCCACAGATTGGACACACCTGACCTAATGCATCTGGGATTTCAACTCTGTGCAGGGAGTCATTATCAGTGCCCATGGCTTACTTGTGTCAGTAGACCTGACGTAATTTCAAAGTAAATAAATGCAATTGCTAGTTGATGACCACTCCCATGTCAGCATGGAGTTAACTCATCTAGGACAGCAATGCACCAGCTATGCAAGTTATGAAGTAGCAGCACAGCAGGCAGTTAGTATGCTTATCTAAGTTGTGCTGTCTAAGTGCAAGGAAAGAGCTGTTTTCATCTTCTGAAGATACAGAATGCAATTGTCATTTCCCTTATTTTGGTTAATTCACCAAGAAACATGTAGTATTTCATGTTACTGTCAAAATAGTTTGTGCTGTTTTTTCAGGTACTCGGATACCAGGTCAATTTCCCTTGTAACTTAGTGGTGTTATAGAATGTCACTAAATGGCAGTAGTTTTGCCCCTTTTCATCTTCTCTGAGATCCTTTTAGCTATTAAAAAGAACAAAAAGACTATCAAGCAAGGGAAAAAGCTACTACAGATTTGATTAATGATATTTGTCTCACACAGGACCACAGAGCACATTTAATATATGGCTGACCGAGTCTTCATTCACATTTATTCCAACCAGATCATCCTTCATAACAACAGTTCATCTATTGTGACTGAAATGCCAGGCTTCTGCATAGCACTATCAATGAGTTGGGTGCAGGGAGGGGAGAACAGGGTGCTTTATCAGAGTGTCTCATTTCTGTTTGTTTCTGATTTCAATATTCATGATAGGCTGGCAAGTTTATTGCTTCAGTTCTAAGAATGAAAAATATGAAAAAGGCTTGTGGGAACACAGATCCTGAGGAGATTTCACTTTCATATTTTGCAGGCAGAACTCTGACACCCCCATAGAAATGATCAGCCTTACAAGCCCACAGGGGAAGTTTCAAGCTTCACTCTATTGTAACAACATGTCAACGAGAGAGTCATTACTGAGCAGATAAAAGGGATGCAGTTAGTTAGATTTGAAGGTCTAAGGACTGAAAGGGATGCATAAAAGTTATAGCTGAGACTAGAATTTGCAATCATTCAGAAGAACAAGGTGAAAATGGAGACTGCGATAACATGATAAATGGAACTGATCATATCCATGACAGTCTTTTGATCTTCAAAAGCCCAGTGGGCTTGAGTTTTGCTGATAAAGCTTGCTGTAATTACTTCATGTCATTCAAACTCCATGCAGCATAGGACAGGAGAAGGCTGCAGGTGATATTGTTAAGGAAAGCAAGGGCTTGCATGCCTTCTGCTCACCTTTGTATCCAAGCTGACAGGGAAAAACAGGCTGCAACTGATGAGATTTGCACTGACAAGACTTTTTTTTTTTTTCTTACCATTTCTTATGATCCTGGGATTTCTTGGACTTTCAAACAGCTTTTGGAAATACAGCTCATGTATCTTTTAGACACAGGGCATTTCAGAAAGATTTAACTTCTTCAGATGAGCAAGGAAAATAGGAATTCTATGGTATTAAGTATGTTCTACTGCTGTGAGTTTTTAAGGCCTGTTTTGATTTGCCACAGCTATTTGATCTGCATCTTCTAATCTTGATTTGTTTAAGTATGACTTCAGACTGGTGGTTAGAGAAAGCAGAAGCGCATGAAAGCAGTCTCTTCTCTACAAAAATCTAGAGCAGGAATTTCTGTAAATGACATCAGCAATCACCAAATCTGCTCAGTAGCTGCCTACCACTGCTCTACTTTACTGGCTTTTCATACAGGGCAGTCAAATACCACTGTCCGCAGACAGAAGATAGCCTTTAAGCCAGACAGGTTTGGCAGCATAGAATCATAGAATCACCAAGGTTGGAGAAGACCTAAAAGACCATCCAGCCCAACCGTTCGCCTATTCCCAATAGCTCCCACTAAACCATGCCCCTCAACACAACATCCAGCCTCTCCTTGAACACCCCCAGGCTCAGTGACTCCACCACCTCCCTGGGCAGTCCATTCCAGTGCCTGACCACCCTTTCTGAAAAGTAATACTTCCTCATGTCCAGCCTGAATCTCCCCTGCCGTAGCTTGAAACCGTTCCCTCTGGTCCTATCACTAATGACACGAGAGAAGAGGCCGACCCCCAGCTCACTACAACCTCCCTTCAGGAAGTTATAGAGAGCAATGAGGTCTCCCCTGAGCCTCCTCTTCTCCAGGCTGAACATTCCCAGCTCCTTCAGCCTCTCCTCATATGGCCTGTGTTCCAGACCCCTCACCAGCTTTGTTGCCCTCCTTTGAACACGTTCCAGGGCCTCAATATCTTTCTTGCGGTGAGGGGCCCCAAACTGAACACAGTACTCGAGGTGCGGCCTCACTAGTGCTGAATATAGGGGAACAATCACCTCTCTGCTCCTGCTTGCAACGCTGTTTCTGATGCAAGCCAGGATGCCATTGGCCTTCTTGGCCACCTGGGCACACCGTCGGCTCATGTTCAGCCGAGCATCAATCAATACCCCCAGGTCCATTTCCTCTATGCAGTCCTCCAGCCACACCGCCCCAAGCCTGTAGCGTCACCTGGGGTTGTTGTGGCCGAAGTGCAGGACCCAGCATTTGGCCTTGCTGAAACTCATCCCATTGGCTTCACCCCAGCTCTCCAGCCTGTCCAGATCCCTCTGTATGGCCTCGCTACCCCCAGGCAGATCCACACTTCCAGCCAATTTGGTGTCATCTGCGAATTTACTGAGGGTGCACTCAATGCCCTCATCGAGGTCATCAATAAAGATATTGAAGAGGACAGGCCCCAGCACCGACCCCCGGGGAACACCACTCACGACTGGTTGCCAGCTGGATTTAACTCCATTCACCACCACTCTCTGTGCCCGGCCCTCCAGCAGCAAAATCCTAAATTATGAAATATCATCTGAATCCTTAGAGGATCCAGAAGGGATTGTCTGAAAAAGAATCAAACAATTTCGGGTGAAAGGCACTGTACTAGGAAGCCAGCTGTTCCCCAAGGGTTGCCTTCTGCCCATACAGATAAAGCTGAAACCAAAAAGAAAGGATCTGAAATATTAACCAAAAACTTCACCATGTAGATATCCTGGGATATCTACAAGTAAATGTGAGTTCTTCATACTAGAGCAGTGTTCATTTTCAAAAGCAGACACAACTACCCCAAGAAAATTATTTCCAGCAGATGGTGGGGAATCCAAATCATAATGAATGAATGCAAAACTGCTATATCCTGGCAGCACATATCAGATTTTGAGGTGCTCCCTGTTCTAACAGAAGGTAAGTTAACAGGAAAAAGCAAATCTTGTATCTAAGTCACATTCTACATATTAATTGCCCGGCTATTTCTAACAGGAATTATGAGACAAAATCTCAAAATGCAGACCTTCTGTGAAGTAGAGACACACCAGAAATACTATCTAGAAGAATTCTCTCATCTCCCTATAGCAAAGAAAAGCTAAGTTACAATATTTCAGAAACTGATAACACATTCACTATGTCTGATACAGAGAGAAGGGAAGAGTAAATCCAGCAGCACTGCTGTTGTTTTATTCCCTATACCAGCAGCAGATTGATATTTGGATACAAACAAGAACAGTGATCCTTAAAAGAGATGATTAAACAAACCTGTACTATCTAGGGAGCGCCTAGAAAACACTAATTCTGGAAATTACAATTGCTGTGGGGAATAAAATAAATTATTCCTATGTTCACCATAAGACAAACAGGAATAAGTCAACAGATAATTTATGTGTCAGCATTTTAAAATGTGTAGAAGTTCATCATGGTCAGCCAGGCTTTTGATAACTGGAAGTTCAGTCATGACAGTCACTGTAACATTTGGCCTACGAGAAATCTGAAATTATGAACGTATGCCACAGTGCATGTCATGTGCAAAGCAAATGTCATTTCCTTCTGAAAGTAACCCAGTCTTCACAAGGATTGTTCTAAAGAGTGCAGCAAGCTCACAGAAGATTACTAAGAAAAATCAAGTTTTAAGTAGTACATGTGTGAGGAAAAAAAAAAAAAAGGATTTTTTTTCCCCAAGAAATAGATTTTCTATGCTAGCATAAATTGAAAATTGAATTTGACATATTAGGCCAAAATAAATCTTCCTACCTATAAAAAGAGTTTCAGGTTTATCCCTGAAAAAAGGGAATACTATATATTTGTTGCCTTTTAGTCAATCAAAAATACAAAGTCACACCATTTTTATTATTGTACATATTACTGCAGTGTGCTGCACCACTCATCAGTAGTGCAAAAAATATAATTGCAGAAGAACTGTAAGGTACGTGTCAACCTGAGGCTTCGTATTAGAAGTGGAATTACTTCAACTGTAGGTTAGCAAAACAAACAGATACACTGGACTCTGTTCAATTTGAAATTATTTCAAATTAAATGAGAACTAACATTCAGTACAAAAGGATCTTTATGCAATCTGAAACCAAATTGCTATTTCTGCTATAATGTCAGCTAATACCATCTCTCTCCGACTGCAGTCATGATCATTGCTAGTCAGTTAAAGCACAGCCACATGACACCTAATTGACCAGAGGAATACGCAGATTGGATGGTGATATTTTGGAAGTCTGTCAGAAACGGATTAATTTAATCTGAAAGTGATGCACTTCACAGAAAATCGTTAGCTTGTTTGAACTCAAATAGTTTGATTATCTATATAAAAAATCTGAACCTTCAAATACTTGATAAATCAAATGTCTATCCATATAGGTATAAATTCATACCTAATACAGAAAATATATTAAATAAATACACTGAATTTTTGAATTTTATTTTTCCTGTGGAACAGAGATGTAGCAACTGTAAAAACATCACTTAATGGCTTTTTAAACTGATTTTGTATTTATCATGTGCATTTTCTTCTATATCTAAAGCAAAGCTTTTCTGGAATTCATTGGTAATCATTTCCTGTAAGAACACTTTCAAAGTTGTGCTCTAAAACTTAATATCACTTGAAGCCACCAGAAGACACTGTTATGGAAAATGCCTAAGAAGGAATTTTTTTTATTATTATTATTATTATTATTTTTTTTTTTTTTAAATCAGCAGCTCTTCTTAGTAGATTTCATGCATTAATAGAAAAGTCTTTTTCTACTCAGTTGTCTTACTGGGAATTATTTACTAGGTCTTGCTTACTAGTTGTCTATCGATAAACAAAACATTTAAGATGTCAAACATTATGAGGAAAAGAAAGGTCACTGCATGTTTCAGTGCCTTGGGGTTGGGCAGTGGAGGGCTTCTCAAAGCTTCAGCAAGTTGCACTAAGCTGTGTCAGTGATTTCATGGATTTTTCACTCAATTTCCAGGCCAGCATGAGACCACAGAAATATAAAAATGAAGATATAAAAACTTCTCTTTTCACTGAGAATAAAAAGTAACTCTTGAGAAGATGATAAGCCATAATAAACCTAGGCAAGGCAGGAGGACCTTTAGGGAAGGAAAACCTGTGACAAGCAGAGCTGAGCAAAAGCACCACAGGGCAGAAAGCTGAAGTAATACTGTGACCTGCAGCCTGGAAGCACTAAGCATGACATAAAATGCCCAAATCTTCTGGGAGTCACTGCTACAGAAACTCGACCGATACAACCATTGCCTGTTTCAGCTTGACTACAAATTCCCATCTGCTTTATTAAGCCACTCTTGTTCGATGTTTAGTCATGTATGCCTCTGCAGTTTACAACAAATAGAAGACTTTCTGTTTTGTCGTTGGCAGTGTACATTGCCCTGTCTCACAACTGGCATTATTCTGACAAGAACACATTCAGAAAACACCAGATGAGGTAAAACTTTGCAGTTTGATATTAATCCTAATCCAAAAAAAGAGCAATACAACCTTACAGTAACAGTCTGTTAGTATTTTGACGGTTCAATAATGGAATGGACTGAGTTAAAATCCCAGACATCGATAACTTGTCTGAGGGACTGCAGGATTTAAACCTCATAATCGATCAGGCCACCAGAACTGGAAAATTGGAATGTGCCTTGTAATAACTCAGTGGGCTGAAATGTGCAAGATCAGCAAGAATTTTAAATGGGTTGATCTTTATCTGTAACAGTCATTTGTTTTGTTTTTTATATATGTCCTTCTATTATTTATCACACGAATAAGGTTGATTGATATTTGGGTTATCTGTAGAATAGACAACGGAAGGAATTATAGGCTAATGATCTTGCAATGCTTAAAAGTATCATATATCAACAACAGATTTGAAGTGATCTCAGTAATGAGCCAAAAGTGGACATTATTAAGAATCACAAGTCTCTAAATAACACAGAGTGAGAAAAAAAAAAAAAGGTTTTATGTAGTATCTATGGAGGCAGAATGCTTGACTCTCTAAATAGAGAAACAAAAAATGTCAAAAAAAACCCACCAAACCCTAAAGGACTAACAGATAAGGCAAAACACATTTTAAAAGCACATAAATCACAATTTCCTTCTACATTACTTTCTTACTTTCAAAGTATCAAGAATTTCTGGATTGCATAAATCTGAATGATCCTCTTTAGAAATTCTTTTACCTTTCAGGTGTGGGTTTTCTCTGTCCTTCTTCTTCCAGTACTTTCTCCCTGTGAACTGCAGTCTCCAGTCCTTAGCTTCTACCCTCAAGCCCATGGTCTCCACAGACTCTCCAGAAACAGCCTCAGCTCTGCCTCTGATCCACTTCATTGTTCTTCTAATGAACAGCCCACACAACCTGGAAACAAAAGGATACTCTCCTGTGTCTGCTATGTAATCTTTGAGGTACGGTTTGGATTGTGGTTCACTGTAAACAGTTATCTCCATAGTTCATCGTTCTTCATGTAGTGTAATAGAATCATAGAATGGTTTAGGTTGGAAGGGACCATAGAGATTATTAACTCAAACAAATGTTCTGTGAACACATTGCTAGTGCTTCTGGCTGTTGTTGCTCTACATAGTACCTGAAGCACCTTAAGGGTCTCTAGGACCTGCAGGTAGAGCAGCATGAAGGGAAACAGTTGTTTTACCAGCAGCACATAAACGCTTTGAAATTTCTTTTTATTAAACTCTAGAACAACTGTTGAAACTTTTCACAATATTGTCACTGTGAACTAAATTGTTTGGAGGTGAGATGAAGCTGGACTGGAGAGTGGGAAGGAAGAGATCAGTTATGCAAATGTGAAATTACCTCAGATACATTTCTCCTCCCACAATTTTGATTAAGTAATTTCAACTTTAACAAAATTTATTTTATTTAACAGTGTATTAGTGTATTTAACAGTGGCCATTTAACAGTGGCCATGCCATTGTAGAGGCAGCTAACTGCCATTCTTTGCAGTTAGGATGCCTTTGTCTAACCCTTGAAAGTATTCTGTCATACCTGCCACGCAGAATGAGGAAATATTCCCCATAACACACAGGGCATCCATTTCTCATGGCTGCTAATTGGTAACAAGGAGAACCCAGAAACCCAGATCTTCCCAGGGATCATTTTATCTAAGAGGACGATGTTCTCCCTCCTGACCCATTTATAGATGTTTCACAGAAAAGACATTATACCTATTTTAGCCTGCCTCACCAAACACACAATCAATAAATGTACAGAGCTCAGGCTAGGTAAAATTATCGCAATGGAAAAATAATAAATGGAAAACATGCTCACCAACAGCAGAAGCTTGCAACAAACTCCACAAGGAGCAATCTCCAGAAAGAGATCTTTTCTAAGAGGCAGCCAGCACTTAAATGGGGTCTAGGAGAAGTGCAACCAGGCTCCACCCCTTCTGGCAGCAAAGGTGAATTGTCTTCACCTGTGCTCCTGCAGCTGACTCATTGCTTGCCTCAGGTGGTCAATCAGAGTTTCAGGCCATGATCAACAGTTCCCAAACATAGCCCCAGTCAATACAAATATTTGCTTCTGAAGCTCAGGCTATCCCTTAAATACTTGCATTTTATTCTTTCCTTGCTCCTGCATGTCTCCTGCTACAGATGCCGTGAAACCTAAAGAGCATTTCTCCTCTTGAGGTCTGCAGTTACATGAAATTCCAATGTTACATGTGTAATTTGATAAATCAATATACATCATATACACCCCTGTCTTAATTTTATTCTACTGTATCCTACAGTTGCAAAAAAAAAAAAAAAAAAAAAAAAATCAACTCTCAAAAATCCAAAGAACTTACAAAAGTCAAATCTCAGGTGAATCAAATGATTTTTCTAGAATATTAACTCTTCCAGCAGGCCTAGAAAAAGTTTGTGACAGCTGTCCTAAAGACCTTCAGTGCCTACAGCCCAAATTCTTGGTTACAACATCATAAAAGTTGAAGTTTTAGATGATGTAAGTGCTGCTGTCTTCATTCTACCCTAATTTTTTTGCAGAATATCCTTCAGGAACCACCAGGACTCAAGTCCTGCCTTGCCAACAATTGCAGTTGCATTAAGTGCTGCCAAATTTTGAGAATTATTTGGCACTTTGAAATAGTCTGAGCCAGATAAGTGATTGTTAGCTCTCCACATGGGCTGTCAGAGTGGAATATTAAACCAACCTGAGCGTTCGTTTTTGGTATGTTCCTGACAGAACTGATTTATGTGTGAAATCACCCAACTCTCAGGGCATATTTTTAATACATTTCTCCTGTGAAGTGCTTTGAATGATCTGCTAAGCAAATAGCTATAGGGACTTCTTTAGATTCGGGGAGAATAGCATGAATTCTCACTTCTGGAGAAACAGGCCTTTGTCCCAGTGATCATTACCAGTATTTGTAAATATGCAAGTGAAGGAAAAGGGGATTATATTTTATGTTAGATGTAAACTGTTCACCTTCAGGGATCAGAAAAGAATTTTTTGTTGAAGTGCTGGCTGGTAATAATTGTCCAGTCTTGTTACTGCTTTTCTGGAAGTTAGCTCTTGGCAGCTGCTGGGTAAGGAGGATGTGACCAGCTAAGCATTCTGAAGCAACTTGAAAATGACATGATACAGTTTCTTATTTCCAGTTTGTAGCTCTTTTCCACAAAGTCAGAAATAATGTTTTGTGTGTAAAACCATGGATTCCTAGCAAGACAAATGCAACTTTATTCCTGTTCACCACAGAAAAAGAATATTGAATGAGAGGCTTAGGAAAACTTGCCAAAGATTTTTAACAACTCTCAGTACAAATATGGGAGCACTTTTACTCAGAATAGTCTGGTTCAATACCTGTTTTAAGGACAGCCTGTTGTCATGACAGATAATCTGTTTCAGTTTCATTCTGAAGATACAGATGAAATGAGTACCAGTAGATTGCACATTCCTTCTTTCCTGAGGAATTCTGTATAACCTATTAAACCTGGTTATTCTTGCAGCATGTCTTTCTGACCATAGATGTGATTTCAATATGTAAGCAAATCTTGCAGTTGCTCCCACCAAATGAGTGCTCTATGGACTTGTTTCAGCCTTACGCTCATACCATCAGCTTACAGCACTGCCCTGGCCCTCTGGATCCTACATCATTCCTGATGAGGGGTTAAGAAAAGATTGCCACTTTGGACACAAATCTATTTCACCAATATTTATGGGTGATTGTTTAAGATGAAGAAGTATTTTTCTCACTGTTTTTTGTTTGTTTGTTTGTTTGTTATTTGTTTTTTGTGCATGTGTGTGTGTGATTTTTAAATCCATCCTCTGGATAAATGACAGGAAATCAAAAATGCCTGGGGGTTGACATGCATTAATGTCATACCTCTGGAACAAGCCACAGCAAGCTCACCTGTTATTTTTCATTTAACACATGTAAAAAGGGGGCTGATTTGTTGCTTTTTAACATAATTCTCTGTGTTGTTATACTATCTTGTGGTCACAAAGGAGGCTGCATGCCTTTGTTTTATACATTGCATAAATATAGTAAAAACTACAGCATTTTCTGAAATGACTGTAATGTAATACAAAGCTAAACACAAAGTACAATAATTATTATCTTGTTTATTCAGCTTGGATCCTGAACCTACACCATTCTCTAGAGGCTGCATAAGGAATGTGTAGCAGAGCCACAAATTAAAACAGATTCTCTGAGTCCAATACAAAGCCTTACTAGTAAGGCCAGCCTTTCTTTTTCTGTACATATCAACAACAGTAAGATGTAAGTTGTTGTAAATACCAAAAAACCATGAATTTGCAAGTCACAGTTTTCCTGACTGGTTCTTCTTTCTCAAAGACAATACCTACAAAAGGTCAGCCAAAAAATCAATAAGTAAAGTATGTGATGACAGAAACAATCACTGGAGATAGAACTATTTGGCACTGAATAAAAACCCATATCAGCAAATCATCCCATTAGTACAAATACACATGCTATTCTTTGATAATACCTCAGTGTGTAGGAACAGACTTATTCCAAAAGTTAAATAATTCAAATAAAGGATTACTTTAGATAAAAAGAGGAAGGAAACCAGATGTAAATTTAATTGTGTGGGATTTCGTATTTTTAGAAGTTAAATTCTCAGGCTAGGAAAATCTATCATGAAAGCACCAGGCGAACAGAACTGTCTTTAACAACAAATAAGTCACATTCTATGAAGAGGGTGGTAAATGGGTGAAGATATTTTTATGGTTTTAATTTGAACACTATGTAATATTTCAGCTTATTCTGCAGCAGTGAATAAGCCAACAGAAGCCAGGCAGGAAACCAGGATTTTGGAGTTGTCATGGTCAAGGCAGTAAGAGCAACAACAGTAGGAATTAGAGGAAAACAGCAAAATACATTATTCACCTCCAAGGTAAAACCAACAAGAGTTTAGAGTTTACTTAAAAACAATTTGTGGAGGCTCTCCATTTAGTCACACCTGAAGGCCAGAGGAAGTTTCAAGCTCTTTTGCTTTCACACTCTGGCTTCCTAAATTTCAGATATTCCTGACTTGGAGCTGTTCAGATCTACATTTATTATTTTAGTTTTCATAGGCAGGCAAGAGATGCCGAAGCAAGTGCTGGGTTGAATCTGACCAGGATTTTTGTTTTAGTCCTATCTTCAGCCACATACAACTAAACGTAGGCTAAAATAAGGGGGGAAATATACAGGAGTTAAGTCTGTGATGCTTTCTACAACAGGACACTCAATCTCATAAATATCCACCAGTCATTAAGGAGAAAAGACATTTACGGCATTGCAGAACAGCACGTAATTAATGACAGGTTACTTCCACTGTCACAGTGCTGATGAGCTCCTTGTTTTAATGCATTTCACAAAGGTTGATTTCTGTCTCAGATAGAAGTCAGCATAGTAGGATTTCAATACATCGGACCTATCACTGAAAGTCTATATCCTCTTTCCAATCTGCTGATTAGGGGAGATACGATCAAGTTGAATGGCACCTCTCAGGAAACAAAGAAGGCATGGTGTTACATATCTAAGTCAGTCTAAACAGCCTGAGACAGAGAATGCTGCTATCTCTTTTCCATACACATATCCTCTAGATTTGGTGTTTCTTATGCCTTTTCATCCTGTCATCGGTATTTTTGCTTCATAGTTTTTTATTTTCTGCTCCATTGGTGTCATTCTAACACTCCTTAAGCAATTTAACTAGAGTTTTGGCACTTCCATGAGGGACAATCAAACACAGACCTATGTATCCTGAGGTCTGACAATCTGGGATCAATTCACTTGAAAAGAAATCTATAGTTCCTTGGGTGAAAGCTGAAAAGACAAACAAACGCAAATAACAAACTGTGAAGGGAACTGAGTCCAAAATGCTGACATTTCCCAGCTCAGCTGTAGTTTGGAAATATTGATTTTCTGATGACTTACTGGTGTCCCAGTGGGGGGCCCTTCTTTCCTTCCTGCTCTTTTTGTGCCCCTAACCAGAAGTGCCCAGGAGGATGATGGTTTTATTCATAACATGAGCTTATAGCTGGCTCATGTTCAACCTGGTGTCCATCAGGAACTCCGGACTTTTTTCTTCAGAGTTGCTTTCTAGTCATCATTTGGCCCCACAAACTGTGCTAGTGCATGGAGTTATTACTCCGTGTGTGCAGGACTTTGCATTTCCTATGGATAAAATTAAAGAGATTCCTGTTGGATCCATGCTCCAGCCTGCCAGGGTTTCCTGAAAGATAGCACATTCATCTTGCCTATCAATTGCTGGTTCACCTCTGCTTCTACTTCTACTCCGAACCTAAGGATAAACATTATCCACTGTTCTTTGCTTGCCCAGCAAGCCAGTCATCTCATTAGAAAAGGCTGTCAGGTTGTTCAGACATGATTTCTCCTTCATAAATCTGTGCTGACTACTGCCAAGCACATGCAGAGTGTCACTGCAGTCATCCTGATGTAGATAAGAACCCCCCCCGCTCTGCCTGTAACTGCAGCTACAGATCCTAAGTTTCTTACTGCTATGATATTTTCCGGAGTGCTTTGATCAGATGATGTCAATCTGCAAAGAAATCTATTGGGAAAGGGAGATGTGAGGATAAACTGGAATTTTACAAAAAAGTGTCCAGTGACATAGAAGAAACGTTGTTTTAGCTTGCCAAAAATTCACACTTATATTTTATTTTCATACACTCCCTAAGCAAGAGCTCCAAGAGTAAGACATTTTCCTAATACCAGAAATAAGGGTGAGATGCTGATAATTGGCTGTCAATATGCTTTTGTGATGCTTCTTTCTAGTGTTATTACCAACAAAAAAAATAAAAACAAAGTTTTTATCAGTTCCATTGCAAAAATTCTGTTCATGTAATGCACATGCTATTTCCCCTTTCACAGAGGAATAAAGGAGTTAATTTCTGGAACACCATCCATATTCTCTGTGAATGTTTTGCTGGTATAACAAATGATGACAGCAGTTTATCACTCCCTAATAATTACTATTCTTTTAAGTGAAGAAAACATTTATTATTGTGCAATGCAAACATCAGCACATACTGAGAATACTACAAAATGTATAATAATATTCACCTGTAAGATAAGGAATTCAGGAGGTACAACGAACTTGAAGCTGAAGGTGGTTCCTAAAGAATAAGGAATACTTTCCAGACAGTTCTTCACATAAATCAAGTTACTGAGAGATGTTTAAATATTAAAAATATATAAGTTAAATCACATACAATGAGATATTCAGTCATGAACCTCTCTTCTAATTATTGTTAAGACAGGCAAGAAATCAGATCCAGCAAGTAGAAGAGACACTGTCAAATACTACACTCTTATAATTTATAATAACTATATATAACTATATATAACTATATATATAACTATATATATATATAAAACTATATAACTATATAATAATTTATAATAACTGAAATTACTTCATCATTTTTTCAGAACTAAATAACACACCAAAAATTGTATTTCTTCTCATCATGTTCAAAGCTTTCTCTCATTTCAAAGCTTAATATCCATGTTCCTCATGAAATCACACCTACACTCTATCCAGTTTACTTTGAGTGGGGTTCATTCTGTAGCGTCTCTTCCCAATTTTTACAGTGTTTATTCTATGCCTGAGAAGAAAGGCAGAACATCACAGACTACATGAAAACAGCTCCTCTCCTTTTTTTCTCTCTTTGTTTTGTAGATGTCATAGAGTAGATTGGACTGTGGAAGGTCTGATAAAGGTCTGATCTAGAAAGGAATTGCAGCTTGACACAAGTTCATCCAGCAGAGAGGACGAAATGACAACAGGCTCAAAAAAAAAAAAAAAAAAACCCCAAGCAAACAACAAAAAAAAAACCCTAACAATTGAAACTCTTCTGTTTGCCATTTGGATTCCAAAAGGAATATGGGACTCTTGCATTTAAAGCAGACTGTGGGTGACCTGCTGAGGAGTGAAGAGTCAGGCAGCCGAAACAGAAACAGAAACAGAAAGATAATATTCTCTGAATGCATCACTGGTGTTGACACCTTTCCACAGGGTGTTTCACCTTTGGCTTTGTGATAGAAACAGACCCATGTGGAAAATTTCCTCTTACTCTAAAGCTGGTGGCAGTGACTGCATTCATGTTTGCTCTCCCTGATGCACACTGATTTCAAAAGGATTTAGAACAGATCCTGAACAATTAAGCACAAGGCCACCAGCAAAGCTGACAAACTTTCTAAAACCAAACCAGAATTTGTTAAAAACAAATCATAGAATCATAGAATGGTTTGGGTTGGAAAGGACCTCAAGGATCATCAAGCTCCAACCCCCCAGTCACAGGCATGGCCACCAACTTCCATATCTGGCACTAGACCAGGCTGCCCAGGCCCCATCCAACTTGGCCTTGAACACCTCCAGGGACAGAGTATCCACAGCCTTTATTCAAAGCTAAATTTGTGCAAGATATGAAGAAATCAGTCAGTTCTTGAGTTTTATTATTTATCTACTGTAAAATCTTCCACGGCATGTAACTGGGCTGTCTGGTAGAAAAAAAGGGGCTGTACAGAACTGATAAAATAACATGAGGAGAAAGATCGTTATCTCGACCCTTTTAAATTGAACCCTGCTAACACTTGGCATGCAAGCTGAAAAAACAAAGTCCTGAATGCCAATGTTTGTTAATCATTTAAATTCACTAAATCCTTTGTGTGTTGGGAGAAACAGAGAACAAAATTAAAGCACACATCTAAATATACAAACTTGTCAAGACCAAAGGATGAATTTTAAAAACATGCCACAGTACCACACTATGAACAAGAATCTGAACAATGTTTGTATATTTCCCTGTAACTCATAATGGAAATGGACTCAAAGATTAAAAGAATACAGTAGACAAGAAAAATAGGTCCTATGGTTGTACCTTTTCACTTCTACAGTGAATGACTAAACTCTATGAAATTTTTGAGAAGTTGGACTCTTAAAACTCCTGATGAAGTTGCCTTAGACTTGGCTAGTTCCCCTACAGAAGTAATGAAACTGCTAGGAAATTTTCTCTTACGCTCTTTATGACTGCAGCACCCATTAGCCACATAGACTGTCTTCCTCATCAAAGCCTCCCTATTTGCTAACAGCTTTTCTTCCTTTCCCAGCTGCAGGAACGACAGGTTGCTTGATCTCTTGCTTACATGGGCACACAAATGTGCAGATATAACTGAACTTTGCTGTTAGCCTAATATGATTAGACACAAGCATTTTGCAGGATAATAGAAAGATTTAGCTTGAATGTCGTTTAAATTCCTTCCTCATTCCCAGACAAGGCTAACTTCAAAGTCTAGATTGGTTTACCCAGTTCCAAGAAGTGTCCCCAAAGGTGGAGATTCCACTCCTGCTATGTGCCTCTAGTCCAGCATTTGTAGCTGCTGTAGTCTTCTCACACAACCACAGTTCTGATGGAATATAATATCCTAGAGCAGCAGCCTCTGAGACAGGGAAATGAAAAGCTGGGAATACAGATGTGGCAATCATGGCCTGCCTCGTGGAGATGAAGTGCAGATGTTAGCTCAAGGAATATGTCCAATTGGAAACCAGAGAAAATTTGTATCTGGTAAAACTGACGGTTCCAGTGAAAGGAACCAGTCACCAGTAGCAATACGTTTATATGATACAGAGTGTAGAAGCAGATACTCAAGCACTAAATCCCAGACATGTCACTGCAAATATGAGGTCGTTATCTCTGCAGAAAGGCAAGATTCATGCAGAGGTATGCCCAAGCTCTGATAACGTAATCTCTTTTGAGAGTTTTGCCAGTCTGGTGGCCCAATATCTACTTGCAGCTTGGAAAGAGTTTATTTATCCTTTGTAAAATGGCCACAAGCCACAAAGTTATCTATGGACAACACTGATGTGTTCTCTGCTATTTTATTAAAACCAAAGTTAAGAGAAAGAGGAAAGCCTTTCACTGCATGGCTCAAGAGGACAAGAAATAAGATACAGGTTACTATTTAGATGGCCATGGTTTTTGCTTGCCAAATTCAGGCTAGAGGTCTAACGCATGGGCACGCAAGCTTTTGGCTTGCCTGAGGCACATTGGGTGAAGACAAATTGTCTTGGGCTGCATATAAAATATATAATATAGTTAATGCCTCTAAGTAACAAAGCTTTTCATTTTTATATTTTCTATATTACAACATTAAAAAAGGAGGGCAACAAAAACATAAAACTAGTGAGATATTTTACTTTATCTTTGTGAATCTAAGGCAGAAGTCTGGATTGATGAAAGCTGCAAGTCTTAGTGAGTTCTCAAGGTGCTTATCAGAGATTTTGTCTTTATAAAACATTCCTTGATATGCACAAAATCTGGCAGCATGTTTTTACATATAATGTCTTTCCAAATTGTAATCTTTGAAAACTGACATGATTTCCTTATAAATTAAGCAGAGTACCATATTATTTGTCTTGACAAAAAAGCATGCACCTGTCTGTTTATCACTGGATTCTCTTCCTTCATCCAGGACTTTTCTTGTTTAGGGGCCCTGTTTTCTTTTGAGATGACATTAGGTAGGCTGAAGTATTATTATGAGCAGGCACTGTGTTTTACTCACCCATGGCACAAGTGCATATGATGTGCAATACACGCGGGATTCAATCTGACTGTGTGTGGCAGCCGCTGGAACCAGCACTGAACTGCACTGCACCCTTCTCTGTCCTGGTTTCAGATCAGACAGTACCAATACCATGTTCATGTGTAGTTGTTGCTGAGCGATGGGAGCACACCCAGGGTGCACCTCCAGCTGGGCTGGGCTGCTTGGCAGGGCAGTGATGCTGCCATGATGGCACAGGGAGGCTGGAGGATGGGCTGAGCTGGGCTGCATGTGGTCTGTGGACTGCAAGTTGGATGAGTCGGATGTGGCTGGTCTAATGACTGGCTTTGTTTTTCCCCATTTGTGAATTACTCTCACTGAGAACCATAATCTTGCAAAGTGGAAAGGATGCTGTAAATATTCAGCTTCAATACTTCAGAGCAGAGTAGCTGAACACTGAAAGAGCTTTTACTAGAACTGTCTGGTCTGTTCTGATTGACATCTCCTGGACAAATTGGGCTGTCCAGGAGTGAGATCAAACAATAATCAAACTACAGCTCCTGAGGACTTTTTCTCTCACTGGAAGAAAAAAGGTAAGGTTGAATTAAATACAGAATAGCTTAGTACTTCACTTCTGGTATTTTCCAGCTTCCTTAGTGAAATGGTTCAAATTCTGCCTGTCAAGGGAAATAATAACAATCTACAACTTCTGTTTTGAAGATATCCCCAGGGAAGAACCTGTGGACAGACTGCTTCAAAAACAAGGTGAATATTCAGGTTGTCTTTGTTACCTGTGATCTGAAGAGATGATGCTGGGCAATGACCAGCTTTGCTTCAAGCACTGCTTGTTAGAATGGCAGCACCTCACAGCTACTTGCTTTGGCAGAAACATAAGCAGAAGCTTAGAAAGGAGTCCCGAGGTATTAGTCATTTATTCAACTTCACATCTCACCTTTTTTTTTTTCTTTTTTTTTTTTTCCTTTTTTTTTTTTCTCAAAAATTAAAATATGAAAGACCTAGGCAATTAGGTTTCCTCATTTAAATTAAATTACATTAGAGTTCCATACTGGTTTAATCAGTAGTTTTTAGCTAATCTACTACACGTCCTTACTGATTAAATTCAAACAAAGCAAAGCAACACAAATGCACAAAATCCTATTTATTGCCTCTCTCTCTCAAAAAAAACAACAACAAAAAAAAAACAACCAAACAAAAAAACCCATCCAAACACCCAAACCAAACAAGCAAAAAATAATAACTGTAGATAAATAGACCTAAAAACGTATCATTGCTTTTGTGCAGTAGGTATACAAGTTTTATTTATGCAATGGCCAGTATCATGCCTGGTTTGTTTGCTTCAGCAAAATCCTTCAAAAATAAAACAAATGTGATACAGATAGACTGTTGATGTTTAATCATATTCAGGAGACATCCTAAAATGATATCAAAGCTGATTTGTCCTGGTATTTTGGAGTTTCTAAAGTATGGCATTCTGGGAAGGAACAATGCTTGGTTTAGCTACTAATATATCTGTACTATTCAGAAAACTCATTTCCTCATAAATGAAAGAAAAATGCTAGTAACAATATCCCATTTATATCTTCATACAGAAGACTCAATTCATGAGTTTTCAAAAGATCAAAGAGAGTTTAATCAGTCTGTTACTCCTCTAGCTGTCCTTTTAGTTTGTATTGAAGACAGTGCAATATTTGCTTTCCTTTAATGAGGATCTTTCCAAGTACTCCACAACATGTGAAAGATGACAGAGTGAACCTTGTTTTGACATACATCAGCTGCCTCTCAGGTCCTCTGGGCTTGAATGGGTTGAGTTCCCATTAAGAGCTAGGATTAAGTCACACTAAGAAGTATAAACACCAATATGGTCCCAGCTTGGAATGAAAATGCAAGTTTTGAAAAACAAGTTCCCACTTTAAAAACATTTTCAAACTTATTGGTGTTTTTTTTTGTTGTTGTTTTGTTTTTTTTGACATCTTATTAACAGCCATTTCTCCAAAAAAGATTAGATCTCTTAGAAAGAAAATTAAACAGGGCATCAAGATTGATGAGCCTCTTTTGTAAGATGTGACTTTGCAGCAACGCTATGAATTTGCTTTACCTTCTGTTGGAGATCAATTCTCCCTCAGGTCAATACAAAAGATTTCTGCTACAAGGGTTCTAAGAGGCTATTTCAGGCCTCAGCCAAAATAAATCATAAATCAAGAAGTCTATCTGTCACTGCCTCTGAAATGAAGTTAATTCTACGAGCCAGAAATGATAAATAGAAGTGCTTGGGGTTAAATCTGTTAAACAGTCTCTAGCCTTTGTAATCATTTTCAGTCATTTCAAAATTGTTCTGAACTTTAATCAATGGACAGCCTCGTGTTTCTTTCTCTCCTGGTGTTTTCTTCTAAAGTGATCTTTTATTTACTTTTGAACAATGCTATGATACTTTAGGACTCCTTACAGAGGCAGTCACAGTGAATATTGATTGATGTGTATTCTCTCCAGTTGCCTGTTTGTATAGTACCAAAGCCACAAAAATGATCCAAGGGATGGACAGGTTGAGGGAGCTGGGGCTGTTCAGCCAAGACAAGAGAAGGCTGCGAGGTGACCTGATTGTGGCCTTTCAGTATCTAAAGGAGAGCTACAGGAAAGAAGGGAACAGACTCTTCAGCAGGGTCTGTGGCGACAGATCAAAGGAAAATGGCTACAAGCCTGAAGAAGGTAGATTTGGATGGAATAAAATGGAAAAATCTTTTACAGTGAGGATGGTGAGGCACTGAAACAGGTTGCCCAGTGGTGTTGATGTTCCATCCTTGGAGACTTTCAAGGTAAGGCTGGAATAAGATATTGGGCAACATGATCTACTGTGCATGTCCCCATACATTGCAGGGGAGTTGGACTAAATGAACTTTAAAGGTTCCTTCCAAATCTAAGGATTCTATGATTCAAAGAAGATGCATCAAAATGTATTTTCTAGCAATGCAGCTGCTCAAGGCCATGTTATCAGAGATCGGTGATGGAAGTTTGATGTAACAGCAGAAGTGTTTGAAGAGCACGTGATCCTACTGTTGATATACTCAGTAGGGAGCAACACAAGAATATACTGCAGTGCACACACTCTCCTACAAGGAGACACTGTAGGTGGCTGCATTTCCCCAAACACCAGCTCACCACAAGCTGACCAGAAAGCACTCATTGTCTAAGGCAGGTCACTGACTGTGTTGGTTCAGCACATTTCTGTACTGTAACATCCTATACTGCTGTCTTTGTTGAAATTTTCATCTAACTTCAATTGCAAATTTAAATGGACTGAAATATTGCAGATGACAGCAGTGCAAGATGCCCTATCTCCTCAGAAAGCAGGTCCACTTAAGGGTGGCGAAACTGCCTTTATTTTTTCCCTTGTTACAGTTTTCTAGCTGAGATCAACTGGGCAGTCTATCTTGGCAAAGCCACTGCATTTACTCTGAAATCTGAGGAATTAACCACAGGCAGTGTGTGATCCCCTCAGATCAAGGCTTCTTTCTCAATCCCAGCATGCAGGAAGGAAACTTGAGGGGAAAAAAAAACCACAAAGCAAGTATACTGAAAATTAATCCATGACTTTTCAAATATATTACTCCCACTGTCATGATCCTTCATCTTCTTTCTTGAAGAAAGGCTCCCATACATGCTGTGAGCAGATTTACAGCAACGGAAATCTGGGTATTGATCACTGAGTGCTTATTTGCTGACTTGCCAGGGACTGATTTTTCTTCCCCCCTGGGAGATGATAAGAACAGGAAAAAAGAGATTGTAGATTCTTTTTCTGACATCTCACATACAACCAGTGCTAAAGGCATGTATTATGTACACATATTCTTGGTTTCCCTTGACAAGAGATTTTTTTAGCAAAGAATTAAATGAACTGAAATGATGACACAGCAATCTACATCATATTCTCTAGTTCAGAGGTATTGGTACCAGAGAAATATTTCCATCTCTTTTTCTACTCTGAACATCTGGTGGGGAATGAAGACTTCTGCAGAAGACAACCCAGAATGTGCAAAAATTCCCCTGTATAAGATCAGAGACATGAAGTCATTTCATTAAGAGATGAAGAAAGCACCCGTGCTTAAAGAAAATGGATTTTATAGCAATAGTTTCTGAAATACACAGCAAGAGACAGGAAAAAGTTCTTCCACTGCTGACTCTGCCGGCTTTCAGCCATTTCTATATGCTCTACATCTTTTATCAACAGCACTCCCAGACTTCTATGAGAAAAAAGTCTAGTCACTACCATTGAGGATATTACCATGAAACAGAAAAATTGACGGAAAACACGAGACGCCTTCTGGAAGCAGAATCATCTGTGGAAGTAGGTTATGTCCTAATGCAAATGTTCAAACTGCAGCTGGATACCTTCTGGCATGAGAAAGACAGCTACAAGTCAAGAGGAGAGAGAAGATACCACTGAAATACATGCATCTGCAAAAGAAGAAAAGCAAATGACAGAAGGGTGTATGAAAAGGAACAAGAACAAAGAAATAATTGAGACAGGATGAAAACAGGAACATGGAAAGAGAAAGCAGTTAGATTTTTTCCAGACTGTACATGGTCACATTACAGAAATAACATTTTAAGTCCACTTTTTCCACAGAAATAACGCCTGTAGCTGACATTAAGATATTATACAGTAATTAAGAGACAAGGAGGTGGTTCATGCAATCGGAAAATGGAGGATAGGCAGCAAACCAGGTAAAGTGTTGTTTTAAGATGCATATATAACTGATACAATTGAAACACCTTGGTTTACAGTGGATCACAATATACACAGAGCTGCACAGAATCTTAAAACTTGTTATTTAACAATAGTTGTATAATAAGGGAATTTACGGATTTTGATGAGTAAATCATTTAAAGCAACTGTGTTGTCCTAAGTAACCATAACTCACGGGTGAGGGAAGTAAGAATTTCTAGGCTGTATTTAGTAATTGGTAATATATTCCCATGTTATCAACACTGTTTAAGACACAAATCAATAATTCAGCAAAATATTTCACAGGTTGCTAGGATGAAAATGCAACCCTGCCAGACCCAATAGCATCTTCACCACTTATTCTGTGCCACCTACTTCATGCTCCATTCCCACACCACCCAATACATCATTAACCATCCCCACTCCCTTCTACCCAGGTGTCATTCCTTTAGCCTATGGGCCAACCTGCAAAGTCCACTGTTCGCCTCCACTCTCCATCTGATTTTCTCACTGGCTGTATGGGACTATTAAAGAGTGAGCAAATCTTGTTGATCACTCCCCAGCTCTTCAGTAAAGAAATGCTCTCTTGGATGGGACATAGGGAGACTTGGTTGGTGCGATATTGCTGCTTCTGTGCTGTCATGGTAGCAGTCAACAACAGCTGCTCTTTTGACCTGCGGCAATCCCAGAATGGAAGGGTCCTCTGAGGGATCAGGCAAGGCAGACAGCTATTGAATCTTCTCTGTCTCCATCACCGATGAACCAAAAGCCCTTTGGATTCTTTCTGCATCCTTAAAGTACTCTCCCCTGGGGCAGTTTCTGTCAGGGTTGTATGGAGCTTCCAGGATGCACCCAAGTGGATATTTTTTCCAATTTTTTTCACTTGTTCCCAGTTAGGCTCATCTTAGCCTATGGACAGATGTTACAAAGAATGACCCTGATTTCAAACATCTTACAAATCAAACAGAAAAAAGGGAACAAAGTAACAGAAAAATAATTCTGCCCATTTTACAGATGAAAAAATTGATGCACAGATTGCCTTGCTGGATATCACACTAGAAATCTTGGGCAGAATCAGGAATCAAAACCTTGAATCTGAACTTGGTAATGTGTACTTGTGACATTCAAACATTTTCAAATGTTAAAGGAAACCTGCTTTGTTACTGTTTGTTACTTGGTTTAAGTCAACAAATCAGAACCAGTGTGTTTACTAAATACTTCCCCCCCCCCCCTACCCCCACCACCACCAACTAAAAGCACTGCAAGGCCATAATTTATTTTAATGGTCTTCTATGTCTCTCTCCTAGAATAAAGGTAAAAAAAAAATTAGGGTCATCAACAGCTGACAGCCCACACTGAATCACTTATTCAGTGTTATGTATCTTATGGTCCTTCTTGTATTTAGATACAATGCATCATAGTTTTAGTAACAAATTGTTCAGTGTACAAACACACTCCGATTTCTCTCCATGTACGTGATTTGGATAACTGGCTTGTTTCTACTTCTATCAGCTCCCATCCCACCTTGATGCTTTTTGTTACAGACCCAGATGGACAGGCTGTGCCTTTCATAAGAATGAAACGCAGCACAGCTCCCCTCCACCTCTGGGGATGCTTGGGGACAGAATCAATTCCAGGGTCATACAAAATTCCATAGATGATACAATCTGCATTCTTACTGGGATGGGCTACAGCCTCACAGTAAGCATTCACACACAACATATGTAAGGCCAAAGCAGCACCATGAACCAAGGCCATTTGCTATCCACAGCCTTACATGGACTGCCCAGGGAAGAAATAAGCACCTTCTCACAACCACTGTGTTCCTTGTGTCATAGCAGCAGCAAGTGACCTCATATTTATCTCAGTGCCATTGAAATGATGGAAGGTGCTGAAGCTCAAACTTGCGGTGGAACAAGAAATAGTTTTCAAAAGTTACAAACTTAAAGGTATCTATCAGAATGGGTAATGGGTATGGCATGTGTTCTACAGGCACATCAGAAAGTCAGCAATCTACAGCAATGAAAATATGAATCTCAGCAATCTATCAATACATACTTTGTATATTAAACTTCCAGAGATGTTGTCTACTGCACATCCTCTTTAGATACATTAGAAATTTAAGCGATCATCTGAAACTCACAATTACTTACATCTCTGCTTAGATCAAATCTGAATATCTTGCAGTGCTACAGAGCTTGCATAAATAACTGAAAAAAATAGCAATGTAATCATTCTTTGATGAAGCCCAACGTTAGAAATACAAACCAAAAATTGGTCTATTCTGCCAGCTGGCTTTCCAAAGCCCAGATTTTACTTTTTTTCTTTCAGCCTGACTCACAGTAAGTCAACCAGTTTGTTTTTAATTTAGCTCTGATGAGGATGAACTTGTCCTGACATACTGAATCGCAGAAGTTCATACCATATCTTGAATATTTTCTTTTAAGAGATTAATCTGGCTTTGGCCCAAACAAAGCAGGAACACAAAACAAATGTTGTCACAGACCACAACCCAACCTGCTGCTGAAAATCTTTTAATGGAAAAATACTGCTGAACTTTATGTTGAAGTTTTGTTAAGAAAGAAATGTGGCATGCAAAGTATACGCAATTTTGTAAGTGATCATTTCTTAATGCAATCATCCAAGGAAGAGAAATGGCTCTAGCAGCAGTCGTCCACATAGTGTTGTCCCACTCTCCCCCCTTCCTTTTCCTACTATGTACAATATTGAACATTTCAGAAAGCACTGAGGGTTAGGACAACAGACTGCAGACCATAAGACACGTCTGTCCAACCTGTAGCCCATAGGTCCCATGCAACCTTGGACAGCTAGTAATGCAGCCCCACGAAGTCGTAAACTTTTAACACTACTGTGTGATTTTTAGTGATGTTTTTGTGAGTTGATTGTGCGTAACCCAAGCATAAACTGCACTGGCAACAACTGATTGGTGTGCAGGGGAGGTGGCAGTGCAATAATAACCTCAACTCTTGCACCCACTACACACTCAGTTGAATTGAAATCCATGTATATTACAGGTTACGTTGTCATCAAAACTGTAAATACCATGGATTCTAAGAGATTGAATCATCACCAAATCCAGGAGTTCCATAAAGAATGGATGTTTGTACAGGGACGTGATTTTCTGTCCTGAAGTGAGGTGGCTAAGTTGGAGTAAATAGTAAAGAGATTTTATAATTTGTGAAATGAAATCAAGCCATTTAAGAAATCAAAAGAAAAAAATTGTGCCAGAAAACATCATCTAGTGCTGCACTGACTGCCTGATCCACCAAGCTAGTCTTCCCATTTTACAAGGCTACCTCATTGGACAGACAATTTCCCCTTTATCTATGATGACTAATCCCAAATGCTATTTTATTCTTAGAAATGGTTTCCAGAAGGATTTGCTCCACCATCCCCATAAGGTAAGGCTGACTATCCTATGGTGCCATAGGTCTATCTTGCTCTTATTGAAGTCAGGAGTGACATCTGCTTTCCTCCAGTCCTCAGGAACCTCTCTGTTACCATGACCTTTCAAAAGTAATTTAAAACAGACTCACAATCTACAGATTGAATGCATAAATAAAAACACTGGATGATAACTCTATTTCTCTACTTATAGAATTCACATGTTTTCTTCTTCCTCAATATTTTGACACCAATGTGAGTTTGCAATGTTTTGCTCTTTAAAATGCTTTACAGTTAGTGAGATTAATATGAACTAGATGAAGAAACACAGCTCGCGTCTTTGCAAGCATCTATCATGCTGTAGGCACAATAAGAAACAATGAATGAGAAAGTCAATTTTTTTCTATATCTGTACAGTATTTTACACAAACATGCATTTCTTTTTATTGTATATTTATGAACTCCTAAGTCTCCTTCTGGTAAATGAAAAAGCAAAGAAAATCCCGTATTCTTTCAGTATCACAAAATTAATAGAGGGAAATATCTGGTAGCTTTCTTTTTCTTAGCAGTATTCTGTTGACATCCTCTGAACAAAGGTCTACCTGTACCTTACTAGTAAAATACAGCTGTGTAAACTGAAAGGCAAAAGTTGTCTAGACTAACATTTCAAAACACGTCTAACATGTAAAGAAGACAAAAGCTAAAGTAAGATCCTAGGGGTGTGTGAAAAAAAAAGATATTTTACCAAGCTCATTAAAATAAAGAAAAATAGAACAACTGAAAACAGCTGAAAGAATTATTTCCTACAAGACCTAAATTGACTTTCGCAGAAAGTTTTACAAAATATGAGAAATGCTTCCATTTACCTTCAAAAGCAACACTTGCCTTGTGCAAAGCTCTAAGAGCTTTAACAATCTCATGTATTGGGAAGAAATATAACTATTTCTACTTAAGAATTAACTTGGTTGTTATTTTCATAAAATTCTCAAGCACGCACACAAACAAAACCACCACATTCTGCTTTTCATAGGAACAAATGTTCTAAAAACTAATGTGTGAAATTCTCAGAAATTCAATCATTTATTAAAAAAATAATAAATACAGGATCTCTTTCTCCTCTTTCTGTCTTTGCTTCAGTTGTTTGGTAAAGCAAATCTAAAAATGTGCTACCCTCATGCTGTGCAACTGAGGTTTCCACTGGCATCAATGTCATCCCCTTTCAGCAGGTTTAGAAACTCCAGCATGAAAATAGGAAAGGTTCCACATTCAAAACTCTGCATCTTCCACGAGTTACAAGTTTTTATCTAATCACAATTTAAGAAGCTTATAAACTGATCCTTTCTTATCTTATAAGAGAGTGCTGGTGATGTAAAGATTGGCTTCTTCTGTAAGAATCTGTCCCCACCAGCAAAAAAAAATAAAGGGCAGGATTGTCTTCGTTTCATGCTGTGATAGTCTAGAAAAGACAGAAGAAGGGAGCTAGCATTTAACTGGAAGACAGGACAATTTATATGAAGGCACAGCGGTACAAGAGACAAGTATGTACAATAAGCTATCCCAGCATCTGACCCCACACACTCAGCAATCCTCATGCAATAATTCTACTTGCTGAAGTTCATAAATTGAGCACAATTGAACTTGTCATCTCACAACACCTGAAAGATAGTTCAAAAATGTCATGTCCCATCACAGGTAAGTCAGTCCCGAGGATCATTGTTAGAAAGCACTGGAAACAGCCTTGCTGATTTACCAAGTTAGCATAAAATGCATTAAAGAAAAAAAAAAAAAAAAAGGAATCCAGTCAATCATCTAAGCAATACAGTTCAAAGCAGCTTAGAAATGAATATCCCTGAATGACTGAGTCATACAGAATTACTGTTTTTAAATCACTTGTAAAACCTATTCTTTTCAAAAAAGCACAATTGGCTTTGAATGCTCTGTGAATTTGACAAATCTTTTCCAGCAAAATTGGAGCATTTATTCAAATGCTAATGAAAGTAAATGTAATTTGTATGGGTGCTGAATCAACTTCTCAAGACTGCAATTTGCAGTTGTATAAAACTCCAATTTTTTCCAATATGAAATGCACTTGAATAAGATTTTGAGACTAAACAGACATACTGCTTTTGCCAACAAGGTATTTTCATTTATAGACAATAAAATTGATCATTCTTATATGTATCAATTTTCTTCAATAGACTCTTTAGATTCATTAAAATAATCTACAGCTCTTATATTAGACCACTGTATCAACTAGCCCCATTTTTAGACTCAAACCAATTGTCTGCACCAGTCTGCAATGCAGATTCACCTCTCAACTCATCACTGATCAGTTATGTAGACCATAAGGCTTTCCATACAACGGTAGAAGAAGCCATGCAAATATGAGTTGCTACAAAATTGTTTAAGATCATCAACATACCAAATTGCTAAATGCATAAATATGCAATGAGAATACCTGTATTTACATTACAGAATATAAAAGTTGCAAGAAAGCATCCTCTTTTGAACTGATAAAGCTCAATAGAGCATTAAGCATTTCATCTGTGTTTGCTTCAAGTGTTGCTTTATGCTGCCCCCCCACAAACTGCCTACAGAATAACAGACTGAATACTCAGAGTTATTTAAGCAGAGTGTACTTCTATATACAGATGGCAGTCTTTACAACTTGTTCATTCCAGCACATCATCTTTATATTAGATACACCTGAAGTTATTTATGGTATGGTATTGACGAAGTTTTTAAGAAGCATGCGGTCTTTCAGTACAGGCATCTGAAATGAGATCCACTATGGCCACTGCTTTAGCTATAATCTGGGAAGTAGTACTAGCAAGGCTAGACAATTAGATTTAAATAAAACATACACTGTATGTTATCTGTAGGGTTTGTGTGACAGTGCACTATGTCTTTATTTAGCAACAGTAATTACTATCATCCAGCATAAGCTGCAACTGCTGAATAAGTGTTCACATAACATTCAGGGATGGTTCCAAAACGGGTTCTTCAGAGTCTCTAACGTAACCACTAGTACAGTAAGGCACCAGTTAATGGAATAGTTCACAAGTGGTTTGGGCATATGCCAGTAAATCTTCCACATTCCATGTATCTTCAGCTCTACACAGCAGTATGAACAACCACAATGAACACATGGAACACCAAAGAACATCTAATGAGAAGACATGGAAACTTCTGCAGGCCACTGAAATACTCACCACCACCAACTAGTACGGGCAGAGAACTTATTCATAAATCAAATGCCTACATTTCAAACAACAGTTTGTTCTGAAGAGAAGTATGAATGCCTTGCACTTTTACTCTTCCATCTATTTGCAGACAGTCCTATATTCCAAATAGTCCTCGTAGGAAGGAAAAAGGCTGGGTATTTCAACCATTTGATTTCAACACCTTGATTTATAAAATGGATTGCCTTCAGAGAGTGAAACTGCTTTAAAACACATCATTTCATTATACTTTCAAATTAAAATACAAAAAAATATTACTTTAGCAATTTGATGAAATTTTTACTAAGGAATCACATTCAACCCAACTAGAGATTTTTTCCACAAATCAAACTACTCATATTTTAGCGATAAGAATGAAAAAAAACTTCAAAAAATTGTTCAAGGAATTTTAATAAGGATTAGCAGTGTAGCAAAACTTCAAGATATATGAATGAGAAAATGAAAAATAAGAGGAATTTTAAAAAAACAGTTCAGAGTTGATATTCTGCAGCAGGTTTCTGTGCAGCACTCTCGACCTTTATTCCTTTTGGCAGTTATTGTTCGAGAAAAAGGAAAACATAGACGTGTGCAGACTCATAGAATCACCAAGCTTGGAAAAGACCTCCAAGACCATCCAGTCCAACTGTCCACTCACCATCAATATTTCCTACTAAACCATGTCTTTTAGTACAACATCTAAACGTTTCTTGAACATCTCCAGGGATGGCAACTCAATCACCTCCCTGTGCAGCCCCTTCCAGCATCTAACCATTCTTCTGGAGAATCAATTTTTCCTAATATCCAACCTGAACCTCCCTCAGCGCAACTTGAGGCCATTCCCTCTTGTCCAAATAGTGTGCAAGTCATTAATGTATTTGATGGTGTATAGTTGAATAACATATTTACTTTGTAGCTTCTTTATGTATAAATTATAGGAAAAAATGTGATGTAACAAACATACAATTATACTTGTACAGTTAAGTTCTCACTTTCTACATGAAAGCAATCTCAAAAGTCAGAGAACCAAGGTACTGACACAGTCCATTATGCAATGCTGCTAAAAACAATACATTTCGAAGACAGACTGGTTTGCCATCCTTGAAAAGGCTTCACATTCCTAAGTGAAAGATCAGCAGAGAAAGTTAAAATGTGCGTTACAATGGCACTTTTGATGATTCTAATTAAAAGCATAAACGTGGAAGCAAAGCAAAATCTTTTGTCTTACAATGACACAGAAAAAGCTAAATGGTTAGCTCCAAACATCCTGCAAGTAACGTTTTGCTTCTCGAAGCATGGCCATGGTTTTCATTGCTTCCAATTTGTCAACTTCCATTTCTGTACTTAAAATGTCCAATAAAGCATCACTTACATCATCAGCCATGTGCTTCTTATCTCTGGGGGAGAAAAAAAAAAAGAAGGAAAATGCAAAACACTGTATTTTTCCTTTTATCAACAGTTTAAGAAGCTGTAATACTGGAAAAGATAAAAAACAGACAAGAACAGCTTATATATTGTATGTATATGTATTATGTATGGCAAGAGATCCACTGAGTTTTCACACAGCTGAGCATTGACAAGAACAAAGGTTTCTCTCGAACAAATATTACATGGTAATATACAAGGAAAAAAAATATTGGATCCTCAGCTGAGCTGTCACAAACTAATTCTTTTATTTTAGGGAGAACCGGACATGTTGAAGTACGTTATATAGTAACTATATAGTTCCAAAACTATACAGCGCACATAAAAATCCTCACTTATTATCAACGTTATTTTTAATTCAAACAGTACACATTAATTTCTGCAGGAGAAAATACTGACATTGAGCCCCGCGTTCAAACAACTCTCCATTTCTCAACACTCTCTCTAAGAATACGAAACATCCAGGTAAGTTACTGTTCACAAGCAAGGCTTTACTGTAAAGTGTATTACTACTATGGAACTTCATAATGGCAACAGAACTTTGAAGTCTGGAATGAAAAACCTTAAATTTCTAGGTTCAGGTAGCATCCTGGTCCATCAAAGTGTGGAATGCAGCAGACATTTCTGCTGCCTCACCACTGTGTGTTTTATCACCACATGTATTCCAGTATTTAATTTTCTTAAGAGCAATCTATTAGTTTGAAGCCTATTACAGCTCAGTTGAATACTAAAACAGAAAAATAAATAACAAGCAACTGAAGCAGCAGGGGAACTTCATGGTTACAAGCTATATGTTTACTGATGGACACAATAAATTCTGGTGTTCCAGAAAGGAAGTTTCAGTGTCATGCTGCTCCTTTTATTCAGACACCTGTAACTCTTTCTAAAGCTTCAAACTTTTGCTAACTCTGTTCTCTTTCTGAGACGGTCCATGACACTCTACTTACCCACATACATAGAAGTAACCACTCTCTTTCAGCAGGACTCTGGCAACTTCCTTTGCATAAAGCCTAATGACATCTTGCACATACTTAGGCTGAGCTACTTCTGCTGTTGAAGAGTCTCTTGAGAAACAAACCTTCAGATGAGTTAATGTCCCATTTTCAAGAAAACATCTGAGCTCATCTCTGAAAGGCAATAAAAAGTGTTAGTAATAGCTCGGAGATAAACATCCCCTCATGAATACAAATGAGACACACAGAATTTTAAATAGTGAACTTGCTTGAATAAATAATCTCTATCCTGATGCCGACAACCAAAGAAGAGCCATGTCTCTCCAAATTCCCAGTTTGTATGTTCTTCTCTCAGTTTCTGCCTGAACAGAAAAGAAAAAAAAATATTAATGTACTGACTTTATGTAAATGTATGTAAATCCAATCCTGTTTTATCAAGTGCAGAAACTAAAACTCATATAGTGTAATTCTCATTTATGATAGTGCTTCTCTGCCTGCCCTGAGGCTTATTAATGTGAAATGACTTAAGGTAAATAACCTTCCTTTTCTGATTTTGTTGAGTACTCACTTCTAGCCCAGCTCAAATTCAATCAACTTCAAAGCTTTTTTTTTGTTGTTTGTTTGTTTTTGTCATAACTTCACACTAGAATAGTCAGGTATGGCACTTCTGAACATCTCACAGAACAATTCTGATTGCTGAATAAGGAGTAATTGTTACCCCTAAACTTTCATTGGAAGCACTGTAAAAATACCTGGGGAAAACTCAGCACAAATCATTTTCAGCATCTAGCTGCAGAAGACTGGAAGAATTCAGGAACAACAATCAATTTACTACTATACCATCAGAAAAGTTATTTCATTTTCTTCAAATAACGCTAAAGAAATTACTTTACAGGGGTTTTAGCTGAAACTGCCTAGTTACATTTGAGAGATCTTATTTAACATTGATCAAATATGTATGGAATGCTACAAATCCTTGAAAATAAAACACAAAATAACTCTGAGAGAAAGGAATGTTTAAGGGATAAAATTAAGTAAATAGTGAGGATTGTACACAATATTTTGCTTACAGCAGATTCGTGCAGTCAGAAGCACGTAAAAAATTCTACCTCTCAGTTTTCTTTCTTTTTAAACATATCAGTGGTGGTGATCTCACTTTTTTTGCAAGTTTCTTTATGCCTTACAAAATCAAGCTGCTGTAGGAGGAAAGAAAGGCATCTACCTTTGAAGCCATGCAAGTAGCAGAACTAATAAAAAGAGCACTGTCTGTAGATAAGCAAAAAATAGCAGTGTCCCTGGTCAAAATATACACTAAATGTTTATGTTTGTTTTCTATGGTTGTTTTGGTTTGGTTTTGTTACTTTTTTTTGGCTTCCACAGAGTTCTTTAAGTGTCATAAAGAGGAAACAGGATAAAAAATAAAACAGTAAGCAATAGTTCATACATATATTTGTGAAATTTCCACTGCTGTTTTTTAGTTTAACAGCAATATCAAATACAAAAACATACAAAAAACCAACAATTTTTTTCCCAAATTAAAAAATAAAAATATCCGAGCCTGTATTTTTTTCTCAACATTAAAAGGCTGCTTTCCATGTAGAAGTTTGGCACATACCTATGTTGCAGGAAACCAATAAATGGTGCAATTCCCGTTCCTGGACCAACCATCACAAAAGGGACAGATGGGTCTGAAGGTAAGTGAAAAGTATTGTTTGGACGAGCAAAAATAGATATCTAAAATGAAATTAGATAGAAGATAATCAAAGAATATTTGTAAGACATAAAATAGCATAGAATTCTTTGATCCTTCAGTATGTTGATGTATTATGAGTGCACATACCCTTCAAAATCCTGCATTTCAGAGTTTATTTGTAATGCCACACATTTGGAATAAAATTACAGGAGTTGCTGAACAACACATCCTATTTACGGATTTACCAATCCATCTACAGAGAAACCAGACAAAGCCAAATAAACATGAGCTTCTGATTGTGAAAACTGACTGCACCTTACATTTGCTGAATGCAGTCTTAGAACTCACTGAAAGCTTGGTATGCAAAAGGAAGCAGTAAACTAACCATACTAACTGTTACAGGAAACTCACTTTTATCTTATCTATTTATTTATTTCTAACATTGCAAAAACTCTGGCAGGGGTAAGGATTTGTTCACAGTAAACTGAAGTCTACTGAATCTGAGCTTGCTTTCTAATTTTCACACACACACACACACACACACACACACACACAAAATTACATGATCTCCAAACAGATCACGTTTGAATCAACAAAGAATCAGCAGTTGACCTTCACCCACTAAAGTCATAAGCAAGAATGTGACTTATTTTGCATGTTAATTAGGAATTTATTTCAATTTCCTTTCAAGTTTAAGGAGTTAAATGCTAGGCCATGTTATTTAAAGTTTGTTCTGTAAACTTGAGTGGTTTATCCCTACTCCCCTCCTTATCACTAAATCACCACGCTGTTCAACAGGATTAATTTTCCTACTGAATGATTATTAAAAAAGAAAAGTATAATTCTTGCTGGAGGAATGATATTCATATTACTGTAATACTATTTCAAGCTACTCTCGAGTTAGCAGGCTACCATTCCTATTAAGAATTCCAAACTTGCCAATCCTAAAAAAGAATAATTCAACTAGTATACGCATTTGTTCTGTAAAGTTTTTGCAATTAATCTAAGATGTTTTTGCACAGGATCACTCTCATCCACTTTGCACTAGTACTTTATATACCTTTCTAATAGATATGCATTGCTGAACATTTATTTGTGCTGGATTCTAGCTTGCAAAGCAGATGTAAATGGTTCTGAATTTTATTCTGATTCAACTTGTAACAATCCCTTTGTTCTCCTTTTCAATCCACTCTTTCTCAAGTTTGATCTTAAACGTATTGCAAGTCAACTATATTTTAAATAAATAGTGATGTGACAATTAGAATAAGGTTCACCATGCACATATCAGTTTTTCCTTTGATTTAGGTTTTAAAGATAACTGTGGATTTTCTTTCCATTTTGCCAAAGACCTTGTATTATAAGCAGAGTTTTCTTGTAACCAATGTATAAGCTTGTTTCAATTTTATTGAACAAATATAGCACCAGTAGCTCTTCTGCCATATTATATACAATACTACATATATTATATACTGCAGTATACTCTAACATATACACCATAAAATATCTTGAGTAGGAAGGGATCCACAAGGAACAAGTCCAACTTGTGACTCTACAAAGAAAAACCTAAGAGTTAAAACACATCTAAGAATGTTGTCCAAATGCTTCCTGAACACCAACAGGCCTGGAGCAATGAGCACTTAGCTGGGGAGTTTGTTTCCATATCACAGAATCAGAGTTTGTTCCAGTGCCTGAACACCCACCCTATGAAGAACTTTCTCCTAACACCCAACCTGAACTTCCCCCATGAAGCTTTAAGCCACTTTGGATTACAAAGATAAAAGAGAGATGAAAGAAGAGTATCATCTCCCAATAACAGCCATTATACCAGAACATCTTTAACGCACAGCAGAAATACCACAGAAGACTGTTCTCTGTATCACATTCAGTAACTCAGCCCTTTCAAACTGTGAAAGGTCTGTCCCCCTACAGTCTGCCTGCCTTTCCTGAAGTGACCAGGTGCTTCTCAAACTGCTATAACCATTTAACTGGTTTCTTAGTTCATGAAAGTACATTCCAAGACTCATTTAGGACTACAGCGGGGTGATGACTGGCCTTTCAGCAACTGGAAGTTTCACTGCGCAAGTATCTGTAACTAAATTAAAATGTAAGATTTAGCAACTTATCAATGCACTTTTAAACATATTACAGAGTGAAGGGGAATCTTAAAAGAATGCAAAATGCAGATGCATACAGCCCCTGCCAAAACAGCTGTTTTACATCAGAGAAGTAAGCAATGAAAACTACAATTATTTCAAACATGCACAAATCTAAAGGTTAATGGAATTTAAATGTAACATTCATACCTTTTCAGTTGGAGAACTTTCTCTTTTTATATCCTGCATGTCTTTATTGGTGTGCAGCAGAGGTGCAACTAACTCAGCAAGCCAGCCTGTACAAACTCCCTTGCGTAAGACAGGTCTCGTGGGACAGGCAGGAAACTCCACAATATTAAACACAAAACACAGTTTTCCTGGCTGATACAAGTTTGAACTGTAAAGGAACAAGTTTTGTTATTTTTTTTTCTTCAAAGAATTATTAACTTGAGATAACACTGCTATCCTTCCTGCACTGCAAGTCCATTTTCAACCCAAACAACCTCACTGAAATCAAGATTCTCAGTTACCTCAGTTCAGTTACCTTTGTGAGATCTATAAGCAATTATAAAGCTTCCTAGGGCTGGAATCAGAGGCCAATGCTGACAGGATGGAATTAGAATTCCTCTCTATCAGGTTTTCATATGTGTGAATTTGCCCTTGAGAATTCTACCAAACTCTTATCAGACACACAAAACAACACTGTTTGAAATAGCAAAATCCTGTGGTTTTTGTTTGGTTGGCTTGGTTTGTTTCTAAGTTTGATAACAGGGACTTCATTAATCACTTCTATCTCTCTGTTTTATTCTACGGAAGTCCTCTTTAGATATATTACCCTCTTTAGATATATTGCTTTCACTGAATTAACTTGCAGAAGACCTGAAGTACTACTCATGCTATTGCTGTTCTTTTTTTTCCCCTTATGAAGGAATAAAGGCAATATTGTAATAGGCAAACTGGGAACAAAAACCACCATGGGCAGGAACTGCCTCCTACAGTAACTTCTCAGGAAACCAGAGGGAAACCTGTCAGAAAGAGGGAGCTAGGCAAAGAAGCATCTGAGACCATGAACCTCAAAAAAAGAAAAATAAAATAAAATAAAAATGCAGATATCCAAAGGCAAGGAAGGCCCTCTGGAAAGATGTAATGTTACACTATTGAACACAAATAGCTGGATTCTGATCTTCCAAGTCAGACTACACACATTATCAGGAACAGCACAAGGTCCTGGCAGTGAGTAAAGCTCCAGTCCCAGTGAAGAATTAGAAAAAGCCACATGCTTCACAAGTCAAGACTCATCCAGACCATCAATGACTACTCTGCTTTGCTCAAAAGCTACATTAAGTAAATTTCAGTAATGACTGGTAAAAATCAAAAGCAAATTCAATCTTCTAGGAAAAATTCAGGGTAAAGACAACATTACAACTTCTTCACTCAGGGACAGCCACATGCTCCTTCCAAAAATAAAGGCAGAGTTCAAAGTATTCTTACTGCCCCACTCAGATGAACACAGACCTGCAGAATCGCTTTTCACCAAGAGGAGTTTTATGCACTTGCCTACCTGTGTCTTTGCAATGTGGGAAAAAGGGGTGAGAAAAGGGAGCAGCAGGGCCTAAGATTTCAAGTTGATAAAGACAAATTCAACACTACATGGGAGATAAAAAAATGTCTAACTGGAATGACCTTACAGAAATATTTTGAAGTTCATTCTCTAAAAAAAATTGTAATGTGCACACACACACTTAAGAAAAAAACACAGCTAAATTACAAAGAAGATATGATTGAATACTTTGTTACCTTGAAACTGAATAGGATCTGGCCTGTAATTTAGGGAGATGTTCTGGAAAAAACAAAAACAAAAAAAACCCATCACTTATAATTTTATTCACCCCAATAAAAATCAAAATATAATTTAGCAGATGTCTACAGGTAACAAGCACAGTGTAATTGTACTGTACTAAGACTGAGTGGTTTTATCTCATACATAAACCGTTAAGAGTGGAACTGTGATAGATTTATTTATTTATTTATCTAGATTTTGTGGATCATCTGCTACAAATTTGATAAATAAGACCAGAACAGTTAATTTATGGGGTTCATGATCAACTAAAAATGATTGTAAAGCACACAGAAGAGATGACGGTAGTTAGTGGACAAAGTAAAGCTTCAAATTTCATTTCCTTCCCCTTTAAAACAAGTGTGCTTTGTGGAATTGAAAAATTCTGGAAATACAAATTACTTGTTTGAATGTTTCCTACATATAATGTCCTGAAAGCAGGTGCACCAGTCTAATTTCAAACTCCTATGAATGCCAACATACATTTTTTAAATGAACACTGGAAAAAAAGAAGCCCCTCCCCCCCCAAAGCTCAGCAACACCTGGAGCTTTCAGCAGTATCCATTCAAAACTGAGAGAGGAGTTTACTAGGCATTCTTGTAATTAAAGGTCCACTATATGCTATGTGTACATACAACTACATCTAACTGCCCTCATACATACATATGTATGTATGTTCACATACACAAAAGGTCAAACTCACTGATGTCTCCGCAAGAATGACCTAGCATTGCAGACTGCACATTTTGGCTGAGGAGAAGAGTACATTAAAAGAAGAAAAGGACACATCACAAAATGAACAGGGCTGTGGAGAACAGTGACAAGAAGCAAGAAATACCAGAATACACACACTTAAATAACAAGAAAAAATACAGTACAATTCAGCTGCTTTTTAGTTGTTTTCCATGTGTGCCCCCTTTTCGTGTATGCTTTCCCCAGCACATGGACTTAAATATGTCTTAAAGACACTTCTCACACAGGTTGCAAGCCAGAGGTGAGACAAACTAGTTCACTGAAATCACTTAAAGAAGATACCAAGCCCATTTAGCACATTACTTCCCTGGGAACAACACATTCTAAAAAAAACTTTCAGAACTTCATTTTATTCAGTTCAGTTGTTACAGCACATTCCATGCCACCTTTGAGAAGTTAAGTCATTTTGCTACCAGCAAGAAGACTCAAGTATTTGTATCAAGTGGAGCAGAGTTGCTATCTTTAAATCCCTACAATTTACTAAGAAGGAGTAATGGAGAACATGATCACAAGGCTATAAAAAGCAATTGCTTTGTTTCGTATAATGAAACACAACAGGAAATTCTGTTTTTTAATCTGGAAAGTAACTGCTATTATTTTAAGAGGAGTTTGATATACCTGCAGTTTTAGTCTTATTCCTTCAAAGTTTTACACAATGAACTCAGCAAGTGTATTAGATGTATCTTAAAACACCAATATTCTGGGAAAAGCTTTTTGTAAAAGCCCAAGAGAAGAACACAAGGGCAGAGATATCAGGGGATATACAAACACGTCTTTCAAACTGTAACCAGCTGAAGAATTGGTTCTTAAAAACACTACTCTTACAAACACCTTATTTTTATGCACAGAACCAATTCAGAGTCATTAAAAGCACAGGTATGCAACTAAGTGCAGAACAAAGGCCACACACAACCACTGGTGAACAGAGTGACTGCCCCTAACATTTGAATTTGATGACTACGAATACTATAGCATTTCTAACTGAAGAGTGTCTGCATCTTAAGAAACTGAATGCTTAGTTTGATGCATTTTTCAGAATGAACTAAAACCAGTTAAGTCTTAATCACTCACCAATTAACAGGTTAAGTGAAGGCTTGCAGCTTGGAAAAGCGCGAAGTAAATCCAGCAAGCAAACATTAGACTCTCTAATAAAATGAACATAGTCAGAGGCTCCTTGTTTGCTGCAGAGCTCCTGAAGCCTCCGTTTTTCTCCTGCATTACTGGTGCATTCTACAAGGGCTCGCAAAAATGCCTGAAGGAAAGAAAGCAAGTAGAAGGTAAATAATTTGTCCAGTTGGGGAAACGTTGACAAATCTACGAAAAGCTTGAATTGCCTGTGGAAAGGAAGTGGTCAGCTTGCAGGTTAATGGTTAATACAAACTACAATTTATTTTCCAAAACTCACTTTCATCTACCATGAATAATTTAAATTCTTCCTGCCACCCCTCACCCCCAAAGCCTGGGAAAAGCTAGCAGGTCAGAAAATCCTACTTTGCCTGAACAGGAGAAAAGATAGATAAACAGACTTAACCAATTTCCAGATAAATACTAAATTTATGAGATACTTGATTTATGTATTGGCACTTTAGAAAGCAGCCCCATAACACAAATTAATTCAAGACAAAACACCATTTGCTAAATTGCAGAAGCTGGGAAGGGAATAATACAAAGTCTTAGAAGTTATATTACTGTAAATAAAGTATGGAATTTATGAATCATATAAATGTTGCTGCAGTGTTTTATTATGTACTGCAAGAATATGTAACATTAACACTTAATAAAATTAAATAGAGTGCTGAAAGATAAAAGTAAAAATCAGATGTAAATAGTTCCAGGGTTTTTTTGTTGTAGTTGTTTGTGTGCGTGTGTGTTTGCTTTCCAAAAGATAAAAATAAACATAGTATTTAGAAAGAAGAGTGATCCAAAACACCAAATGCAATCAGAGTACATATTTTATGCAAAAGATTACTGCAAAAATAACCTAGTGTTTGGGCAAACTCAAAATCCAGAAAATAATTTTGATTATGGACTTACAGCCCATTCTACACTGAACATGAAATAAAACGGGTTATAATAACTGGCTTGCTTGATATTCCCTAGCCAGCACTCTGCGTACTACTACTGTTGAAAAGAATTTTCAAAAACTGCCAAATTAAATGAAGTACTGAACAGGCTGTACAAGTTGAGAGATTCTGTTCTACAGCACACTGTCTAATAATGACATATACTGGATCCTGCTTGTGAAATTAACTTTTATGACAAGTCCTTCCAAAAACTGATTACTTTCATAGACCCAACCAACACAGCTGGTTAACATCGTGCTTTATCTTTAAAATGTGTTTTGACAAAACCAGAAATACCCATGCATTTTCAGTTGCAAGCTTCCACTTTCTCGCAAGTACAAAATACAAGGGAAATAATATCCATGCATTGTGTGAACAAACATACAAGCAAAAATTTTTCACTGAATTCTGCCAGTTAGTAAGATGCGCAAGAAAAACTTTTAAATATTTAAAAGACATTCTGCTTGTGTAGAGCAATATGTGTATTTCCAGGGACAAAACAGGACCAACACGGTTGGGCTATCTTTAGTGAGACAAATGATTTGTCATTAATGCCTACAGCTCAATTCTGTCAGCCTTCCAGTTAGCTTGCATCAAAGATCTAGCACTTTTATGTCCAGTTCCTTTATGAAACAAAGTACAAAAGAATGAGGATACAGGTTTCAGTATCTTACAATTTGCCCAATATAGCACTAAAAGCAAAATTTCTTAGAATAAAGGATCAGCAGCGTGCAAGCTGACAATCCCTATTCATCAAGAAACATGGTAACTACACATGAAGCAAGGAACTCATAGAAACCACACAGCATAGAATTACTATGGATCTCACTTCAAAAGAAGAAATACAAACACCTTTTTGGGAATTGCTCTTAGTTCCAGACACCAGGTTAGAATGAACTTCAGAGTACTTCTCTCAGGGATGTGTTGTGGACGTGTTGCTCCTATTTGGGAGAAGAATACATTCAGTTCTGTAGGATGAATTCAAGTGATTAGTGAAAATTACAAACTAGACAGCAAGACAGTTTTCCAAGGAAAAGGCAAAAAGGTTAACAGGAAAGAAGGAATACAATAAGAGAAGTATATATACGTAAATACATTTTGCCAGACCACTGAACGCCTTTTTGCCACTTACGGTGTTGAGAAATGCAGAGGAATGCTAACAAGCAAAGGGACCGTCCACATTTTTTTCCACCTCCATTAATAAACACTCCTTAAAAAACAGAACATGCTTTCTAACGATTGAAACAAAGTTGTACACAGCCAGTGCCCAGGTAGACCTTCTGAGGCTCAGCAGATCACAGGCATTTCTCTACAAGCAAAAAAAAACCTGTCCTGTACTGTCCTCTCATGAAGGAGGAGCACTTCATCCACTGAGTCATTCTTTATGGAGTCAGTCAGGCTGAAGTCAGGCTCAACATCCTTGTGTTATGCCACACTAAAACAGATATTCCCCATTCTAAGATAACCCTAAAAGGAATACAGGATCACTTATGGGAAAAAACACTTATTAATTAATAAGTTCTGCATGTCTGAAAATGTTTCATTACAGACTGAACTTGCACATTGGGATTTATCTTGATGTTTCTTGGCTTCCATTTCTAGCTACTCGTTCTTACTGTCCTTTTCTCCATTTTCAAGAGTCCTTTATTGGAAATTTCAGTGTAAGAATATAACTATATAACTTGCTAAATTATCTCTTTGTATCAGCATTAATTGATTCAACTCATGCTATAAAAAGCAAAACTAGTTTTTAGACAGAAAGTGGATTCCATAAACGTAATGCAAGAAAGAGAAAAAATTTGTTTTTTCCTGCAACATTCAGACAGATTTTCAAAGTAATTAATCTTCCTTTAAAGATGCTCATACAACAAAAAACAACTTTTTTTATTAACTTCTAGAAAAAATAGAACTTGAACAATAGACTGTTAACTAATTTCTGTTTTGTCCCTTCATTTGATCCCATGCACTTCATCAAAGAATCACATGCTGAACAAAGAGAGGTTGTAAGAAGAATTCATTGGATTTCCCACTAAATCTTGCAGACATGCATCAGATGCACAGCTCTCTATTCATACTCATCTCTTCTCCTAGGTTTTTCAGCTTTCTTCATTTGGTAGACCCGCAACCATAATACTTATTGCAAATTCCTCAGTAAAGTGAAGACAGTTGAAGGGACAACAATCTCCTATGGAAAGGAACTCAAGAACATTGCCAGAAATTGTGAAGCTGCATTATGCAGCTTAAGTCTTTGGTACAGACTGGCAACAGCAAGTAATGAAGTCACAGTAACTTAATGAGTCTATCTATGCTCACCAGGGCAGCTCCAAAGAAACTGTTTAAGTTCATACTTACAATGGGCATTATTGAGCATGTAATCTTGGAGGTCACTGGACCTTTTCTTAAATAAAAACTCTATCTGGCAATAATTTTGCTCAACTGCTAGCTCAAATAGAGGTGAAACAGTTGGATGCAAACTCCTTAGAGAAGCACTTTCCTTCGTGCCAGCAAAGACAACAGAGGTGATTCTGGCACAGTACATATGATGTGTAAAAAGTCAGCATGATTTGCATTGGGTTGCCCAGAAGACTCAAGAGCAGAACCAGGATCTTTGATTCTCTGCACTACAGCATAGAGCTTTCCATAACTATTCATTTCAACTCAAAAGCAGGCATGACCTTTTAAATACAAGATATGGCAAAAAGTGCTGCATTAAGCAGCCAGAGATGCAAACACCTAGACTATTCATACATAAGAAGAAAGGAATGATATTCCCAGTTTCAAACCACTATTATACCAGAGATTCTCTCAGCTTTACCATGGAAGGACTATTAGTTCTTGATATATAAGCAAAATGAACATTCACTTGGCTATACAGCTTCTGTTGCACAGTAGAAGTGCTCTGATACTAAACAACTCAACGTGCCCTGTTCAAACAGCTTTACACTCTCTGTGTAACATAAGTATTGCAGACGGGAGCTACTGAAGGCAGAGACAAAAGAGTATCTCTCTGTGACTACTGACAGAGACTCTGAGCATTACCTCAACCTACAGAGAGATTTAAGTTTTATGCAGCCAGATAGCAGGGTTCTGATTTGTACAGAGTAACTTGCTAGCCTTTAGGAGGGACCAAACTTCAAACCCACTTTCCTACTAAGATTTGATGTTTTAGCCCTCCACTGCTTCCTCCTCCATGTTCTCCTCCTTTATTGCTTTCTCTGAAGCTGCACTTGACTCCTTAAAATTGTAAATACTGTAAACAGTGCAAACAGGTGACAATGCTTAGAGTTTAGGCATTTGCAAGACTAGCCCTGATCTGAAGGAAGGAAGTTAAAAAGCCAGACTGGCTCTGCAGACATGGGGCTCATCGTCAGCACAGGGACCAGCAACTTATGTCATGCCAAATTGAAAAACAAATATGAAACAGAAACAACAAAACAACATGAACATGTAAAAAATTCATCAGATCTACATGGGATACAAGCAATATTGTTTGTTGGCAGAGAGGGGTGTTAAGGGAAGGAATATAAATTCTCTGCTGCACTCATCATTCCCAAGTAGCCCCTGTACTCATCAGGAAAGGACTGGCTCCTAATTACATCCTAAACCTTCTTGTGCATGTGTAGCTGCCTCGGGGATGGTAACACTTAAATGGCAGTTAGATTTGTGCATTCCATCTGTACTGTTTTGATTATTTTGTCCTTCCAAATCTCTAAATTATGGATCAAGGACTGAGGAAAAGGTATGAACAGTACATTAGAAGGCACAGGATCCCAATAAGAAGTGCAAATTCCCCATCTTGAAGATCAAGTAGGGTATACCAGAGCAAGAAACCTAAGAGAATGTAAACCTTTGCAAACACCAGAGCTTTTATGCACCACTGTAGCATGGCATACATTGGGAAAGTGAATGGAAATGTTATGTTACTGCCTGTCATATAAACCTACCTCATCAACAAACATGTTACTCATCAAGGCCAGGAACAAGGGTCCATTTAAATTTCATACTTAAGGAACAGTTTGTGCAGCCCTCAGTGATCCAGGGAATCTTGCAGTGGGAAATGATTTACTGGCAGACTGGAGCAACACAGACCCCTACTCCATCTTACTGATCTGGAAGCACGATTCAGCACCACCATTACGACACCAATTGCATGGCCAGGATAGAGTAATTCTCATAGGTCCTGTTAGTAGTACGTGGACATATCTTGAATCTTACACATCCCTTTACGAGGAATGGGACCATAAAACTCAACAAAACTGATACACATAAACCAACAAGCCCCTTAAAAAGCATCATACAGCAGCAGTAAGTCTTATATTCCAGGAGTGCAGCCCTCCAAGGATGTAGGGCAGATGAATGTGAAAGGGAGATTTTACTTTCAGCTGGAGAAATGTTAGGTTATGTGCACAGAAGCAGAGAAGATGAGTGACAGAAGAATCTCAATGACAGGATCAAGTTCCCTTTCTTAAGCTAAGTCATTAACAGTACAAAGAGGAGCAGATTTTATGTGCCCACTCCTGATTTCTGGCATACCTCTACAAAATAACAGTTGCGTGGCAATACCTAAGTTCAAAATGCTAAAAACTATGCATACCAACTACTACTATCACAGAGAGGAAAATCTGTTCATAACCAACGTATCACATCTTACCTTTTTTTTTAGTGTCCTGCTTAACCTTTATACAAACAAAATTCTCTCCTTTTTCAGAAAGCCCCAAGATGTGAAGTAGTTCTTCCACCTCATTGACATTATTGGGACATATTACACAGAAAGCATCTCCAGGTTGGTAATCAAAGGCTGTATTCTGTTTGAAAATATGAAATCATTTCAATAAAACTGGAAAGTAAACCAAGGCCAACATCATCCCCATTCCTAACAACGGTCTTCCATTCATTAAAAAGGATGTGGCAAACAGTTTCTGAGTACTTCCTAAAACGTGTATTTAATTCAGTAGCATATCCATGGCACAACAAAGAAATGAATTTGACAGTCTTCGTTGGTTTCTGTGGAGCCATAACATTCTGAAAACAAATCATGCTTTGGACTTACAAAATGAATCAGCCTACGTTGACATCATGTTGCTGTACAGGAAATCTTTCTTGTCTTTTAACCATCAATTCTTTCTCTGCCAGTTATTATGCATAATACACATGCTTTTTACCCTTCACTTTATCCACTCATTAAAAACAAATTACAAAGCTATCACTAACTTACTGCAATATCAAGTTCTAAAAGCAACGCAGTTTTTACTGCATCTTCTCTAGTGAGCTGAGATGCCTTTGTAACTGGCACTTCGAAGGTTGTTCCTTCTGAAATCAGTGAGGACAGATGAGGATTCTGAAAAAGAGGACATGAGAACTTACACCAAAAAATGCAAATCAGCTGAATAACAGCTTACTAAAACAAGAAGAGGGAAAACATGTATCTTCTACAAACATAAGTGTTTATCTCTGCATTTTTTAAAATCACATCTAAGTAGTAACAGGCATATTTTCAACTATAAAAAGTCCATTTGTCTGAACAGTCCAATGGCCCTAAACTGTTATCAAATGAGGCTAGTTGTTGCCTTTCTCAAAAGCTCTTAAAAACAGCCACTTTGATTTTATGGGTTAGTCTCTCAGGAGTAGCTTATCATGAGTGCCCAATCTCTCTTTTTAAGCTCTACAGCACCCCTGTCAGCCTGAGTGTTGTAATAGCAGAGTGCTTTTAAATCTCCTTTCAGTATTTGGACAGTTGAACTCAACAACTTAGCCTCAGACCTGCTTCATTCACAAAGACTTGCCTGATAACCAGCACTTTTGACTGATCCCAGCTGCCATCTCTCTCATTTTGCATTGCTTGAGTACTTGGGGAACAGGGCCTTTGCCCTTTCAGCTGTGTTATCACATCCAGCTCCTTCACTGTTCCCTCACAGAATGACTAAAACATCTGCCGTTCGGCAATTAATCTGAAAAGTTTGAATCACACTTACCATTTCACTAAATGTGCCCACTTGAGATGATCACTAGTTTATGCTAATTCTTCTCCTTCTATAGCAGCTCTAATTTCTACATAACAAAAGCACACTGGTTTTTGATCTGCACTTCATCTTTTGTCTGTTATAGCAGAGTTATGGCCACTCTTCTACAATCACTAGTTTGTAAGTTATTAAATATGCAGCAATATTCTGAGCAATCTCACATCTTCAGGCATTCTGCAAGTACTAAAAATTTGAACTGAAATTGCACCATAATCCCTTCCAAAGGAAAATGTTTTCACTGTCTGAACACGATGAATTATTTATTTATATTAAATGAATTGAACACCGATGATTTTAATTTTAATTTTTCCTATTCCTGGCAGTGTCGTTCCTCTATCAAATTGTAATTCACTTAAAATACATTTTTACATCAGTGTCCTTAATTCATACAGTGAAAATTACTTTCTTAACATACAAATAGCTTTTTCACTTACAATTAAAAAACTCCCGTGGCCAGGGATGTATTTCCCTTAGATATGTAACCATTTGTTCTTTTTAGTAGCATGTTCTTACTGGAACTGGAGGCCTTCATCATTCAAAGTGAAGTTCTTACCTCCCCATGGGTGTCCTGAAACTGAACCTCTATATACTCTGGTGGCAGGGCAGGAATATTAAGAGCAGACTGAGAGATGGGAGGGACTGAGTGAACAAGTGAAGGTTCAGTGTCTGTAGCTGAAGCCACAACATTGATGTCAACCAATTTATGTGATGGACCATCAGAACTCCTCACTCCATCTTCTAAATTCAAATTCTGTATTTTTGAGCTTAAGTTCATTTCATGCCCAACATGTGAGTCTGCACTGACATCGTTGCTCATGCCTTCTTTTTCTTTCTGCAACAGAAATACTTCCTTGAGGGCAAGCCAAAGTCCATCAATCCAAGGATCAACCACTAGTTCCAATCTAAAGAGGGGGAGAGAAAAGAGAAGAAAAAATAAATTAAAAAAGACAAAAAAGGAATGGACTCGTTGTGAACTCATTGCGCTGTTAATTTAGAAATGACCAAAAAAAGTAAAAAACCTATTATAACAAAAAAATAATCCTGGTAACAAATATTTTCATTTAGTACTTAATACTATGCAAAAGTATATAGTCTGCAGTATACAGAAACCGCACTCTTTTTCCAGTTTCGCATTTTTATTTTCTTAGGCTGATCATCGTGACAGCAAGTTGAAAGCTTGGTAGCAAAACCTGCAGCTTTTCACAAGGAACAGAAACATCAATGCCTTAAAACAACGCTGCACTTTTACTATCCTAGAATGCAAAATATAATTTTTATGATTACGGTAATGTTTGTATTCTATTGCTTGTGTCATCATCCACAGAATCAGTAAAAACTGCACTTGAAAATAAACAAACCAAGACTGCAGCCTACTGGTCAGAGAGAGCAACAGAACAGGTAGGGAGCTGTTTTCTTACATCCCTCCTCTATTTTATAAAATAAAATTACTTTTACATAATTTCTCTACCAAAAAAAAAAAAAAAAGGATACTTTACAAAACATGGAGAAGAAAGTAAAACATACTTTAGAGTATGTCTAAAGCATTCCAACTGCACACATGCCATGGAACTGGCTTTGAGTCAACTTGGATTAGATTTTAACAAGCTTATCTTTATTTGGAACAACTTAGTTTATAAAACTGTTGCATGCCTTCCATTTTTAAAGGCATTACAGATGTCTGCTCAGACTTTAAAAATACAGTTGCACTGAATGGCAATTAAGATTGAAAATGACACACTATGTTCAGATGGCATTAATTCCTCAGAGGTGTCGGGTAATTGGGTTCAGCTGATTTTAGAGTTTAGCCAAAATAATATCTAAATATTACATATCAAAGAAACAAAATTCAAACGCGCTTGGTTCTTACCCTACACAATCATCTGCTAATCCTGTATCATAGAAATGCTGGGCACCGAGTTCTTGAAGTAGTCGGTCTACTGTCTTTCCACCGTTACAAAAGAACGTGTACTCTGAGTCTCCCAGACCTAAGACATACAAAGAAAAAAAGATTATGTCAGCCAGTCAGCCACAGAAGCTACACAAAGATCTGCAAATAAAACACAACTTTCTTACAGGCAAGCAAGATAACCTGATATATCAAAGCATATTGTATTTTGAGGACACTTCTATGACTTAAAAATAAATAAGTATATCTGTATTAGTCCCAAAGTATTGCTGAGAAAGTCATTCCTCCTACACAAATATAAGGTGAATTTATCTGAAAAATACTTTTCTTAGAAAGCATTTCTGAGGAATATTGTTTTAGATAGAGACTTGAAAAAATAATAATAAAAAAAACACCTTATCTCTCTGAGAGGAAAATGTAGAGAGCTGAAATAATTAGAAACGGAGTGAAGCTGATACTCTCTTCTGATAAATCGCACAGTATCTCCCCTTTAGATTGGAACTGTCATTACCACTATACCTTGTTTAGTAGTGATACATTCTATTACAAAGTGGCAGCATTTTAAGTGATTTAAAAATATCAAAACCTTAACAGTCACCAACATGTTCCATCAGATGGCACACTGCTATCGCTTAAAAAAGACAGGGGACTCGGGGGTTACAGTCAGTGGACTACATGGAAGACCTGAGTTATCTGAATCACCTTCAGAGAGATCAACTCTCTGAAGAGTTACTCTCTCTGTAGCTCATCTTAGCAGACATTTATTTAGCTGTCCCGAAGACCTCTGGTTATGCACCACTATCCACCACTAAGTGTGACATTCAAAATGAAAAGACCTATAGCAAATGCAAAGGGATGAGATGATGCTAAAAGCTTATTTACCATAAATATTTTACATTGCTGCACAGAAAAAAAAAACAATCACTCACAAAGCCAAGTAAACTCAGCTAGGAGTCCATAGGGATTTCACATGAAATAAAAACTTCAGCAACTACAGATAGTTAATATCACGTTTTGTTTACGGAAAGAAAATTGAACTATAAAAAGTTAATTGGTAGCCTGCATTCAGATCACTTCTGTGGTATTATTCCTTTATTGCACATAGAGATTGAGAAAAAACCCATAAAACTGTTGATACTGCAGAAATAAATAAAACAAAACCTTATTTAGAAGTATAACGCAAAATTACTCGCTGACAGGCAAGCGCTGCATCAGCATACAAAACACTGCCTCACCTAACAATCCGTACTGAAGATGTGCCAAATGATCAGGAGGCAAGGTCTTATCCCGGATTTTCTTAACAAACTTGCGGGCAGTGTCCGGTGGGTCGCCGGTACCCGTCGTGGAAATGACAATAACTACAGGATCCTTTTCTGTTTCCAAGTTGTACTACGAGCAATAGAAGAAGCAATTACAAGGTGCCATTTCATAACTACTTGAGGCTTTACACATTATTTTCCTTCTCCCAAAGGCACACAGAAAATTTTTAAATCACATCTTACAGAAAGCCTTTCAAATAATTGGAGATTATTTCAGGGGTGCAATCTATAATCTCGCTTGTGGTTTAAACCCAGTGTACAGAACCAACTGAACACAAGCATTGTAATGTGACTACCAGAAAGCATATGAACTGCTGGGTTGCTCCTCAGCCTCCTCTCTGCCATTACAAGCAACCCCATCTCCTTCAACCACTTTGTAAAGTTTTCAGTTTAAATTCATTCCCAGCATTCCAAGTTCAATGAGACAGTAGGGTCACGAGAAAATATAAATAAAGATGTCAAGAAACACTGTACAGTCATTTTAATCAGTTTCAGGACTGCAATTCAAAACGTCAGAGTACAACTTCTCTTCTAAACACTTTACTTAATAAGTCACTCAAATCTCCCCTCGTCCTCAAGGGATGTGGAGCTTACCTCTTACAAGGCAAAAAAAGATGAGAAACACAAAGACACAGATTATGAAGCAGCTCTGCCACTGTTAGTTTTCTCTTCACAACTTTCTTGAAGAGCCCAAGAACAGTTGCATGGAACTGCTTAAATGATCATCTACTACACATTCTCCTCTGCACATCTGAAGAGTTCAGGAAATACTGAAGAGTTCAGAAATACTGAACAACTGCATAAAGAACGGCCTTCTCCAACTGACTAGTACAGGCAAAACAAAAAAGATTTGCTTTGTCACCTAAGGCACAGACAAACTCTGTGAACCATGCAGATTGTGGAATAACCTGCCAGATCTAACTTACCCAGAGGAATTCATCAGAGGCCACACACAACTCAAGCAAGCTCTTGCTCCTGTTAGCTGTCATCCTGCCTTCCCCTCTCTAATTACACCTCATTTCTAGAAGTTCCCTTTGTTTACAGCAAAAATTAAGGGAACGGAAAAGCTTAAGTGATGAAATTTACAAAGGTGTAGAAATTATTTTTTCCCTCAGTACTTAATTCTCATATTCTCAACTCAGTGCACCTTTCCAACTCATCACTCTGAGTTGTCTTGCCAAATCTGACAAATGAGTTTAGTGGCAGGCCAATAATAGGGCTAGAAATATCCTGTCTGCTGCTTTTCTGAAACTAATCTCCAAAGCTATCAAAATGCAGAAGAAATGAATGGATGAATATAAGGATGATCTTCAGGTTCCCCACTTGCTGCACAAGCTTCCTTGTACGACCCTTCAACATGCTCACACTACATCATACTTACATTGAATAATACTCAGTAAACATTCATTCAAAAAGCAGACGTCCAGTTACAAAATGAATTGTATCCTAGACAAAGCAACTTGCTAAAAGGAATTTAAGTTACTTTTATAAACTTCTCACATTTTCAAGTGCATGAAGTGATAGGTTCTGTTCATCTCAGTTGAAATATTGCCACATTTTGTTTGTTTGCTTTTTTAGAGGACCTACTTTATGAAGGGAATTACAGTCCACCATGCTTTTTGTTAGATGACATGACAGAAACTAAGTTTTCAGACCTTTACCTGTGGATAACAGCAAATACTGAAAAGCCACTTCCTTAATTCAGGCAGGCTTCTTTTTTTTATTTTTTATTTTTTATTTTTTATTTTTTCTCCCTAGAATGCATCTCAAGTATGAACTGGAACAGACCCTTGTATTCAATAACAAGACACCACAAAAAGTCAAGATCACACTGGAGCCCAGACCTAACAGAGAGCAGACCTCAACATAACAAAAAAAGTGGAAAAACTGAGTGATCATTTCTGCTAACTGGAGAGTTGACCAGTAAATACCAAATTTATCCAGTACTGTGTATATAATTAGCTTTCAAAAAGTCACCAGACTGTTGTTAGAAACAAAGATTTACTGTGGCATTCACAGTTCTACTATGAAAAAGTATGTGAAAAGTATGAAAACCATTAGAAAGATTTGGCAGAAGGCTATCATGAGTCTGTAAGTCTCGTCCCAGTTACTGACTCTTAAAGACCTGAAAATCTGAAACCATTTTAGGTAGATAAATGTGCTCAGGCCTTGCTGCTATCGACAGCCACAACTCAAGCAAATGAAGAAAAATGCAGCCATTAAATACCTATTTTTCAAAGCAGCACAGAGTATCTCACCTTGTCCATCTCACTTAAACAGTGCATGTCAGCTTCAAGTCCATGGGCACCTGCTTGCAGACATATTTCCTCAGCTATGGCTTTTGCCTGTCCCTTCTGTGTTGCATAGAGGAGCAAAAATCTCCTTTTTAAATCGCAGCACATTTTCCAAAACAAGGAATGCTTTACTTATTTATTTTTTTAAAGACACTGCAGAAAAAAAAAGAGAAAGAAAATGTGAATTTACTGCAACAGCAAGATTTTGCACTCTTTGTCAGAGATACCTTAAGTGCACAACAGTATTGCTGTTTAACCTGGAAATTAGGTATCTGCTATGAAAAGAAGCCACTTCTCACAAGCAAGCTTTGCAGGGCACAGTGTTAAGGACTCGTGGTATTTACCACACATGCTGTACTGCAGTTACACTGCAATATGTAAAGTCAAGAATCTAGCACATAAGCAGTGCAAATAGACTGGCTCAAAATTAAATACTATTTTTATGATCTAAGTTTTATTTTCCACTTTAAGTTGGTGGCTGCCTTAGTCTCTTTTCTGAGATACATTTCAAAATAAAAGAATACACAGATTTGGTGACATCCAAATACAACTACAACAACTGATAAATATCTTTTAAATTCTTAATTTCATCTTCTCTGAAATCACTAATTTTTGCACAAATGCGCTTAGGCTTCATCCTCTGTGATTTTATTTTAGAAACAAATACTATTTTTCACTCCCCGATTCAAGAAGGTGCTTGTTACAGAAATGCAACTACAGCATCTATTTGTTTTGGATGTTGTTTCTTTTTGTTGAAATAAGAAAAAAATCTTAGAGAGATCTTCTGCAGGGTAAAATGCCACTCCTTCACAAAGTCTTGCAAGAAGTAGCATGAGTGAGATGCGTATCTTTGTCTATAAAACTTCTCTACTTCTCTCATTCAAACTTTTATGATTTCGACACAGACAGAATACAAAAGATACAAGGACAGTACCAAGGACTACTGAATGAGACAAGTAGAATATTTCTTATGCATATATTACAAATTAATCCTCTGCCGATATTTTGCTATTACTAGAGAGATGCAACAGAACCAAAATACCCAGAATTAAAACTCAGTAATTTCAGTTTCAAAATTGAGATTTTTTTCCACGTTCTTGCACCCAGCTTCTTGTATTTCGCCTACTGCCCACCCAGATTCAACTACATAACACATTCAGCCTACTAACCACACCACACATCAATTTGTGAAAACCTATTTCAAGATCATTTGAGGCATTATTTTTTGCTGTTTCTACCAGGGAAAATAGAAGAATACTGTACTCTGCGCACATGGCAAGACATTTCTCCCAACGCTACAAAGTAAAGTATCTCCTATTAGAATACATATATATATATTTAAAAGCACACTTGTGAATGAAAAGTGGTAAAACTAAGTGATAGCTTCTTAGGAGCACTCCGGCTGTGCCATACCTGAACTCTAAGAAAAATGCAATTACTGGAAAAATAAGGCTTTCATTGTATTTTGTACCTCTACGTTTCCCAGCATAATTTTTTACCTTAAATTGATTATATTCCCTACAGATATTTAAACAAATTCATTCAAATAACTCTTTTCATACAAGCAAAGTAATCCACAGAATGATTTCTTGCTCTCCTTTTTCAGAAGAAATTTTTGTTTGACAATACAGAAATTCAGAAGATTCATATTAAATACATTTTTAATACCCTCAATCTCTCTAGAAATACATATTAATCCTACTTCTACGCTATGCTTTCACCCTAATCGTTCTCCTGTCCGCAAGTGGAAATGCCTGGCTAAATAAATGGATAAAAAAAAGCAGTAAAGATGAAGTGGTGTTTCATTACTACATTCTTTCTCATACCTAACAAAGGAAGAAAGATTATCAGGTTTCCACTTGGGACGCATGGTACCACAGAAGTCTTGTATAGACAGAAATCTGGAAGCTAAGCAACCAACATGCTTCCTTTCAATTTGAAAACATGTGCATTGGATTTGGAGAGATGGATTGCTGTGTATATGTGAATCCCCAGATACCCTTCTAACTGGTGTTGGGTGCTAGTAGATTTATAGAGACAGAAGTCAGACCTACATCTCCTACAGAAGATGTGCAAACAAGAAAACTCACAGGGCCTAGAGGAAATCTAGAGGAAATTGTGCTAGATATGCATTCCTCCTGAGAGAAGGAACTGTGCATATTTAATGGTGCGTACATGTACTTGCCAAAAAGGACAAGGCCACAATGACATGATTCCTTGTAATTAGGCATAGATGGCTGTTTTGTAGGAATTTATCAATATTTTACAAGTCCATGATATTATCTGTTTCATTGCTGCTATTGATCCTGAAAATACAGCTTAATTAACTGATTAAACAACAGTTCAATTAACTGCTTGACAGTTAATTATGTCATTAATAGATTGAGAAATTGCTTTTATCTTGATTCACACCAAACAGTGTCCCTATGAAGCATTGTATCGCTGACATCAACCAGAAGAGCTTCAGGCACAGATTGTTCAAAGGATGCCTATTAAAGGAAAATGAGCCACACCTACCCGCAGACAAGTGTAGTCATAGAAGAGAAACACACTCACGTTCAGGGGAGAGTGTTGCCTACATCGCTCTTGCTTTCCTGCACTATACACTCTTCAAAGACGATATTCTATTTATGTGATATGGGTTCAACTGAAAAAAAAAGAGAAAAAAAAGATAAGAAAAGCATAATTCTTTTATACTGAGCTGTCTAGAGAAGTACTCTAATTTGGGTGCTATTACAAATTACAGATTTATAGGAGTTGAAAGGGGCCTCTACAATTTATTGAATCCAACACCAGTGCTAAAGCAGGTTCCCTACTGCAGTCACACAGGAAAGCATCCAGACAAGTCTTGAATATCTCCAGAGAAAGAGATTCCACAGCCTCTCCAGACAGCCTGTCCCAGTACTCTGTTACTCACACACTAAGGAATTTCCTTTTCATGTTGCATGGAACTTCCTGTGCTCCAGTTTTTTTTTTTTTACCTATTACCCCTTGATCTATCTGCACACCACCGAGAAGAATCTGGACCCGTCCACTTGTCTCCTGCTTTGGGTATTTATAAACAGTGATGAGATTCCCATCTAAGACTTTTCTTCTCCAGGCTGAACAGCCACAGCTCTCTCAGCTTTTCCTCATAAAGGAGATGCTCCAAGCCCTTTCTCATCCTCTGCTGCACCTTTTCTAGAAGTTCCCTGTCTCAAGCTGAGGAGCCCAGGATGTACTGGAGTACATGGTACTCCAGATCTGGCCTCACCAGGGCAGAGGAGAGGGGGAGGATCACCTTCCTCAACCTGCTGGCCACACTCTTTAGAAGGCATCCCAGGGTCCCACTGGCCTTCTTGGCTACAAGGGCGCACTGCTGGCTCGTGGCCAGCCTGCTGTCCACCAGGACACTGAGGCCTTTCTCTGTGCAGCTTCACAGAGCAACAGTGTTTTAACAGGTTTTATGTTGGCAGTCATGTGCCAAAAACCAATACAATGTTTAAGCTGGGAAAACAAACCAGGATTTGCTGATTGCAGGGTTGCTAGAATTAAGGTAGTTTGGTTAGGTTGTGGTTGGACTTGATGATCTTTGAGGTCTTTTCTAATCTGAGCAATTCTATGATTCCATGACTTAAACTAGGGCTTAACAAGAAACTAAGGAAGAAAATCTGCATTATAACTAATTTGATTTAGTACTCAGAAGAGTCAGAATACTCACAGTACTCAGAGTATTAACAGTGAGTCCATCAGCTCTGCATCCAACACGCTGTAGGACCAAGCAAGCTATCTATGCATGCCCTGACACGCTTTCATAGAGGCAGGGACACCAATACTGGTAGTTACACAGCTTTGAAGGGCTCTCACCACTTCTTATATATGTCTAAAGTGCAGGAGTCAAGCAGATGGGGCCAAGCTCTTTTCTGTGCTGTACAGCAATAGAACAAGGGGCAACAGGCACAAACTGCAACACAGAAGATCATATGAAGGTGAGAAAAATCTTTGAGGGCGTTAGAGCCCTGGAAGAGGCTGCACAGAGAGACTGTGGAGTCTCATTCTCTGGAGATATTCAAAACCCACCAGAGTGCTTTCCTGTACTAGCCCCTACAGGGAACCTGCTTTGCCGGGGACTGGCACTAGATGGTCTCCAGAGGTCCCTCCCAAACCCCCGGTTCTGCCAGCGAATGTCCCACAGGCCGGGCCAGCTGGCTAACGCACACGGTTTGGCAGCGCTTCATCCTGAGCGGCCGCAGACGGGATAAAAACAGAAGAAACTTCCGCAGTACCTTCACGCTTTTCCGTGAGCTTTAAGCTGGACGGCGACACTGCGACATCAAAGCCAGGCCAGTCCGTGCATCGTTTTGTTTTGTTTCTTTAACAGGAGCTGGCTTGCTGGGAATCACTTTCTCTCTGTCCCAGACAGCAGAATAGGTCCGTCCCCTTCCTCTCCCTCCGGGCTGAGACGAGAAGCGCGGAGTGAGGACACATCCGCTTTTATGTCACGTCCGGAAGCCAGAGCAGCCGGAACGCGGCAAGCCCCGGTTCCGTGCAGCTTGGCACCCCGGCACCCCGCAACCCGGCCCGGCAGCCTGCTCGCTTCGGGGCCCCGGCCCAGGCGGCAGCGGGGAGAGCAGCGCCGGGAGCCCGCGGCACCCGGCGGGGCCGAGGCAGTGAGCGCCGGAAGCTCCCGTCGTGCCGCGCTACCCGTCATGGCGCTGGAGGTGAGGCGTTGTCGGGTCCGCGCCGCTTCTCCGAAGGGCCGAGGAAGGACGAGAAGCGAGGGGGAGAGGCGAGGGCGGGTTCGTGCGCTCACGTCTTTTTCTTCTAGGTGTCTTCTGAGGACACGCTCGTTCCGACATGGCTTTGATCAGCCTGAAAAGCTTCCACTTCTGTTCACCCGGCGCACCAGCGAGCAGGCGTATTTTGATGACCCTAAGCAAAAGCTTGAGCTTCGTCAGCGAACGGCGAAAGCCCCAAAGCTATCGTGCCACGGCCGTGAGGGTGCTGTGTTCCAAGGACAAATGTCGGGATGTGTTTTGTCGGAAAAGCCACGTGCAGCTGCGGATGCGGTCCCTTTCTGTTAATGAAAGCGTGCATCTCTGTGGGGATACGGGCAGCAACGCTAAGGCTGACGAGCGGTGGACGGAGGAACAAGTGTTCTTCAGGACGTTGAAAAGCCTCCGTACGTCGCAAGAGATTTTTAAGTTTCTTCGCTCCTTGGAAGTTATGTCTGATACTATGGCATCGGGAGCCCTGCAGAGGATTTCTGAAGTTGAGGTGGATGACAACGGCCTGAAAAACCCTGAAGATGTGCTAGAGAATGAAGTTTTCAGGGCATTATGCTTTCAGTTTGAATTTCAGTCCTCAAAATTGTCCAACAGTGGGCTGCTGAATGCACTGCAAGCTTTGATAAAGCTACGTGTAGATCCCCAGAGTACACTGATAGCACGCTTGCTTTCAGAGTGTGAAGAGCGGCTTGCTAATAGAAAGCTGACTGTTGACAATCTCTGCTCTCTTGGAGAGAGTTTGCTCGAGTTGAAAGGCCCAAGTTATGCTATGCTGGAACAGATTGTGAGTCGCATGCAAGAAAAAGACATTGAGAACTGGAGTCCTAGGGAAATGGCGATGGTTTATAAGATACTGCAGGTGGTGGTTGGGGAAAGGGAACACTGGGACTTGCTAAACAGAATGAACAGTGCCACTTTAACCATAGCTTACCAGCTGAGTCCAAAGTTCACAAGTGTAATACTGAATTCGCTGGTGGCTCTCCATCAGACTCAGGTAGTTCCCTTAATCTTAGCATTATGTAAGCATTCTGGAAAGCATGTTCCTCACTTTACTGATGATGAGTTGGTAAGCGTACTGGAAGCCTTCCTGTTCTTTGGACACCGTGAACAAATTTTTACAGAAGCACTGGAAAAGCATGTTCCCAAGTCCATCCCTACTATGCATCCTGAAACTGTCAGCAAAGTCATGCAGTACTGCTGTCAAAAGAAGATCCTTTCGAAGCCTATCTTGGATGCAGTGGCAGAAGGTTTCATTTCTAATGCTGACAGCTTTACCACTGACCAGATTGCTGAATATATTGTCCCATTCGGGACTTTAAACTACCTCCCTCCAAATGCTTCTTCCTTGTTTAGGAAGCTTGAAACAATACTACATGCTCGTTTTAGTCAGTTTCAGCCTCACACCTTGTTGAATCTGCTGCACTCATGTGTTCTTATTCAGCGTTATCCAGTGAATTTTCTGCCAAAAATATTTAGTCCCTTTTTCCTGCAACAGCTTCAAGGTAAGAAGCGGTGTTTCTCCACCAGCACTCTCCATTTCTCACTATTTTATGGTATGTCTAATCCTGTCAAAACAACCAGGAGCTGATAAGGGTGACTGGAGAAAAGTTATCAGGAGGCTTCCCTGTCACAGTTGCAATTGCCTTTCAAGTTCATCATTCAGTAGAATTTGAAAATTGCACTGCAGTCTTAAACAGAGATTTCAAATTCCACAAAAATTCTATTTCAGTTAATCATGCCTTTCCAAAAAATACCACCCCTCTGATTTTCTCTGTAGTTGTCCTTCATCTTACACACATTTTTTAGATGCTTCTGCCGGGCTGCATTGTGTCCAGCCTTTCAGGTGAGTTTAAAATAGAACCAGGACCTCATCTATTAATTTTCCTGTTCTGTCCTTTCAGGATACAGATTATTGTATTTTTGCTTTCAATTTGGTTTTATTTCCCTTCCATACTGTTTTGTAATAATCTTCTGAAAACTAAAAGAGATACATGGATAAATCTGATAAAAGATATTGTGCAGTGCATAATTTATGGCTTAATTAAATAAAAATAAGCCTGTAAAACATAGTAGTGTCATAATATACCAGCCTGTCCTTAACTGCTGGCTTTTATTTTAAAATATCTAGATAAAAACATGAATTGTGTTCTAAGGCTCGTATATTTTACTGATTCATAAAGATTGGTGCTTTGCCCTGCTTTATAAATTACTTTGTGCTTTACTGTGGTTACATGGTGCTTCTTCCCGCTGGCACCATATCTGCCAACTACACTTCTGAGGTGGTTCTGCTCTGTGCCCCTCTTTGTTCCATGCCCTGAGCTCCTGCCTGTAGTGAGCACTACAATTCCATCCTCAGGGTTTCAGGAAGAAGATGGAGATGCGTAATTGTCCAAGACTTCAGATGAAGTTTATGCCTTCCTGTAGAACATCTTGCATTTCTCAGATCTTCCTTTTTTTTGTGTGAAAGATTCTGACAGCCCCAAGATCTTGCTGATTGTATATTTCTCATGTTGATATTTCTGTAAACCAGTTCCTTATTTTTCTAAATAAATCATTTCGTAGCTGATCTTTCTGTTCATTCACATAAGGATGAATACAGCTGCACGTTTAACTGAATCTCTTTTCCTAATTTCTGCATGACAGCATATGTGAAGTTACCCTGCTGAATGTAAACCTATAAACTTGAATATTGTTGTTTCAGCTCAGCCACCTGGTTTGGACAGAGTTGTTGCCTCCCAGCTAACACAGCTTTTTCTAACCATTACCCTGGAGTGCCCATTTTATAAGGTACGGTAGATACAAAACTGGAACTGACATTAAAAGCAGGTGATGATGTCATTAGGTATGAGCACACTGATAGAAGCTGAGGGCTGTCTTTGCAGTAAAAACATTGGAATTGAATAAAACAGCCTGTATTTCTTGGTGTAAATATGAAGTGTTGTTACTTGTTTGAATGGCTGATCCATGTGTCTGTTTGAAAGATCTGACTAGCTATAAGTTCAAGTGCATTCTCTGTATTTCTGTGTATTACTTTTCCATCAACTATTACCTTTTTTAAGGTTTGGTTTGTAAAGTCTTGGAGCGCATAAAAGATCAGCCACTTTGATGTTGGCCTGATGAAGAGGAACGGAAATAGTTGTGCATTTCTCATGAGCAATACATATTATTCAGCATGATAGCACAGAAGCTTGCTGAGGATGTTTGGGGGTGGGGTGATTGGTTGGTTGGTTTTATTTTCCAGCAGGCCATACCTCACGCTGAGGTCTTCATCAGACATAGCTTTGAAATGTACCAAGTACATTTTATTACATTATTGCAGAATTATTTTGTAATTGCCAAAAGTTTATCTTGCCTTTTCTTTTGTCTGATTGGGTTTTCTGTCATTCTATAGGGTCCCAAACTCCTTCCAAAGTATCAAGTAAATACCTTTCTCACAACTCATGGCTTTCTGGATGTTCACCTCTTCAAAAAGGTAAAGAGTGGACTACTATATTTACTGAAAAAAAGAATATATTTTTCATCAGAGGTATCAACACCATATTTCTATACAGTTGGTAAGTAACATTAGTTCTTCAGACTAATTAAATGTGTACTTACGCTATCAAAAATTCCATGTATTTTCTAGAAATAGAAAAAAAATATTCCCTTTGTTTGCATCCTTAACTGTGCAAATATGGAAAAAGTACACTGGAATGCAAAGAAGGCTCTGTGGAAGGTTTGAAATGGGAACTTTAACTTTGCACTTACAGTACATGCAGCAAATACCATAGCTGTACCATTAATGTAGCTACAGGCCTTGGCCTGGCTTTTACAATTGCTTATGAATCTGGACACAAGCAAGTTATTTTTCTTGAGTTCTACCTGCCCTTTTTATAGATAAATATGTAAGTGAATGGGACACTTTTCTGCAACCCAGTCTAGGAAACCCGTGCTAGGAGGTGGTTTGACCAGATGATCTCCAGATGTCTCTTCCAATCCCTACAATTCTATGTAATTTTCGAAGTGACTTTTAACAAGGAGAGAAAATAACTGCAATGTTTACTCACCTGGACTGCTCTGAAAATAGCTGCTAACTCAGCTATAATTTATTTTTACTGCCAGTTTCCCTTTTCCTTGTAAACAACTGTTTTCATTTAAAGCAAAATGAAATGCCACCGTGGCAATTGCCTAATCTTTCTGCTTTGGTGGTGAGTAATGAAAGGGAGAGCTGGAGGGTTGGCAGCTCAGAGCATGAAAATCACAGTAAGATGTTTGTTACATGAAATGGGTTTTAATTTTCTCATGATTTCATCTATACTAGATATTGAGATTAAATTAGATGAAGAAGGCTTTATGTTGCCTGCTACTCAAAGTGAAGAAGTACACACACGGTAAGAGAATAAAAGGTGCCACAGGTAAAGTGCTGGTTAACACTGATAAAAAGTATCCAGGGTAAACCTCTGGCAAAAATAAAGTTACTTGGAATTTTGCATTGATCTCAACAACATCGAAGTTTCACATTACAACCAAAGGCAAAAAAAGACAAAGCTGGTAAAACAAGAGATCTGTACTTTTTCTTCATTGTCTTGCCTCCTGACTACAAGGTGTTAGATAATTAGTCTCTCTACCCAGTGACAGTCAGGATCAAAGAGGTGTTGGTCTGACTTACGTTAATCTATTTTGATCACGTTTAATTATTTTGCAGATTAAAATCAAATTAATTGGGAGTGTCTGCAAGGATTTAGCACAGTCTTTATCAGTTTTACTTCACAAATACACTTCTCTAATGGATCCTCTGAAGTAAGATTATTTGCCACAGATGCCATTTGCACTGAAAAATGCATACATATTTAAAAGAACAAGCTAAACACGGATTCTTTTGAGAATCCCTAGATATAAATTTGGGCACCCTTCCTGTGCTGTGGTTGCAACTGCAACCAAGTAGAAAAACTATGGCTGCAGTCCATGATGCTTGCCAACCACATATACAGGTTTAATTTGAATCACTAATATATTGAATAAATCTAGCTGCTAGATACTTCCAACATGAGACAAGTATTTTGCTTGTTTTTCCTGCTAGAAGAATTCAAAACAGCTTACCAATAGTAGTGTTAAAACTATCAAATTCTTATCATTAACTTGTGTGGCGATTTTTGTTTAGAGCATATAAATTTGCTTTTCAGATAAGTTCTGCTAAACTTCAGTCTTTCCCCTCCTTCCCTCTGAGTAATTTATATTGTCCTAAAGTAGGCAAATCCCAGCCTGCATTTAATTCTAGGAGGCGTTTGGGAATAAGAGGAGGTACTGTCTCATTCTTGTTAGGAATTACAGCAATTCTAGTGACTAAGTGAACTGACTTTTTTTCTGTGCTTGATTTTAGAATTGCTCTCTGTGTTGATGGTCAAAATAGGTTTTGTGTTAATAGCCATAATCTGCTGGGAGAAGAAGCTATTAAACAGAGGCATCTTCAGTTACTTGGTTATAAAGTTGTGCAGGTAAAGTCCCTTGACAGTTTTTACTCTGGCTAACAAAACAAGTGAAAAATGATTCTTCTATAATGTTTAAAACTGTAGTTGCAATCACTTCCTAAGATAGGTATAATACTGCTCTTTCTACATGATGTTCTCTTTGCCTAGATTTTGCCTATTTGAGAGTTCATTACATAAGTTCTTTTTTTTCTTGGATGAGTTAGTACTTTCTGCCTATACAAATAGTGACTGCTTGAAAGAATATTTATCTGCACTGATGACAGTTCAAATTTTGACTTAACTGAAAGCATTAAACAGTTTGGAAGGATCATGGAGTGGAAGCGACCCTGCCATGGGCAGAGACACCTGCTAGAACAGGTTGCCCAAGGCCCCATCCAGCGTGGCCTCAAACACTTCCAACACAACTCTGGGCAACATCTTCCAGCACCTCACCACCCTCTGTGTGAAGAGCTTCTTCCATAGATTTAATCTAAACCTACCCTACTTTAGCTTAAAACTGTTACTCCTTATCCTGTCATTGATGAGAATCTGTCTCGAGCTTTCTTGTAGGCCCTTTTAGTTACGAGAAGGTCGCTATAAGTCTGCTTGGAGAACTTCTTTTCTCTTGGCTGAACAGCCCTAATTCTCTCAGCCTGAGTAGGAGAGGTGCTCCAGCCCTCTGACATCTTCCCGACTCCCTTCTGGATGCACTAAAGAGGTCGGGAGTTTTCAGTTTAAAATCGAATTTGGAGTTTAGAAACAAGGTATAAAAAAAGAAGAAAAGGAACTGCTTTATATCAGAAATAACATTTTTTCCAAAGCAGAGTGTATCCTTTATTTTTCCTGTTGAAATAAATAGGGATATATTTACCTATAAGCATATGCTAGACTTTCACGTTTTGGTATGCTTTTTTCCCTTTATAAGCACTTAGCACATAAGCTTAACTACTTTGTATTTAACTTAGTTTAAACCGTAATAAACATCACTATTTGCTTTGCAATAACCTCTATTCACTTCCCCCAAGACTTACAGATCAGTAATAAACTTAGGAGTAAATGTTTTATTTTAAAATGCAACTCTGATGTGTAATTGCATGTCTATTTAATCAACGTTAAACTTACTCTTGTTGTTTATTAAAATATATTTCCAGCAATCGTTTTGGTTTCATTTCCAGGTTCCATTTTTTGAAGTAGGAAGTATAAAATCTTGCAGAAAAATGGCAGAATATCTACACAAAAAAATCTTTCCTCATACATATGGACATGGCTGCTGACAATGGAGAATACCACTGTATCACAGCTTGACCTCCTGTACCATAACGTGTACATATTGTGCATGGGAGAACAATTCTAATAACTCCATGTCAGATGATTTCGCCTTCTGAATGTGTGACCTTCCAATATTTGGAACAATTAATATGTAAAGAGTAATAAAAAGTAACATATTTTCTTAAGTTTTATGTAAATATTTATTGCATAGTATTAATAGATAAAAGTACCAAACAGTCACTACTGCATTTTCCTTGTATTTTCACTTGTTTTAAATCACAACTGTCAGTGGACAGATAAAGCTATTTAAGGTTATTAGCTGTTGCTGAATGTACAAAATGTACCATGTTATGTACCAATCAATCAGGTTTTTTTCTTGACTGTATAATAAGAAATTATACAATTTATTCCCAGCTTTTTGTATGTTGTTTCCAAGTGTTTTAGAAAACTAAAATTTGCAGTAGGTGCACAAGCATCACTAGCTTATTACACAGACTTAGGAGCTGTAGTGCTGATCACTAAATAGCACTGCTTTACAGAAAATAAAATTTTTATGAAGGTATTCTTTTGACACTGAGCATTAAAAGAAGTCAGTCACACACCTGAATGAGAAGTCATAGGATTAGAAACATGTGAAAAACATTCAAACCTGAGGGTGAGATGATACTGAAAGAGAAGTAGATGACATAAGCACAGATAAGTAAACTAATGCTGGTATCTTGCTAACTTACACTCCTTTGGTGGAAATCATCTGGAGATGCACGTTTCTCACATTGGCCAGAAGGTGGTAGTGTTCTCAAACGTTTTAGTTATTTGAACACAGATGGTTTGCAAGTACAGTGAGACTATTTGAATGAAGTAATTTGTACTGCCTGTACCAAACTAAAAATAACGTCTATAGAATATGGTCATATTTTATCTCACTTGTGATTCTTCACTTGTGATACCCTTGATAAAGCATTCTGGTGTTGTTAGAAAACATTCCTTTCTCACTTCATTTATACTGTGTGTGATTCCTTTTCATTTAATGCTGCTGGATTTCTTTAATGAAGTATTCATTGTTGAAAAGGAACGTAGCAGTTTCTGCCCTCTTATCCACAGCCATTACTCACTGAAAGAGGGGACATTACAAGCCTGAAAGTGCCAAACACCTCTAAGAATGGACTGTTCTGTATAATCAGCTCCTCACATCATACCAAATGCTCTATCAGTTGCCTAGTTCCCTGCATATCCAAGGCCCTACAGGAAGTACTTATTTGTATTATTTTTTCCTAGCAGACTCATTTCCTATTTAAGTATCTGACAGAAGTACAGTGTCAGTCAATGCTGTGGCTTTCCAATCCTTCTTAAATGAGTGTGATCGGTCTGGCGAAATGTTTGATATTGAACAGTATCAATATTGCTTCAGCTTTAAACAACAACAGGATCAATGATGCTGCAGAACCACAAGGATGCACACCCTGCGGAAGATGTTTCTTTTCCTGAAAATATCTTAAAACTCCACTACTAGATTCAATGAGAATAGAAGGAAGAAGGTGTTTAAGTGGCTTTAGACGTTTACCTCTAGACATAATTTTTAAGTGACTTGTGTTGTTGGGTTTTTTTTAATCCTTTCTACCAAACTAACAAGTTATTGCTCTCTTTGTAGTAGAGCACTGGTCTACAAAAGTGATTCTTCTTGTGACAGATCAATCCCTCTGACAGCATTTTTCTTAACTGATGTCAGCAAAAAGGATGCCTAAAATAATTTAAATCAAAATTTTAGTGTCTTCTTACATGCTAAGCACTGAGAAGTTCCCTTTAACTTCACTTCCAATTGAACTCTAATGAAATTCCTCAGTACTTCTAGAAATCAGATCTTTATTTACTTTCTCATCCACTTTGGAAAATCTGGGTTGAATTACTGATTGAATTACTGTTCTGCAGAAAAAAAGAAAAATATGTTTACAGATTTTGTAGGGATTAAGAACTGTAAGTATTAAGAAAGTATTAATACCCCGAGGAGCAAATTTAATGTTCATTCAGTGAACAATTTTGTAGCTACTGCCTGAAATAGCACAGACGTCTGTTGACCCAACAGATTTAATTTCCAGTGTTGCTTCCTATGTTCAGCTTTTGTGGATGTTCTACATGAGACTTCTAAGAAACTAAAAGGAGAAAACATAGATTTGAATCAGCATGAGGAAAAGTGCAGTTATTTCATATAAATCATTTTCATTAATGAAAACGCAGAAGAAAAAGGCAGAAGCACTATTCTGCATTTTGACATGTTTCTTTGCAGACAAATATTGCTGGCAATGTTAGCACGGATCCAGTCTTGGAGAAGGTTTTTCCAATAAGCACGTAATGCCATTTTTCCTGTAGAATTCTGCCTGCACACAATTAATCCTTGCATGACTTCGGATCAGCTGCTCTGTGTGCTTACTTCTGTGTCTCCCATACTCTGAAGATGACAAAACAGCGACAGGTCTTGCCATTTCCTGTGAAAATGTAACATTCTCCTTATGAGGATATCACAGAGTGAATACTTGGCAGCTAACTACTGCTAAATGTACTGTGCCTGGGGGCAAGAGAACAGATGGATCTGTACAGCATCTGCTATACAAAGGTATATTTATGTAGCAGTGATCTGCACTCTCATGTTCCATTCCTAACCTAGTTGTTTTTTTAACATATATTAATAGTATCGCTGGATGATGAGAAGACGTGGAATTGTGCCGCACCACCACCTAAGCTACATACACACACACACACACACACCCATCCACCCACACCCTTACACACCCCTACACACACAAAACATACACACCCTCACACCCTGTGTGATTACTGGCAAAAGTAAACACCACATTACTGGAAAATGGCACAGATTTCATTGTTTCTGTTTCTTGTGCACTGACTTACACAAATATGAAAACTAAAGATTTGAATACCTTATTCCAGGAGGACATGTTTGCACAATTCAGTGAAACCACTACACACACACACACACAAAAAAAAAAAAAGGCCTAAATAAAAACTGCACAACCACTACTGGCCCATACAACCCTTCCCCTAGGGACATAAAACATATGCTACTAGATTTGTGCACAACGAAAGGTTTTACTAAAACAGTTTGTAGCTCCAAGATTACAGAAATAACTGCTCTGCAATTATAAGAAGTGAAATTGTTAAAAAATAATCCATCCAAAACAAGATTATTCTAAGCCTGTCCTTAATAAAGTGCATTTTAAGTGGCCATACAATTACTATCTGCAATCTGCAGTTCCTTCCTGTGCTGCAGCAACAGGGAGCTCTGGAGTCAGAAGGGAAAGGCAGGCAGGATTTGTTTGTTTTGCTTTCCCTAGCCAAAGGTCTCAGATTTATCAGGCTGCTTGTATGTTTGCACAATGGCTAACACAATAAGCCTTGGTCCCCAGTGTATTTGCCTAGTACTACAACATAAATAACATCTACAAGGAGAGCCAAAAATGCAGACCCCTCACCACAGCTGAGGTGCAAATAAATGAGCTCTTTGCTACAACACAAGTCTGAGTCATATTAAAATTTATGATAGAACCTCTGAAGCACATGAACCACCACATTTCCTGTGAGAATGCAAGATGAAGCAGAGGTACAAATAGCCTCATAGCAGCGCAGTCAGGTGTAACATATCCTGAAAGATGGACAAATCTAAATCTAAGATTGTTGGAAAGATGCTATAAGCCTTTTTTTTTTTTTTCCCCCAAATAAAAAAGAAGCAGCAACCATTCTTCCTTCAACTCTCCTGCCAGCTCACCTGCTTATCTTGCACTGCCCCATTAAATGCCATTCAGTTCACCAACTTTGAACCCCACCAGAACAACAAAAAAAAAAAAATATATATAAATCAACAGATGAGAAGAATGGCAGGAAAAGAAACATCAGACCATTTTGTCCCCCTCTTCCCACCTGTGGATAAACACTAAAGAAATTACAGAATCATTCATAGAGTCATAGCAGAGTTTGGGTTGGAAAGGATCTTAAAGACCATCTAGTTTGAGCCTCTGCCATGGCAAGACAACTTTCATTCTACCCAGTTGCCCAAAGCCCCATCCAACCTGGCCTTCAACACCTCCATGGATAGGGCATTCACAACTCCTCCGGGCAGCCTGGGCCTCTCTGCCCTCTGAGTGAAGAATTTCCTAACATCAAATCTAAATCTACCCCCTTAAGTTTAAAAATGTTAACATCTGTCATATCACTGAACACCTTGATAGAGTCCTTCTCCAGCTTTCTTGTAGGCCTCCATTCGGCACTAGAATGCTGCTCCTCCATCCTGAACAACTCCAGCTGCCTCAGCCTGTTTTCATAGGAAGGTGCCCCAACCTTCTAATCATCTTAGTGGTTCTCCTCTGGATCCACTCCAACAGGCCCATGTTCTTATGATGGGGACCCCAGAGCTGAATGCAGTACTGTAGGTAGGGTCTCACAGAAGTGGGGCAGAGAGGGGAATCACCTCCCCTGCCCTGATGATCGTGCTTCTTCTCGTACAGTTCAAGACATAAGAAGTTTGCTTTCTGAGCTGCTCACTCATGTTTTTTTGTTTTTTTTTTTTTCCCCTCATCAACCAAGACCCCTAAGTGTTTCTCCCTCACACCTGGCCTGTATCTGTGCTTGGGATTGCCTCAACCCAGGTGTAGGACCCGGGCCTTGTTGAACTTTACAAGGTTTGCATAGGCTTTCTTCGAGATTGTCCAGGTCCCTTTGGGTGGCATTTCTTCCCTTCAGCGTAATCAGAAAACCTGCTGAGGATGCACTCAGTTGTACTCTCCATGTAACCAACAAAGATGTTAAATAGTGTCAATCCCAGTACTGACTCTAAGGAACATCACTTGTTCCTAGGTCTCTCCAGCTATAGAATCAAGGATGTTGTCCAAGCTGGTATCAAATGCTTTGTACGAGTCCACATAGATGACATCAGTTGCTTTTCCCTTATCCACCAGTGTTGCAACCCCATCGTAAAGGCCACCAAATTTGGCAGGCATGATCTGCCCTTAGTGAAGCCATGATGGCTATCATCACCTCAGCTTCGTGTTTTCCATGTACCTTAGTATAATCTCCAGGAGGATTTGCTACATGATCATACCAGACACTGAGGTGAGATTGTCTTTGTAACATCAAAATAGTCTTCGCTGGCCAAAAAGGATTTTGCTTGCCAATGACAAGTAGTAGTATGTGATCATAGGTAGTTCATTTTTCCTTTAAATAAGTAAGATTAGATTTTCAGCATCCTTGGTAGCACAGTGCTGACTATGCAGCAGTATTCCATGATTTTTAAGGTTCTGCATTAAGCAGATATCAAATTTTCCACGGTTGGTTGGAAAGTATCCCATTATATGCCTTCACAGCATGTAATTCTATCACTGTTAACACTTGAAATCAGCAACAGCAACCATGTGCAAACACTCTCGCTCTAGTCACTGCATTATGTGCAGCTAAACTGAGCTATCTATGATTGTACTGTTGGATTCCCAGGGTGTGCCCACGCTCTGCAGGAAAGGAAAGGCTTGCTTGTAATGATTTGTTTTTTTTCCACTTCAAAGAAAGAAGTGTACTGTAAAGAATTCCACCTGTCTCCTTTCAGCATTGTATTAGAAAGATGTCAATTTTGGTATTTTTATTTATTATGTTTCATAAAATAGTTGGTATTATACAAGGTCTGTGAGAGCCATTGAGGTAACTAAGGAGCAGGATCTGAGTACGTGACCTGCATTTAGTTATGGGTAAGTCCAGTGTTGGGTGCCATCCCATGCATGAGGATCATGTTGCATCATTCAACAGCTGTGGCTTTGATGTGCCTCCATGCTAATTAAAGGACTGGATTAAGGGACACCTGCTTAGAACAGTTCCCAGGCAGTCACTTGTGTGCATTGCCCAGCAGGACTACTCTGCATTCTGGCCTATAAGCATTTGCTTCAGCAAGTAAACTTTTAAAGTGACTTGCTGGTACTGAATGGAAGCAAAATCTGAGTAAGAAAGAAACCATTAAGATGCTGCATTAATAAAACTGTTTTTACACAGATGTCTCACTTGGATATTGGGTTTGATGCTGGCTAGGTGGTGGAGGGATTGGCTCATTTATCATTAGATTGGTCATTTACATGGCTTTTGGCCTCATGCAGATTTGCAGGTGAGTTACTAGGCAGGAGCAGATAATCTTAAGGGGCACTTCTGTGATTCCTTTGAGTGTACCTAATACTCCCTGCACTGTCTGATAGAACTAAAGGGGATTATGACTGTGCAGTGAAATGTCTGGCATGTATAGCTGCTAGTTAAAGGAATTATAAGCAGTGGCCTTTGTCCCATAATCTCAACAGTTTTACTTCACAGCAATTACAGTAATTTCAAGTTTTTCTCTTTATCATATTTAACACAGGAAACAATTCTTAGTCTATCATCATTTTTCCATCTTATTAATCCACTGCAGTTTCAAGGCCATTAATACACAGAGGTTGTGCTTTATCTTTCTTTTTTTTTTGACATCCTCTGTGTCTGTGTGTGTGCATATGTATGTATTATTCATATGCTACAAAGAAAAAAGCATATCTTTATATCTAAGTATATAGATTATAGTATTCCTATTTTTAAGGCAGCTGTTCAAAAACATGGTTGCATACTTCCTTACTTATCAGACTACACACTAAACTCAAATTCTCCTGTCCTTGAATGCTTTTGCTTCAGTTAGCCTTTTCCAGGCATGTCTGTGGCTGTCTGATTGACCTCTCGTTTGCACGAGCTCCCTACAAATTCCCTTCCTGCAGGGCAACCTCTTTTAGAGACTTGGGATGTCTCACCAAACATGGGTTCACACTGTAAGGTTCAGGGAATGGGGATATCACAGGACTGGGGTTAAGGTGGAGTCCCTAGCTCCAGCCCTCTCAGGTACAAGTTTTAAGCATCATAAAAGTAGCTGCAGGACAACCACAATTGCAAACTCAGGAGAGGCAGAGACTGATCACTGAAACTCTGTAACAGAGGGTTTGGCTCCCTGCACGCATCTCTTTCCCCTACTCTTTAACTAAAATAAGGTTTGTGATCTGGAAATCTACAGGACACAAGGAGCAAGAGCTAGCTTGGGTATCTTCACTTATTTCCAGCCATGTCAAAATGAATAAAGTACCTTTAACAAAAATAATTTTGAAATTATTGAAGGCTTACCTCATCATTAACGTTAAGGCCACGACTCCTTGCATGTTCTCTGTCGCATCGGTGAAGTTTTTCATTGTAACCCTCTGGTCTTTTAAAAATGGAGTCGTAGATGGAAACCCCTCCTGCCTTTAGAAAAGGAGAAAAATGGCTAAATAACAGTCCTCTTTAAATTCATATGATATAGAATACATACAGAGGATTCAATAATAAAGCAGTGGACACATAACATCGGAGTATGACAACTGTAATACATCTGAGCTGCCATTTGCAGGCTCGGGTCATTCTTCTGAAATAATGTGCAATAAAAATACTGAATAATATGTGATTTTTTATTTTTGATCTGTCCATCTTTGAAATTTCCCTTGTGGCAAATTACCTCAATTTTTCCCTCCAATCTGTTGAAACTTTGGAACAGAAAATCAATTTGGAATGAAAAATGTGAAGGTGCCCCACAGTGGAACCGCCATTTAATTTCTAATTAAAGCAGAACCGAGAAGAGCTCAGAAACCTGCCACAGTGGTAATCCTGTAATCTCTCATACACGAAAATAAAGTAAATCACAACGCAGAACATTACTGTATTTATGATATCTGTTGTTGGAGTTACAGCTGAATAACATGAAAGATCTGATCTGCTAAAAAATGCATTCGTGAAATCTAATTTTTAAAGAAGTGGAGGAATTTCAAATACAAAAAGCATTCTCATGAAAAGGACAAAATCCCCTGCTGTAATATGCTGTCAGTTGCTTATGTTCTTCATTAAAAAGTCAACGGATTACTGGTTTTATACATGACTTTTTACAAACCAAAAAAATTGTGCATTTTCTTCTGCCTTTTTATTTTTTTATTTTTATTTTTTTTATTTTTTTCCCCTTTAACCTTTCAATGTTATAGTGTGCTTAATTTAGCCTTTGGAGAATTCATGCCCTTTGAGACTCACCATTACTGTTCTCCAAAAACATTCAAGTCAGGGCAGGTCAAGAAGGCTCCCTCAGAAGGAAATCTCAGGCAAGAATGCTAGCAATGCATCACTGTAATCACACGTTTCTATTGGAAGCACAGCTCTACTACTTGGTTCTGCCAAGAGGTGGTTTGATTTGCAACCTATACATCCCTTCATTCCTCAGAAATTACCAAGTCTCAAACAATTTCAGGCATATTCAAGAGCATCTTGCATCTGATTTGCTACTTTCATTATTCCCATGCTTCCTTGATTGTCCTCTCCTCTCCACATTACCAGTTTTGTTTAGAATTTTGGTAGGCATCTAATCTCTGCTCACTATTGGGAATGTTACTCGCTCCTTTGTTTTTCTTCATGTGGCATTATGTGTCTATTACTTGTTACCTGTGTCAGAGCAGATGATTTTTTCTGAAACTTGCAGATAGTAGCCAACCTGTTAAGAGTTAGCGCTTGTCCCTGGTCATCTGTTAAAGTTCTTCTGTACAGAAACAATTCTGTGCTCAAAATCCTGCCTCTTTGCTGTTATTTCCCAGTTATTAAATGCAGACTTACTAGGACGAGGTGGAGGGGCATCCTCTGTGTACTGCTTCTGGGGCTAAGCACTTTGCATTAATATACATTAATATACATTAATATACATTAATATTCCAACCACACAAAAAGTAGATAAAAGCTTTTTCCGTATCACAGAAGGGGAAGCAGGACAATAAAATGGATATAATAACTTACATAAAGTAGTACAGGGAGTAGTTGTCAGCCAAAGGATTAACAAGTGGAAATTTCTGGCACTGGGACACATGCTAGAACATCTTTCTCTATTTCTCTCTGCTTTGGCCTCTGACATACAGGTTTCATTTTCTTAAGTACTTTTCTGTTTTTTTTTTTTTTTTTTTAATAAATTTTTGTTTACAAACCTTGTCAATGGGAGTGTGAAAGCAAATTTTGTATTGTAAAACAAAAGTACCAGCATATGGTTGTTAATTCCATGCAGATTGGAGAGCCATTCTCCCTGCCAGCTCCATCAACCCCCAAATACACCAGCCAAGCCCTCTGACCTTCCCTAGGCCTACTCCTGTTGTTCTCTGCCTTACCACATTCTGTTATGCACAACACCACCTGTGCTCCTTAACATCTGGCACGTTCCCAAAGCGATGCTGAAATCCACAGGATTGAATCTAAAATGGCAAATCCTGTCTTTCAACAATGCCACGCAAACCGTGCTGGCAAGAAAAAAAAAAAAAAGTGCCACAGAATCACAGAATCATTAGGTTTGGAAAATATCGCCAAGATCATTCGGAACAACCATCAGCTCATCCCCACCAACCATGTCCTTCAGTGCCACATCCACATGGCTTTTGAACACCCCCAGAAACCGTGACTGCAGCACCTTCCTGGGCAGTCTGTGCCACTGCCTCGCCGCTCTCTCTCTGAGAAGAAATTACTGCTAATATCCAACCTGAATCTCCTCTGGCACAACTTGAGGCCATTCCCTCCGGTCCTACTGCTGTTACCTGGGAGAAGAGGCTGACCCCCACCTGACCACAGAGCCCCTTTCAGGGAGTCGTAGAGATTGATTAGGTCTCCCCTGAGCCTGCTCCAGACGGAACGATTGAGCTTCTGTCCTTCATCACTGTGCAGCCACTGAGCAACCATTTATCTGCCTTCTGCACCATCCAGTGACACTTTCCTTTACTACCTTTTCCCCCTCAGCCTGCAATTCACACCCTGGAAACGCCAAACCTCCTACCCAACCACAAAGTGCTACTGCCCGGTGCCCTGCCCTGCCCAGCCGCCCCTCACCTGGGCCACCCGGTGGAAGTAGCTGAGCTCCGCGGGACCTTCCCGCCGGGGCGGGATGTAGCTGAAGGCTGACAGAGAGGAGATGGGAGGTGGGCGCCTCCTCCCCAGCCCGCTGCCGCCTTCCTCCACGTCCCCTCCTTGCTCCCCTGCGCCCGCTGTGGCGGCGGACGCCATGTTGCCGTTACCCGGTAACGCTCTGCCGTCTCTCGGCACCGCGGAACGGGTCGGCGAGGGGGAAAGCGGCAGGCGCAGCACTCGGGGTGTGTTTATGTGTGAGGCGGTTCGACAACGCGGAGCCCTCGGCCCGGGCAAGAGCTGGTCACGTATTAAACCTGGAGACGCACATTGACGAGCATGATGCGCGAGGTTTCAGCTCGGCTTTAAGCAGCAGTCTCAGAGCCTCCTCACTGGGCAGCGTGCCCTGCTCCCAGCCCAGCGTGGCCTCTGACACCTTCCTCCTTCCAGCTCCTGATTCATTTCTGTCTCTGGAGGCTGGGAAAGCAAATGAGAACAAAGCTGGACCAAAAGAGATTTTTATTTATTGATTTGTTTTCCCCAAGGGGATCTTTTGCACTTTGCCAAAATTCCCTTCCGTGGGAGCATTTTCACACTTGGAGAGGCTGAATAACAAACACACCAAAACATGGTATTTCCAACAGAACGAGGCATCTGCATCTTGAAGAACCTGCCAACACTCAGTGCCAAGCTAGGCATGTTTTTCTGAGTTTTAGCCCTTTCAGGTTGATTTGAAATTTTGCATGCTCACTTTGGGGCACTGACAGTGAGCAACTCCCAGCTGCAACTTCAATTAAGTGATTAGCTCTAAAATTGCTCTACCCCAGTAACACCTGGCTCCTAGTTTCAATATTCATTTATTTGCTTACTTTATATTAATACGCACGTGTAACTGGCTCTTCTCTTTCCTCCTGTACTGCTTGGGGATATATGACTAGCTTCATTTTGTGCCCTGGCACAGGCTGCTCAGGGCAGTGGCCACGATACCAACCTGGTGGAGTTCAAGCAGTGTTTGGATACTGCCCTCAGACATATGGTCCTGTGTTTAGGTAGTCCTGTGTGGAAGCAGGAGCTGGACCCAGTGAGCCTTTTGGGTCCCTTCCAACTTGGGATATTCTATGATTCTATCGTGTTGCTACTTGTTTTGGCAATTGCAGTGTTAGTGCCATAGGTGCAATACTGCCATTATTATAATTGTTAGTATTTTTTTGCAAGCTGTTTCGAAACAGGAGTTTTTCGGACATCTTGATTTTTAACTGAACATCAATTTAAAAACAAACAAAGCATTCAGGATACCTAAATCTTCATAACCAATTCCTATAGGCATGTTGAGCCCACATTTGATGTAAACTTCCCATTTCTACTATATGGCTTCCATCCTCCATTCACTAATAAACTGAAAAATGTAACTAGCATCTTGCTTCTTTCCTAGTGCAATGGTGAGAAATTTGTACTCTATAGACTTTTAATCATTCATTACAATTTCCATCTGCTTATCTAATAATATCCCTCTACCAATTTGGGTTCTCCTTGTAACATTAGTCAAATTACCACAGAATATGTGAGCAGTGGAGTTTTAAACAATAGTTGTCTGACATCAGCTTCCTACACAGAGATGCCACTGTGCAAGTGCTGTTTTGTAGTTTAGTACGAGCACCAAGTGACTGCAAACTATAAAAAGCAGTTCAGCTGAAGCTGTAGCTGTAAATACAGCCACAAGAAATTGTTCACCAGAAGTCTAAACTAAGGTACACAGGATTCCTGAAGTCACATTTGAAATGTTTCTCTCTGATTCTGCTCTCGGTGTGGCAGACAAGAGATTTGAAAAGATGAAAGAAGAGGTATTTGCAAGTTTTCCCATCAGGGTCAGGTAACCTCTAAGCAGCAAAGTTGAGACTGGTGCTGTGAAGAAGCAGCAGGAAGCAGTCATAGGTGACTCAATACCTATCTCCAGGACTGGTGCATCCACCTGCTGGGTTTTATAGACATGGAAAACACTTCAAGACAAGACATCTATGATCTGGTGCCAGTTGGTTTCCACCTATCTCAGTGGGGAAAATGTTTCTTATCCTTTAACTTGGCAAGACTGATTGAGAGGACTTAAACTAGGATCAATAAGGGAAGGGGATACCATTAGGAGCACTGAGGTTATGTCAAAGGATGATGTGGCACTCTCTGAGGCAAGGCTAATGGGATCATCTGTGTCATTCCAAAGAACACAGCATATTCAGGAGCATTCTGAAATGCTTATATACTAATGCACATAGTATGAAAGACAGATGGGATGAACTGGAAGATTTGCTCCTCTCCCAGAGCACTGATACTATTGTGAGACTTGGAGGGATGAGTCCCATGACTGAATGCTGGGATGGAAGATTTTCAGCTGTTCAGGAGGCATAGGCCAGGCAGGCTGGGGGGAGGTGTTGCAATTGTACATAAGGGAGAGACTAGACTGTATGGTCATTGACGTTAGGGATGATGTGGCAGGGAGCTTCTGGATTAGGATTAAGGAGACAGGTAACAAAGTGGAAGTTGTTCTAGGTGTCTACTGTCTACTGCCCACCCAGGACAGTAGCATAGACGAGCTATAGGCAATTAGGGGATTTTTTGGGATTGATTATCTCGTCCTTATGTGAGACTTCACCTTCCCAAACATAAACTTGGAATATCATACTATTATGACAAGTATGTCTGAAAATTTCTGAAGCATGTTTAAGATAACATCCTGTCACAAGTACTGAGTGAACCAACTATAAGAGGAGCCACCCTGGGTCTGTTGTTTGAGAATAGGAAAATCCTCCTGGAACTAGGGCAGAAAAAGAAAATATATGAGCTTTAGAAGCAAAGTCTGGCTTCAGAGGGAGAGTACAAGGTGGCAGTTTGCATCTGCAGGGAAAAGAGTGAGAAAAACCAAAGCTTATCTTAGTTGACAGTGGCTACTGTGATGTCAGATACACAAAAAATATTTTTCTAAGTATGTCAGTAGCAGCAGGAGGTCTAAGGAAAACACTGCACTGATACTTGATGGTCAGCTAACAAATAGGGATGAGAAAGCGGTGAAGGCATTGAATGACTTTTTGCCTTAGTTTTTAGTATTAATGATAGATCTTGGACTGCCTGGTCTTTTGTGTTGAATGACTGTGACCAGAGAAGCAGTGACTTTCCATCGGTGGTCACAGAATTGTAAGGGCATGAGAGAAGATCCAGGAAACTACAGACCTAGTAGTCTCATTTTGGTCCTGAAAAAGTTATGGAGAAGGTTATCCTGGGGATACTGAAAGGTATTTAAGGAACATAGCCAAAATGGAAAAGTCCTCTAACCACTTGGTGGGTGAAGGAGAGGCATTGCACATATTCTTTGATACTGTCTCTCATGGCATCCTTTTGGACAAATTGTGCAATGGTGTGATAAACAGGTTCACACTATGTTGGGTGATGATCTGAATTTTAGAGCTTAAAGTGTCCTACATGTGAATGGGGCTACATCAGACTGGCAGCTGGTCAGTAGCAGCTGGTCAGTAGAGTACTCTCCAAGGCTCAGTTCTGGGACCAGTCCTATTTAATGTTTTTTATCAGTGATCTAGATGCAGAAGCTCAATGCATCCTTAGCAGGTTTGCTGATGATACTAAACTGGGAGGCGGTGTTGACTCTGGAGGGATCAGAGGGATCTAGATAAGATTGGAAGATTAGATATGATCAGTAGCATGAATTTCAACAAAGGAAAATGCCAGGTTCTGCAACTGGGATGGATGCAGGTACAGACTGGGAGAAGAATGGCTGGAGAGCATCTCAGGAGGAATGGCCTTGGGGATGTCAGTGACAGCGTGAGCCAGCAGAATGCAATGGTGGACAAGTGGACAAATTGCATTTTGGGGTGCACTGAACACAGCATAGCCAACTGATCCAAGGAGGTGATTCTCCTTGTCTATTTAACACTGATGTGGCCTCGCTTTGAATATTACATGCAGATCTGCTGCTCCACAGTATAAAATGAATTTTAAGGTCCTTGAAAGCATCTAGAGGAAGGCAACAAGGCTGGTAAAAGGACATTTGTGCTGTCTAGTCTGGAGGAGGCCGAGGAGTGACCTCATTGCTCTCTGCAGGTCCCTAAGGAGGGGAAGTGCAGAGTGAGGTGCCAGGCTGTAGTTCCTGGTCACCAATGACAGAACACGTGGGAAAAGCACAAAGCACAATGCCTTTTTTTACTGTAAGAGTGATGAAACATTGGAACAGACTTCTTAGAGAGGTGGCTGATGCCCTATGGCTTTCAGTGGATAAGAAGCATTTGGACGATGCCCTCAGTAAGATGCCTTGGCTTTTGGTGAGCCCTGGAATGCTTTGGCAAGTTGGGCTAAATGATCTCTGAATGTTCCTTCCAACTGAACTATTCTCTCACTTCTGCTCCCCTCCTTATAGCTTTTATACTTATAACAATGTCTCAAAGGCAGGATGAGCGTTCTGAAATATCAAACTGGTTGTTGGAAAAACTTAGCAAGAAAATTTATCAAATTAATTTGGCAAGGCAAATGGTCAGAGGGGAGACAATGAGACAGAGATGGTGATAGGATGGACCCAAGAAGACAGATGACATGTAACTAAACAAGCTATTGAAATGCAGAAAAAACACAGTAGCAGTCTTCCTACTGCAAGGTGACATACCTGTTTCAAGCTGGTGGCACTTACAGCAGAGATGGCTAGGCAGCTGTTAAATCAAAGCTCAGCAATTCAGTTCCTCTCCTTGCTGTTTGGCCTCAACATGTATCAGAATGCCATGACTCAGTATTCCTGAGCCATGAAAGAGAGACAGCCTTTCCAACAAATGCTGTGAGCCATCATCCTTGAAAAAGAAGCTGAAGCACAGATGACTCTAAAACTGTCCAGTTTCTGCTGTAATAGGTTTGGTCCTCAAGTCAAGCCATTCATCTCACACAAGTGCTTGTTTTTTCAAGGCCCTGAATGAGTGACAGACTGTCTCTTGCAGGAAGAAAAAAAAAAACTTCATACTGAAGTACAACCAAAAGGAAAATTAATTATCAAAGGACAAGGTAATCATCATGTAAAACTAAATCTGTCAGCATATAAACATTCCTGATGATATGCCTAATTGTTTGTCCTGATACAAGGTTCTGAAAACAATGACAGACTTTCAACACCTCTGCCTATGAATGTGCACAGCCTTCTGTTTAGAAATGAGTAGGCTGAACTGCTACCTGCACCGCAGTGGAAAAAGGTAAGGTCTGTAGATAGTTTATGAAGTAGATAAACCGTTAAAGGAATGTGAAGAGAATTAATAATGCTGTGCATACAGGATAGATAGGATGCTAATGTTTGTTTCTGGAAACAGCATTTGAATAGCATTACTTTACAGGTGATCACAACTACTTCTGTAGTCAAGAAAAATATCTGCAAGCCTAGTCTTTCTTCCTGCCCCTTGGTAGTCCTCCATAAATTGGCACACAGCACTGTCTTTGATAAAGAAATGCAGCAGGCTCCCAAAGTGTTCATGTTTGGGTTTCATTTTCCCAGATCACAGTGAATCACGCTTATATTCATTGTGTGGCTGCTACCTCATGTTGTTGAGCACTCTTGCATTCAGCTTTTTGAAACTCATGACCCTGGTGACTCGCTGGCGACCTGCGAACTGCAGCATCAGCATGGAAGCTGTAGAACTCGAACCTTAAAGTTACGCAGAAAATACGATCATCAGAAAACTTTCAAGTTATACAGTGACACTCAAGCAGTGTTATATCCAGTTACTGCGGAATATAAAATTTCTGCAAGAGAGGAAGAAAGAGGATCTCCGGGTCTGTCTAGACAGGGGAAGAATAAAACAGTATAGACAGTAGATGTAAAGTGCTTTGGAAGACAAAAAATATTTATTGGATACAAATAGCTTCTTGGCACTAGAAAGATAATAATACTCAGCAACTAAAGGCTGGAGAAAGGATAATATGCACCCTTCTTTGGGCATCATACTACACGTATATTCATCTTTTGCCCATTTTTTTGTTCTTTAGCAGGATTTGGCTACACAGTAGCGAGAGTTAGAATGCAAGTACAAAATGAGAGAATACCAGAGTATTACAAGGGCACCAGAGTGTCACAGACAAGGGCATTATCAACACGTTCTTGGAGGGCACATACTTAGCTTTACACTTCGTTGGAACGGTCAGCTCACAGCTATTCAAATAATTTAATGTTTTATGGGTTACAGAAATATTATATACTTTAACTTTTATAAAAATTATAGAAACAAGTCTATCAAATTAGGTACACAGTTTACTAATGGTGCACAGAATGTGCAAGAATACAAATGAAAACAAAACCCTGAATGTACAGATTATACCTGACAGTTGCACACAGATATGACAGTACAATATAATCAACTTACAGGGTTTTCATTCACAGTAAGAAATGATTGCTTTGACCTGTGATAACACTAGAACGGTTTTAAAGGCTCAGAGTACATTCAAAATCTAAGTTGTTCTCTACTTTTCCCAATGTAATTTAATTTTTAAGAAATTTTAAAAATTCAAGGTGTCTATTTCATTTCAAATGTAGACATTTCAAGACTGACTGCTATTCCAATTTGCTAGAGGGCAGCTGGCGGCTGTTGGTAACCTCACCTCACTCAATGAGACTGTGCAGCCTGATGCCATTTGTATTGGGAATATTTTGGGAACTCCTTCTGAAAGGACACCAATGCAATACAAATGTATATAAATGTTTCACGAATATGGAATCTGAAAGATTGTTCAATGAATGCTCTTTACATTTCAATACCATGACAGAAAAAATATTATAGCTATATTTTTGAGTGTGAGACTTATTAATTTTGGTTTGTTAGCCTGTTATCATGACTAAAAACACGTTGATATCAAGTACCGATAATGGCAAAACAAAAATAATCTTTGTAGTGCCTTCAAAGGAGCATGTTTACCTGCTTTTTCAGTCTCTCACATTTGCTCACCTGTGAAAATCTGCAAGTTACTATTCAACAAGATTTAAATTGATCTTGAATATCCACAAAATAGCAATTTTTTGTATCTTCAAAAATAGACAGACTGTATCAATTATGTTCTGATAAATTTGATTATTTTAAATATCCCATGAAATTGGGCACTGTAAAGATAAGTGAAAGGCATGCAAGGGCAGATGAGGTGGTCAAAGTACAAAACACAAATGTTTCCTTTTTCCTACATCTTCTCTTAGTTACTGTTTAAGCACTGCAGGCCCGTTGCAGAGTAGCAACACTGCTTATGTCTCCAGTATCCTCCACTTCGTTCTCATTCATGTTTGGGACTTGAAGTCTTCTCTGTCACCTAGGGACCAAAGGACTGCCTAGGATACTAAGAAAGACTGAAGACAAAAAAGTTGATTCAATTTCTGAAAGGCAGAAGCAAATCTTACAGATATTAATGACCTAAGCTGAGGAGATAGCTGGCCACAGCCTGCTTCAATATCTAATCACTGAATAAAATACAGCAGCTGCAGCAGAAGATGCTCAGGTGTAGAGGTACAGAAGCCACAAAAGGAAGCAAAACTAAGAGACAGCAACAGTAAGACAAATTACATATAAACCTTTAATGAATTAACCTTACAAAAGACAATTGCTTCAAAACATTTGACACGTTTGTACAAAACTATTCCAGCATTATTAGTTCTCTCTTCAGAAAGAATGCCAGCAAGCCACCCAACGTGTCCCTGGCTATGAGATGCAACTGGTGATCACATCCAACTCATGTGTGGATCGAGTAAACCTATTTACAAATACTGTATGCTTTAATACCAGATTAGTGGATGCTATTGGGGAGCGACTGTATTTTCCAGAAAACACCATGCATCAGGAAATAGTATGCACCCCTAGCTTTATTGCCTTTTTTCCCCATATTTGTCACCAACATCTCGTTTTAGTCCTTTCAGGATGAGTTACCTCCTTATCCTATTCCTTCTTTTCTTGTCCTGGAATAACTGTGCAAGTTGCAGTACAATCTTCCAGTCCTATAGTGTACATCACAACTGTCCTTGAACATAGGAATATCAAGGTGCAAAATGATGGCTCATGGGACTATTCTGCAGCCATATTAAAATAAGTGCCACATATCAGAAAATAGCACGCATGTTAAGGGCCAAAATGTAGTTAAAAAGTGCGTGATACTTTCCTGAAAATATGGTATCAATGACATGTACAAGCATTCTTCAAGATGCCACATTCCCTTGTGAAAGGGATCTTGTCATTTCTGTATGTACAAAGTATGTCTTCAGTTCTCCTTTTCCTTTTACATTTATGATTCCTCTGCAAGTGCTCATGTACCCCAGTGTTTGCAGGACATTGTTTGTCTCTTCTGTAACCTGCATCAAGACAAAACCAACACTGAAAAAAGAGTGAAGCAGAATCACCTTGCAGAATATAAAGAAAATATCTGTCCTGACTAACAGGACTAGTCAGTCTAACTGACTGTGAACCAAAACTGAAGCAGTACTGCCATTTCAGGTGCAAGTACACCAGGGCAGAGGTTATTCATCAACAGCATCAGCTTTCTCAGACTAGCTGTGTTTCTTTGTGATGCAAACAAGTATTTGTAGATATCACTGCTCTGAGATCCCTCCTATTTTCAGGCTTGGCCAACACCTAGTAGGTAGCTCTACTTTTGCACTGTTTACTTCTGAATGGTCTCAATCACAGAGTCTGAGTGGTGTCGGTCACATACCTGGTGGGATACCAAAGTGCTGCAAGGCATACCAGGAAGAAAATTAAAATGTGATCCCTGAATATGAAATCCCTGGAAGATTAGTAAATGAAGGTCTTTTCTATACAGGTCTGTCATAATCTATTCAGATAGTAAACCATAAAGGTTATTAATCTGCACGTTTCAACAAAATAACATTTCATCACTGCTTTATGGATTTAACTTGATATATGTAGTTATGGACATTTTTCCTTCAGAAATAATTAACATCAAGAATACCCTTCACAAATAATGTAGCTAATATTTTACCAGTTTAGAAATTCAGAGAATACAAATGTGATTTTGCCCAACGCCCCTCTTAAATTGGTGCTACGTTTCTAGGAAATGCATAATTTCCTCCATTGTATTCCTCTGTAGGGTGAATATAAAGTTTTGATTCTCTTCCCATTTTTCTTCCATGAACTTTAATTCTTTATGTTCCTGACTGAGATCCATTTCTTCTGAAAGGTCATTTTTACGGTAGGCATCTTCAGCCCCCAAAATACAAACCCCTTTGGTGTACGAACATATGATGATTTTTAAGCATTGTTAAGATAAATACCGGCACCAAAACAAGACTACCTGTATTTTGTCTAAGACACCAGTGCTGTCCATCCTGCTGGCCACATTTACTGTATTACCCCAGATATCATATTGTGGTTTCTGAGCTCCAATTACTCCAGCTATTACAGGTCCATGGTTAATACCTGAAAAACATAAAAACTTTATGTTATAAAAGAATATTTACCAGATGATGACAAGTAGCACACTTGGCAACTTATCAAGTCAATGGACACCACAGTATTTGGTCCATGTTGATCAGTGGGTACAGCAACCGATAGCCTGTTCACAAATGTTTTATCAACCCCTTATGGCAAGAGAATGTTATAGAAATGTCAAAAGTTAATCTAACTTTAGTTTTACAACTCCTTTCTATCCTGAATAATTTTGATATTTTCAACCTTTACTACATGGCATGAGAAATATTCTGCAGGAAGAGCAGCTTCCTCTGGGAAAACAGATATACTGAAATTTCTTATTTCTACTTTCAGTGAAAAGGACTTCTCTCTGAAATAATCAATAGTCAAATCAAATGCATTTTACAGTACTCTTTGCTTCATAAATGTAGAATAAATTACTGTGCATAAATTGCAAGGATTTGAATCCTTGTTCCGAAGGCTGGATTGCTTATATTATTTCCAATATTGTAGTATGTGTATTCCTTAAGCATAGAGTACAAATAACAATTTGCTAGTTCTGAAATGCAGATGCTAAGAGAGAAGAATGACACAGTATAGTTCCCATTCCATCCTGGGCACATTTTCTCTTGTGGTCAATTTGCATCCTGTGTTAAGAGATGCAAAGGAACTGACTTGTATGCTTCTAGTAGGGAAGCAAAGCAGGAGGCAATATCAAAAGCACTGTCACTAACTAGCATCAAATGCACTATAATTAAAATTACACTTACCAACAAGCAGGAAATATTCAGTGAGAAATGCACCCTGCTGTGATGAACAGTCTGGATTTCTAAAATTATCCCCTAATCAAAAGATCACAACTGACTTCTACTTATTCCTTGACAGAAACCAGCAATAGAGATATATCTATGCAGTGAAATTAAAGTACAATTGTAGCATGGAGGCACCTTAGAGCAGCTCATCTAATACAGATCACATGCAGTGTAGTACCATGAGTAACAACCAGGCTGTAAAAACTCTGAAAAAGGTTCTGTACCAATTAAATTGAGAAAAATGGAAAAGTATGTAATCTCTAAAGGCACTTGGGATTAAACATAAAGAGGGACTTGCTTTGCAATAGTGCATTAATTCCAGGTCATAGGTATTTTTTCCTGCCTTCGGATATTGAAGAGATGTGTGTGGTATACACTATGCTATGGTTCAGAAATTAGGATGGTGCAGTGTGACTTTCCCACAATGCAATGAGCAGGAAGTGACTTCTTTTCCCTTTTTTCTGACCCATCTCCGCTCATGGTCTGAGTGATACCCTCAGGGGCTGAAGAACCAGGTTCAGATCCCTCCTCCTTCATGAAAAGTTCTGCTAGTACCTCCTAGGAATGTGATTTGGCAATGAAATCATTGTGGCATGTGTTGCCCTAAGTGACTCTTGCTAGTGCATAGCTCCCTTGTGTGACACATAAACACGTGTTGAGGCAAAGGCTGGAACAGAAAGTGAATTCTTTAACAAAATAAGACGCAGCCTGTCTTTTTCTCTCATACTAAATGAGGTTAAATTATTTCATGAAAATGAGAACGCTGTTCAGCAAGCACAATTCAGCAGGACTGACAGAGGGTAAGTATCTCACTCCAAAGCATCCAACAGCTTGCGCTCAAGGAATTCTCCAGGAAACTGATCTCCATGCTTGAGCAGTCTTAGACAAAAGCAGGAACAAAACTGTTCGCCTACAACATTGAGAAACGTCCTATCAGCCTATGTGGAAAACAATATGTCAGACTCTATTCCAATTTGAAAAGAAGTAGCACTTCTGCAAAAGTTTCCATGAAAGTATACTAACAGAAGGGAACAAATGCCTGAAATATCACCTAGGTGCTCTTTTGCCTGAGAACATCAGGCTATGTACCTCCCAAGGCACAACTAGCATTTTTTGGCATTTACAGCAAATTAAGGTTGAAAACCAACATGTCAAGTGAGCTGCAAACATTTTAGGGTTGAATGCTGGCTGAGAAAAGCTTTTACAAATGGCAGTTTGGGTTTAAGTCCTTAAAGTGGGGATTACATCAGAGGAAGATGCATTTCTGTGGTTGCAGTTGCTATGGATATCAGGTGCTTTCATAACCATAAGTGGTGGTGGGATGTTGGCATGAAGAACTCAGTGATGTCTATAGTGTGTTAAGGTGGCAAAAGTGCCAGTCTGGGACCTGTGTACCTTTGAAGATTTAATCTTTGCTGCTGCTTTTTGGTTTTTTTGTTACCCTCCATTTGGAACATGTTATTTCTTTAGTTTTCTCAGAGATTGTTTTAGACTCATTTAGCAAAAATAAATAAATTAATAAATTAATTAATCCAACCAATGAAACAAAACCCTGAGCAACAGCCCTGTCATAAGATTCTTAAGATTTGGCAAACAAGATTTATTCCTTTTTTTTTTTTTTTTTTTTTTTTTTTTTCTTTTATCCTTTTTATTATATGGTGGCTAGAACTTGGAAAACAGACAGTTTGTGTGCAGTCCAGAAAACACGATGCAGAACAACCACAAAAGACTGCTCAAAAACCATCAGGCACTTTACGCTCTCTTTAACTCATCTTAATTCATTCTGCACACACAAAAAATGATTTTCAGGCAAACTCTGTTAGTGCTTAATGCTACAAAAGCAGCTTTTGACATAGTGTAATCTTTACTTTTTTTTTTTTCTCCTGTTCTTTATTTCATGAAGCAAATGAGTATAACTTCTACAGAGCATCCAGCAAATGTTTTTAAATCACAAGTAGGTATGTTTTTCCCCTAGAAGGTTCACCTCTTAATCCCTACTTGATAAGAGTCAGCATTGATATAATCAGTTTGCAGTTTCAGTATGTATATTGACATAACACTTTGTTAGCAAGTATGTAGCATTATATATGGCACAAAGAGAACTCTTATTCTGTACAAAAATATACTATCTCTACACATTTTTTATAAACTCATCAAGTTCTGGAACACAACGAGGATGGGGCATACTTCAGATGTGCTTTCTCATTTTTTAACTATGGCAATGAATATGAAACAAAAAGGAAGGTCAGAAAGTAGCAAGCAGAACCAGTGGGTGGCACTGTAAAATAAATGTAAGACCAAGCAAGAAGAAAAGCAAGCAGCACAGCAATAAAAACAAGGAAGGAGAACAACTGTTGGATACTTCAGTCATGTTTATAAGATTTGTGGGTATCCAGCATTTATTTAATGCTTTCATTTCACACTTTCCAAGTTACATATTGCATTGTAAAACTGCTATGTACTGCGATCAGGAAATAAGCATCTTGGAGCATATGGTTTTTGATCAGATCTGAATTCATTTATTTCATCATCCTTCCCATGACTTACTGCAACTGTGTATTTATTTATTTATTTTTAATGCTGTGGAGCACAAAGGGAAGCAATAAGAAGCTGAAATATAAGTGATAGAATAAATATCCTAATGAATATCAACAGCTGGACATCTTTGCTCTTATTTGTCAATAAACACAGAATAACAAATAAGTGAAATATCCTCCTGTGTTAAACAGCAGGAAGGAAGCATTACTGTATGCTTGCTTGAATTTAGTACGTCTAAAGTATTTCAAACTCCAGCCTCATTTGTGCCTTTTAGGTGCTGTCCTCCAAAGTCATTCACATAGTTTTGCAAAGCCCTGCCTAGTATCTCCTTTGGTACTGAAAAGCTTTAAAAATGTATATAGTCAACAACATCTGGAATAATTATTACAGTTACCATAGAACCACTTGGACCCACGGGGCTGTATTTTCCAAGCATTCTTTATTTAGTGATGCTGCTTCTTCTGAGTTCCTGCCTTGAAACACATCTTGCCACAGCAGCAGCTGTGCTCACTGGCAAAGCCATCGACACTGCCTTTAAGCAGGGTAAAGGTGATGCCATCTACTTTCCTGGCCCTGTTGGTTAGTTCTAGTAATGCTTTAATCTGCTTGAACATCACACTACATTCTCCCCCTCTTCCATATTCTCAAAAATACATACCTACTCGTAACTTGAAGTCATTAAAAGAATGCTTGTTTATGACATCCAGTTTCGCCACTAAGGCAAATGCAAACTCCACCATGGTTCCTATGTGCATATACTGTCGTTCAGGTTCCTGAATTGCCAAACAAACAGAATAAAATCATTTTTATGTAGCTTTAGTTCCTGTGAGAACACATCCAAAATACCCTGAACACAAAAGCACTTAAACTCTCAGGGATATCCTAACACCAGGGTGGCTGCAGCAGAAAACTAATGTATAAGATGATGTCCTCTCCAGCAGCACTTCAATCAAACAATGGCCAATAGACCATGTTGCGCTTTACTTATATGATAAGGCAGTATAGAGTTGATACATTCAAAACATACTCAATATAAAATTTTGACTGTCAAGCAACTGATTAGCCACTATCTGTTCTACCAGCACTCACTGCCTATGCATGCCAAGGATTTGTACATTAATTTTCTCTGAGTGTCTGCTTCTGCTTTATGTCTCTTAATAATAAGTGGTGCTTGTGGTCAGCCCCACAGGGACTCCTCCCTCTCACTGCTGCACTTTTCAGCACCCTTGCTAATGCTTACATTCCAGTGAGATTCAGTTTTAATAGTTTCTCAGCTGATCTCATCTGGCAGATGGATAAGGAGGCATATCTGGGAACTGTAATAGACCTGAAAATGAACAAAATGCAGGAGGAACAGAGGGGAAAGACAACCCATTCCCTGTTCAATAATTTGCTATTCCAGGGTGCACATTAGTTTCTAAGGCTATAGACTTAATGTTTTATCATATACTAACAGTGTAGCCTGATTCTAAGCACTGGTTTGAGTCCTCTTAGGCTAAGGAGAGAAGTGATTTTCAAGCTCCTACAGCCCTGGATAGGATTTTGGCAAGAGAATGATTTCTTAAGAGTTAGACTTACTGATCTCTATAAGAAATGACTGAATCTTCCTTGAAATAAAGTTTCAGAGCTGATGGACAGATGACAACTTTGTAAGATGATTCATAGAGTACATATATCAGTCTTGGTGGGACAGCAGCTCTTGCCACAGCTGTTGTTTAGATGAATTAAGCCTTTCTGTTTCCTTTGGAGATCACTCCTAGCTAAGACAGATGGTATCATACCTAGCTGATACATTGAGACCCTGTCTTTAGGCACTTAGTCTTCCCTGAGTTCTTGTATTGAAACGGGGGCTGTGCTCAGCAATATGCCTAGCAGTCATTGTCACACTAGGTACGGCAGTATCTGTGGATCTGCAGCATCTGGACTGAAGAGACCTAAGATTTGATGGATTTCAAAATGTGTACTAAATCACCAAAGGAACACTAAGACTTGGATCTCCTGATTTATAATTTGCAGAAATAACTCAAACAATACAATTTCTTGCAGCACACACACTAAATTTACTAGTGGTTAAGAACTCCTCTATGTGTTCTCCAATCTATGGTCTTACATTTGCTTCATTTTCTTCACCTCCCTGTACAGAATGTCAGGGCTAATTTGAAATTATTCTTTTTTTGTCCTCAGGATTACTAAGGTCTAGTTCAGGTGTTAATTGCTTCTCTTTAGAAGGAACATGAGTTTGTCAGGCGACGTTAATCCTTATCAGGGAACATACTGATTCATTATTGCTGTCTCTGTTGCTCACCAGTGATCTGATGAAGGCTTTTGTTTCAAAGTTATGAATTGCTTCTCTGAACTTCATTTCTACTGACTGCACACAGTTCTCAATCCTACTACATTAAATAAATCAGAAACAAAGGAATCTGCTTTAAGCATTGAGCCTGAAGGTTCTTTAAGTGTATGGTTAATAAGGCTACCCTGCACTCTCAACTTTCAAAGGAAAATAGTGATCCCAACACTCTCCTTTGGACTCTAAGTTCAGTTACTTCTGCTGCAGCATGTAGCAATAAAATGCAGAATTATATTTAGAGTAGAAGGCCAAATTTAGACATAACAAATAAGAGGCAGCATTTTAGAACTGCAATGTGAAAAAAAATAATTCAGAAACTTCTAAATAAAAGCGTACACTTGATCAGTAAGAAATAAAATTGAGGCCAGAGTGTTATATGTAGGCTGCTGTTTAATGAACAGAATTTTAGGCTTTACTTGAGCATGATTTTTATTGAGCATGAACTTTTTTCTGTACCTGATACTGTTCTTGGTTGGGCGTAGCACTCAATCCTGTTGCTGCCATGTATGTGCTTCCAATGGTCTTTATCTTTTCAACTCCACTGAACTTTGGCTTAGACAATAACTGGAAAACGAGAACAGTTATTCATTATTGGGATCAACAGCATTCTTAGTCTAAGTGCTTGTTTCTCTAACAGAATTCAAGAGATCAGTACTTTAATTCACAAATATATACAGGATGGCCTTAAGGATGGACAAAAAAATGGATACAGGAATAGTTCCCAGAAAAAGGGAAATCATGTCTCCTAAAATACCCTTTTATCATAAAGGGACTAGATTTTCATTAGTGAGACTGAACTTCATCTTACTGTCCATTTAGCTCTTAAAAATCAGTAGACTTTACACTCATTTGATAGTGGAACCAAATCACTTGGCGAGCCAATGGTTAAGCCGCAAGCAGCTTTCTGAAAGTAAGCATCTCTTCTAGTTGAGATGGTAAGAATTCTAATTCATAACCCAGGTTGTTTTGAACATTCCAAAGTTATCAAAATGGGTTTGCTGCTAAAACTCCCTCCACAGCTGCAGAACTGCAAATCCAGTCTGTGTTCTCTGAATCATGACACACTCTTAACACCTTCTTTGGGTATCTTTATCACCAGCAACTTGAAGACAAATACTGTTCTCAGTGAGACCTTTAGATATGACTTTTCACAGTCTGTAGTTATACACTCTGCACTTGCCTGTAGCTTGGAGAGTGGAATGTTATAACCTATACATTCCTAGGAGTGATTCACATACCAACTGATCAACATGTTGTATAATCAAAACAATGCAGGTTATAGAATCATGGAAATGACCTGCAAGTATTATCAAATCCAAATCCTGGCTCCATAAAGGACCACCCAAAAATCAGATATATGACTGAGAGCATCATCAAGACGCTTCTTGAACTCCTGCAGCTTGGGGCTGTGACCACTGCCCTGGGGAGCCTGTTCTGGTCCCCAACTACCACCCTCTTCGTGAAGAACTTTTTCCTAATCTCAAGCCTGACCCTCCGTTGATACAGCTCTGTGCTGTTCCCTCAGGCTCTGTCACTGTCACCAGAGAGCAGAGCTCAACGCTGCCCATCCACTCCCCTCGTGAGGAGCAGCAGCTCCCATGAGGCCTCCTCTCAGCCTCTGCTGCTCTGGGCTGAATCAAGTGGCCTTAGTCATCCTCCATACATCTTGCTCTCAGACTCTTCAGCACCTTCACATCCTGCTTTGGATGCTCTCCGAAGATGTAAAAGTTTAGGGCACAAACTTAGGTACTTTACCTTTGGCATTAGTATTTGGGAACAGTTAATATACAGCATGTAATGTGCCTTGTGAACTGCAGATAAAGGGCAGAATTTCCCCATCATGTATATGCATTGGATTCTCACTATAGAGACTGAAAAGCAACAGAATATGATGTCAGATCAATAGTTCATTTATTCCACATAAATCTCTTTTTCCTTTAATATTCTTTGGAAACAATTTCTACATGACCAGACATACAAAAGTTCTTTTCTGACAGCTCTTCCACTCTCCTTTTCAAGTATGTTTGCTTACTGTTGCATACCCTGAGTTATTACGATTGAAACCATATGTTGATTGTTGTTAGAAGTACATACATCATCGAAGTCAGCAATGATCTCATTTAGCAGCCTGAGACATTCCAAGCCTTCCTTATTTACATCAGATTCTGTATAAAATTCCTTGAAATCCGGAATAGAGGCAAACATGACACAGACACAGTCATATGACTGATGATATAGATCCTGTCCAAAAGAAAATAAAAAAAAGAGAAAAGAAACTTGTTATACCCAGCTCTAAAGAAGGTTCTATGATAATAGGCAGTGACCCAGTTCTGAAAAGGAAGACGGCGCCATGCATGGAAACTTTTAAAACAGTGTTCTAGTATTTTTTGCATTTAGAGGCATTTACTGATCTTTAAGCACCATACAGACTTGTTAAACATAGTCAACATAGCTGAAAATTTTTTGGTGTTGTACAGTTACTCCTTTTTTCCGCCTGAACATTTGCTCAGTAAGTATAAAATGTTCACTGATTTATTAGATAGGGATAACTTTTGAGATTTGTAGTGAATTTGGTTTGGCTTGCATGGTTGAGACTATATTTTGCAAAACAGTCTCTAATTTTTTATTAGCTGTATCATTATAATAACTAGAAAGAACTAAAAAATTGAAGCAAAATCTCAACAGTAGAGCACTACAAAAGCATAATATGACACAACCCTGACAGATCCTAATCTAAAATGACAAGATGCCTAATAGGACAAAATAATTGTCCTTTCTTTTCCATAACAAGGGGCTTAACGAGATAAATCAGTCACTTGAACTTAAACTTACTTATGTGTCACATTCTCCATAGCATTCTGTGAGCACTGAAATGAGAGCACCTCTGCTCCACAGGAAACCTCTGATGATAAAAACAAATCCCCTTATCCCTTCCCTCAGTTTCCTTTCCAATGTCCTCTATCATTAGAATCTCTCTGCTTTCAGGACAAATTTATGTCCTGAAAAAAGAAAAGAAGGACTATTTATTAAACTAATAAAAAAAGTATGGAAATCCATACACAAAGGTAACCACAATAATAAGGAATAATAATAATAATATAATAGTATAATATATAATATTAATAATAATATAATAATAATAGTATAATGCCAAATTCCGTTAAAGGTATTTGAGTAGAGCATGGATTTCAATATTCTTGTGAATAAGATGAATATTCTATAATTTCAAGAAGGATCAGATATTTTTTCCCTCTTTACTTGTCCAAAGTTTGTTTTTTCAATTTTGCTTGCAGTATATTTCTTTCCTTTTTTAAAGAATGTGGTGAATCTACATGAGTGTGCACAGACACGGTGAATCAAAGTTGGTGATGTTAACTGAAAAATAGCAGAACTGGTCATGGTAAATGGTAAAGCTTGTTGACTGTCTCAGCCCAGAACAGGTGTGAGACAGACAGACAGGAACACGAGCAGTTGGAGAAGCTAGATTGTTCACTCTAAGACTTTTCTTCCCTTTTATTTCATAAGGATTATATAATCACAATGTCCTTGAAACTCCTCAAGCATCCTGCCCATTGAAAAGAACCAGTACACTGGCAATACTTCTCTGTCATCTATTTGTTCCATTCCCATAAACATTGGATTAATTTGTGTATTTCCTCCTTCAGTGTTCAAGTCTATATATAAAAAAAATATATCAATTTAATTCATACAATAATACAGGGGAAAGGAGAGTCCGCTGGCTAGATGATATCAACTGAATTTGAGTAATACACCTAGATAAAGCATGTCATTTGAGAGCACAATCATCTTACGTCTGTGTCTATGTCATCTTATGTATAATGGCTAGTGACATTCTAGGACAAGTGTATCTGGAAAGTCATTTTACTGCCAGACAGGCACAGTCTTTTCAGACAGTGCTTCTCTCTCTTGGATATAAGGAAAAAATGGAGGTCACTTTTCCTAATGCAAGGACTCAAGAGGGGTGCCTGAAACTATACAGGATGACTCTGACTCTAAGCATTTCAGAGGGACCTGAGCATCTCTATGCTCTCTTTACACATTAACGCAGGTCCAGACTCTGTAACACTGAAGTGATGTGTACCAGCTGCTCTCTTGAGTGTCTTTGCACTCAAACTAGCTCAAAATTAGTGAAGTGGAACATCAGAAAAAATTTATAGACCTGCTCCTCAAATACTTAGCCTTTGCATTCTGGTTCACATCTACCTACTTCAAATTTACCTCAGGCATGTCTACACTAAAGCTACAGTAGTGTTTGCTTCTAAATAAATTCAAAACTTAAAATCTGGTATGCTGAGTGCTCATCTTAGGTTAATTTAGCAGAATAGGCACAGAAGTTACATGATGTTGTTCATCTCATTTTTCCTTCCATTTCCTCAGGTCACCTTCCCAGTATCTTGATTTCAGTGCTGGATGAAGGAATCTAGGCTACACATATTTTTTTAAAAACTGGGAAGAAATTGCACCAAAAATACAGGGCTTGGCAACGGAAGGAGAAATTCACAGTGTTATACAGAAGACCAGAGGGAGATATGAGAACACTCACAAAAGAATGCAGATAATTAACATTCAAAATGTGGGTATTACATATACTTTTGAAACTTGACCTAACAAAATAAATATTCCTATCATCTTTACAAATGTAATAAATTAAATCCATCCAAATTAACAGTAATGCTGCCACTAACATTAATACACAATGCTATTATCCTAGCAATTCTGTAAATTAATAGTAAAGGTTTGTTTTATTTTATCAAATTAACATTAGATAGCAGTTTTCTGTTTTGTTTACTTTCTTGAATCCCACTGATTTTGCATCCTAAGAAAGTAAAATCTGAAGGAATTGCTCATAGATACAGGCTACAAAGTTTGTGAAAAGTTTGTCACAGAGGCCATCTTATTTGAAACAGTACACAGAAGTGAATGCCATGACTTACCTGAGAATATAAATTCAACTCATAATAACTCATGCCTGTTACGTCCTAGAAGTGAACCCTTAGAGGGAAAGGAAACCATCTACATAGAGATATGATCAAGAAAAACATACTACTAAATAATATCGTAGAATCATGGAATCATTAAGATTGAAAAAGACCTCTGAGATCATCTAGTTCAACTGACAACCAATGTGCTCACTAAGTTACATCCCTCAGTGCCACATCTGCACATTTCTTGAACACTTCCAGAGATGGTGACTCCACCACCTCCCTGCGCAGCCTGTGCCACTGCCTCACCATTTTTTCTGAGAAGAAATTGCTCCTAATATCCAACCTGAACCTCCCTGGTGCAACTTAAGGCCATTCCCTCTAGTCCTATCGCTAGTTACGTGGGAGAAGAGGCTGACCCCCACCTCATTACAACCTCTTTTCAAGGAGTTGTAGAGAGGGATAAGGTCTCCCCGAACCTCCTCATCTCCAGACTAAACAAACCCCAGCTCCCGCAGCCACTCCTTATAAGATTTGTGCTCCAGACCCCTCACCAGCTTTGCTATCCTTCTCTGGATATGTATATGAAACACAAGTGATACAAAACTGATTCTTCTTACCACTCCATAATTCAGGAACCAGAAGACAAATAAGAAATTTACAGGTTGAATAAGGAAAAAAAAATATGTGTATATATATGTATGTATAGCTTGTTGCTATTTACCAACATGAAAGACAGGAGCTTGGGGGATTAAAAAGTTTAGTATTTATGGGAATACTAGAAAAATATCTAACTATGAAGTGTTTAGTAGGTTTTTGCAGAAGGAAAATATGCCCTAACATTTACAAAATGCAAAAGCAGAATGGGTGAATAATATATTAATGTGCAGCTGCTTCTAGAACTTCTGCTGAAGATTAGTGCCTGGGCCAGGCAGGTTACTGAATCACTGATGCATGGCAATGCCTGCCTTCTTTGCCAGTGAAGAACGTAAACGCAGAGCCCAGATGGCATTAGCGATTAGGAAGTGCCTTTGCTGTCTTCCCAGAAAGCAGGTGTAGCCCAGAAAAAATCATGGCAACTTGCACGATGCACAATCACAAGGAAAATGATACGAGTAACCAAAAAACAGGAACATAGATGGGAACAGAAATGCTGCTGTGACACAGAAAGGGTCAGTGTGTTGTACACTGTTGGCTGGCAGCAAGGGACAAACAGCTTGTAAACAAGGACTGCATGCCCTAGTGTTACAAAGAGAAATCCTCCTTTCCTCTAAAGAGTTATCACTCTTTCCTCCACCTCAAAAACAAGTACACAGAATTGTATATGAACACTAATCATGTTGAAGCACAGCAACAGCATCCCATTTCTCTTCCTTCTTCTTTAACAGTAAGGCAACATCCATCCCTACTAATGCTTTGTAGCGTAGTACCAGAATAGAAACAACAAATGGCACTGTTTAGAACCATGAGTGGTAATTGCAGCTGTCATAATAAATGTCAGGCAATTTTAAGCAGACATTCCCCGCTAGTTTATTGCAATCATTCATAATAATAAAGGCTATGGTAATCAGGTGTCTTAATTTTCCTTTGAGCATTTCGCATGAAAGAGTACTCTCCAAAATGTTTAATCAGAAAATTAAATGCAATATAATTCCAGGACGGAATTGCATTCTTTCAGCACAAATAAAATCACCCTCTCTTCTACCATTAATTCTTTCTTTTTTTTTCTTTTCTGAATTCTTCCTGGTAAGCTTTCTATACTGTCCCATCTTCTCAGTACGTGCAGACCTTCTCAGGATGAAGGAGGCCAACTGGTCCCCACCCCATACGGCTCATGGAAGGCTACAGCAGTTGGCTTGTCTGGGGCACAATTTCTGCTGGCTCCATTCTGCAGCTAATGAAACAGGATTACTCTTGGTATTCAACTCAGCAACATGCTTTCAAGTTAGCTCGCAGCAAGAAAGCTTCCTGAGTGCTTCTTAGTAATAGGGAAGCTGAATGCTTACAGCACAAAGGAGAAGGGTGCAGAAGCCAGCTGCAGAAGAACCCTGCTTCCTGCTTTTTGTTTTATGTTTGTTCCTCTGTCTGTCAACTGGAAAGTACCCTATTTGGTATCCAGCGTACAGTCAATAAGCAAAAAATCCAATTCTGGAGACTGATAAAGCAAACATACTTCTACTACATTTACCTGCTTTGAAATAATTTCACTTTCACCACATCAACATTACTCAACTTATGTGCTGTTATGAAAAGACCTTAATTGCTTTTTTGAAAGTACAATCTTAGTACTCTCAGTTAGCATTTATCCACACTTTTTTCTTCCCTTTCATTCCTGAAGCATTTCATTCAGCAGCATACTTAGTCTTCCATTTCCTTCATACAACTGCATGCAAAAAATTCTGGGACAAGTAACATTCATCCATTAGATAGACAACAGTATATATATAGCCTTATTGAGTGTTTGCCTCGGAGGAAGATGCAGACAAATTTCAATTCATTATCTGATTATCTAAACATCCACAGAAATAAAACAAGATTTGACCTGCTGTCATCTATTTTTAGGTGTTCAGACATAAAAAAACAAACATACTGAATCTGCTTTAATGCTTGACATGTCCTTGCAGATTCTAAGACAAGACGTGACTGATGTTCATATTCCTTAATATTTCCAAGGATTTGTGAGGTTGCTGCTTCTTTGAAAACTGTGTTTAAAGATAAACAAAGCAAACTCAAGGTTTTTTTTTTTTTTTAAATGGGATGCCACTAAAATCACATCAACTTCTTTTTATTTTAGCTGACATGAAACCAGAGTTCAGCAGACTACCATTTTTCATCTTCACTAAATTTACTGAAGCTCATTTCAACCCAAGAATCTTGAGGGATGACAATATAAATCCAGTTGCCAATACAAGGGTGAGCAGATGGTGTTGCTCTGCTGGGGAGCAGAGATGGAATAGCACATAAATGAGAAAGCAATCTCCTGATGGTTTGCTGTGTTTAATGCCTGAACTGAAAGCCGGAGCTGAGCCAACCTGGCTTTCAGCCAACATCTTCACTGGATTCAAAGGAACCCCACAGCAGTTTTCATTCAACATTAGCTATCAAGTGAATGTTTACAGGTAGTACTAAAGTACTGATGTAAACTACATTATATTACTGCTTAGTGAAAAACCACAGTGAAAGGGAAAATGTTATCCTTCTCTATTCAGGAGATCAAAATAAATCCCCTCCCCTCTTCTGTCTGTTTTGGAACAATTGTTTTATGCTTAAGTAATTCTAACTGTTGCATTTAAGATATATAGAAATTACTACTCCCTCTTAATCTGTCTGGCTTTTTTTCTTTTGTTTTTATCATTTTTTCCATTGTTAAAACTACAAAGCAGCATTAGGAGTAGATCTGACTCCCACTTAAGTCAACAAGAGTCTTTTGGTAGACATTTCTAAAGCGTGGATTAAGTCTGCTGTCCGTAAGTAAATAGCTATTTCAGTGTTCAGCACCTCCTTCCAGAATTAATACAGCCACTGTTTCAGGGAAGAGGTTAATTTTCACATTTATAAGCAAGGTCTCCAGTCACCACAAGCAATTTCAAAACCTGGATGCAGCTCCACTCTGATCACAAAGAAAAATGTATCTCAATACATATGCTTCAAATTTAAATCCTTGTGGATTCAATTATCCTTTTCATTTTCTCCCCATTTTCCTCCTCTGCCACAAGGCAAAGTGTACTGCCACTTAAAACAGTTTCACAGTTTTTACTTCAAGGTACTAAGGTGATTCAGTGCTCAGAAAAGCAGGGGGGAAGGAAAATGACTGTAAATCTATAATCTGACTGTATGGACCTACTGTTCAGCTCAGCATGAAGTGCTATTTCTAAAATACACTGCCTTTGGACAGAACAGAGAATATACAGAGATGGCTGACCTCGTTCTTCAGGTTTCTTGCCAAGAAGTGTTCAGCTACATGGGCTGGAAGCACATTCTCCAGAAGCACTCGATTTAGGTTCTCCATGGTTTCAATCTCCTCCCGCTCTTTTTTGAACTTGTTCTTCCACAGGAAGTCTAACCTACAGTAATATTCATTCTGTTACAAGAGGACACAGAGGTAAAGAAACAATCGGCATCTTGTCCTGCTGGAGTACAGGTTTAAGAGACAAAATAAACACAGTACATCACCTTTACAAGGATATTATTTGGCCACTCAAGTACAATTCCAGATTCCACAGAAATTAACCCCCAAGCACGCACCATATGGTACACATTTCATTGAATTTATAAATGCTCCCCACCATGAAAAAAAAAAAAGAAAAAAAAAGGGGGGGGAAAGAAAAAAGCTCAGAAATAAGCCAAAAGCTGCAGGGTCATTGAAACAAAGGAAGATTTCCTTACGTACGCTCACGTTCTCGAAGAAATTCACTCTACAAATCAAACACTGTTATGGAAATAATTTGCAGTTCTGCAATATAGTATCTAATTTATCTAAAGAGAATTTTACTTATGCTAGTGGGTATTTCAGGAAGACCCTAACTTTCACCAGCTTTAACTTATGTAATGCTAATTTTCTGATAGAAAAGAAAAAGGGTAGCAGAAAAAAATTTAGCCTACTGATACACCTTCGTTGTTCAAGAGACAAACTTTCTCCTTTTAGTATGCACACAGCAAAAATGCTACTGCTTTAGAATAACAAGAGATTTTTAAATTGGAATGTTTTGAAGACTATAAAAAATGGCCCATCTTGTTGCTTTCTGATTTTCTCTTTAAAAATATATATAATGCTACATTCTGTGATTCTATGATTCTATCCTTTTCTTGTTGTACCTCAGTTTTCATTATATAAATGTATAAAAATCTTGAAATATTAGTATTTTTGAAGATCTGGTTACATTTTTTGTGCACTTCTGCACTTCTTTTCAATAATTTCAAGGCTTTTTGGTGAATTCTATACCATTATTTCTACATTAAAGACTCCACTGGCCTACATCTTTGGAGCTGACGTAAGTCAATATCTCAGTGCAGTTCAGTGGCTTAACACTACCCTGCAGCCTGAATGAAGGCTGAGTTATTAATCAGGAGAACATGATTATGTTCACGATCTTATGTAAAATCCTGAAAATACTAGCCATTATTACTAGCAGCCAGTAAGTGTTTAAATAAAAACATGACAGTAGTCCTTGTGACTGGATGTTTGCTGTCATAGCTCAAAATGATTCACGAGTACTTTGTTGAGATCACAGCCAAAGATAGTGCAGGAAGTTGAAATGAATTTTGCAAGCTTCTAAAAAGCACGGAATTTAGAACTGGTGAAGCAAAAAATGGATCCATTGAGAAACTGCAGGATGAAAAAAAATATTAAGAGAGAAACCACACCTCCACACATTGCTTTAAATTGGTTGATAAGACCTGGGTACTGTTTAGATATTTAATGGGAAAATTAAAAAAAAAAAAAAGGATAATTCATACCACAGCATCCTTTAGTGATTTTATTTTCTTGTGGTATACTAGGAATATAAGTATATCTCTTTTCTTATGATATACTAGGAAGGATAGAATGCACGCCTCAAATGAACTGCCACAGAGAGATTCTGGCTCTTCTAACACAAAGTTAACACTGTTCTGAACATAAAGTGGGTCTTAATGTCTTATAGCCGATCATGCTCTGCCTCAGAAGTCTGGACTTGGTATGTCAAATAAGCAAGCAAGCTGGCTATTTTCAATTAATTATGTTACTAAAGGTTATTCGCAGATTTTAAGCAAATGAAGAGAAGGCACAACTTAAATACATATAAAGACACGCATGAAGGAAGACACTGAACTTGAAAACAGGCTTCTGCTAGAACTTGGAAACAGAACTGTCATTGCTTTGGTCATTGTGTTCTGTCATTGTTCTGGTACCAAATTGCAGTTCTCTCTCTTGTAAGTCTTGAGGTCATGAACAGCTTTTGTTCAAAGCTGATCATGAGATTCAAAATATATGCTGTCACTTTCGTAGAAAATTCTTATTCTTCTATTAATATTTATATATTCAAGTTCCCCACAAAGATGATAAACTTAATGCCACCACATATGCATTAATGCAGAACAAATCCAATAAACTGTCTTCATGTAGAAAAAATCCAATAAAACACTGGCATGCCAAAATCATTTGCATAAATTGTGTAAAGTGGACACATGGCTTAAAACAGCAATTAGGTATCCATACGCTGTATCCAATTTGTACTGAAAACAAACTGAGATAAGCTTAGTCTTCAGAATGATGTTTCTTCTTTAGGAGATAATATGAAGGAGATAATGTATTTACATTTTTGTTATGCATTGAAATACAGGATACAAAAACAAATGTCAAAGAGAACTCAGAAAATGGGGAAAAAAAGCAGAAGGTACCCTACAAGTTGACTTGTAATTAAAAATGTCAAAGGTTATTTCAAAATGCGTATTTACACTTTTAGAAACACGTAAGCCCTATCTTAGTAAAGCTTATTTTAGATTGTTAGGTTTTTTTTGTTTGTGCAATATACCCAATTTACTTTAAACATCTTTGAAGACCCTTCTCAAACTTTGAAGCCTTACAGTCATCTGAAAGCCAAGATTTCTTCCTATTTTACATGTAATCTACAGAACCTTTTTAACATCTCACCACGAAAATATCTCAGAATGGCTTTCATCCATAGGCAGGCGTGATATCAAAGCATGTAAGGCAATGAACCCCAGAGGTTCAGATCAGTGGTAACTTGTTCTTGGGCAAAAGCAGTTGGGTGTATCAAAAACTGACTTAGGACTTATGTCTGATGAGGCAGAGGTGGCTAGGTCTGTATTTCTAAACTCTTATGCAATATTCACCCGAACCTATTTTCAGTATTTGTCTCAGAATGAGGCAACTAACTGAATGAACTTTCTCTCATTGCTATAGAAAGTTACACAGAAAGCCAAAACAAACAGCTCATGAGTTTGTGTCATCCATGTGTGTAGTCACAGGAGATGCACACGTGCTGAAGGGGCACAATGACAGTAATACTAATGCAGGTAAAATCACTTCCAGAAAATAACAAATGGGTTATCATTCAGGTGAGGAAGTTAAGAAAATTCCATAGCCATTACTTACAGACAGTAAGTCTGAGGAACTGTTTCAGTATGGAGCATTAGTAGAAGTGTCTTCTTACAGCATATTTGTAAGTAAATCAGCAGGAAGTCACCAGCACGAAAAGTAACTGAAATGAAAAGCTGCTGCTCTGAAATTTGTGGTGCATTGCCTTATTGTTCAAAACCTCCAATGTGTTGGAGAACTGACAAATGTCCAAATTTTGGAAACCTTTGGAAGAGAACTGAGGTGACATTGAGAACCACAGACAAAGGTGTGTTAAGGAGCTATTTAGACACGTTATCTAACGCTGATATAATGAGGAATTATTGATACAGCCTACGTAAACACGCCTCCATCTGTCACAAATACACCAATGGTCTGTGAATAGAAGTGAACTTCCAAATAAATATTCATCAATTTTTTTCAGAAGAGGCTTTTTAAAAGATTACAGTACCTAAGGAAAAAAAAAATAATGGAATAAAACCTCTTGGCTAAAAATCACAACAGATACTACAAACAGTTTTCACTGCCACACACATCTGGACACTAAAACAGCCGGTGAAATTCAGTGTTTATAAACACATTATAATCAATTTTGGGAGAAGCAAAATATTTACTCAAAGACTAACCAGGTCTATGTAATATTATATAAAGATAAGAAAAAAATTCACATGCTACATCAATACTGGTAATTCACAATGTTTAAGGCTTAAATGTGAGCACACTCTATATTTTCAGGCAGAGTTGGAGAGAATTGCCTGTGTGCTGCCTGACTGTTTCAGAGAACTTAGATGGCATGTATGCAGACTGAAATGTGTCACTTATAGCCTATGCTGACATGACCATGGAAAAGAAAAGCAATTCTACTTTTTCCACCTCATGCCCATCCTACAATTATTCTTTGGGCACAAGCATTGATGCCTCCAAACCACAAAAAACGCTCAGCAAAATGATCTGGCTAAAAACCAACCATTTTTCCAGGGCTGATTTTTAAGCCAGACCCTATTTTGGAAGGTCCTAGCTCTTTCAGCAGGAATCATGGTTGTGCATCTAAGAGTATTACCTGAACCTGGGAGTTAAGTTTGCTCATAGAAGGTGTGCTGATACACTAGTGCTGCCTCCCTCCACCTCCATTCCACCATACATGGATTCTTTCTGCTGCTTTTGCATCACCCAGCAGCAAGGAAACTCATGGGGCTGGGTTATAGGAAAACACTCACATTTTGTTTAGGTGAACTTTCTGATAACTTGCCCTGGGGGCAGAGGAGCACCAGTGCCAGGAGAAGGGAAGTGGAAGGAATACCCCTTCTTATTAGTGGCTATTGTCTTTAACACTCTTAAAACATACAAGTACTAAGAGACAAGAAAAGAAAAGCTATTATCTGCAAAGTTGAAAAATGCAGTAACAAAGAGAAAAATGATTTGCATATTACCCTCTGTGGAAGAAGGATGCAGAACTAGGAAAGGACTCGACCAGAACTATAGCAAGAGGAAGACTGCAACAGACCATAAAATCAGCCTACTAAATCCAAGAGTTTTGCTGCCCTATGACAGCTGGGAACACTATTTCCCAGATTTTTTGCCCTTGAGAACACAAACTGCAATGTCAGAGACTACTGTCATTTTGGGAAAAATGTTCTTCCCTTCAACATGTTTGCCCAAGTAGATGCTAGTGAGTAACGCTGTACTGGTTTCTTCCAATTTCCATAAATACATTTGAGATGAGACATGTCCAGTATCTAGGGGAAAAGCGTGCAGAATAAATGCCATTCATCACTTCTCTTGAAAGGCAGATGAAAGGATGGGAAACCATTAATGTGAAAAAGTAATGTAAGTTTTGCTGTGTGCTTTTTGGGATACGGGAATTTTACTTATTCCTTATCATCAATTTGTGAAGGTTGAAAAGTTGTCTAAAATAGTAGAAGTAACAGGAGTAATAGGTAAGAATCTATCCAAATGTTTGTCTAGTTTTCTAATTTAACCAGCTGATCTAAAATATATATCCAAAAGACAATGCCTGTCTTTATAAAAACTGGCCTTGTTAAACTCTTACACTACTAGAGAAACAATGTTACTGTAGACATTACTAGAAAAGCAATTTAGAACAGACAGAAAGCAGCTTTCCATCACTGTCCAAATCTACAGTGCATCCACTCCTTGCTCCTTTTACCTCTAAAATAATACAAACAGTAGTCAGAAGAAGAGCTGAGAAGCAGCGGAATGCCAGAGATAGTGGCAGAGGCGATGGTCCACACCAGAAGCAGCAGAGACACTGCACATCAGGAATTCCTCCTCTAGTCCCACTTCTTTCCTTATCCTCTTTTCACAGTAGAGTTAAAACATGGGCTTGGCACAGATTTTGGCAATGCAAGAGGAACAGGAGGGAAAATCAGGATAAATTTGCTGGAAGAAGAGTTTCCTGTTTTTCTCCAAGGCATTCACTACCAGCCAGTATCACCAGCAGTAACCTAAAATGGCAGGTCTTAGTTCACGAATATATTAAAACTAATTTGTAACATCTGTTACCTTTTAGACTTTGCTTGAGAATGTCTGAAAACAGTTTTTTTCCTTCATCTTCCTTAAAGAAGAAAAAAAAAACTAGCAGAAAAATAAAGGCAACAGACTGAAGATCTACAAACAAGCAATATCATGATGAAGATCTCAAACCTACAGCTCTGAAAGCAAAAGACTGTTACTTTTACAAGCTCATTTTTTCAATAGGTGCAAGCCAGGAAGCAACCAGAATGCACTGCTGCAGTACACAGATTGGAAACTGTACTGCAGATGTCACTGAGCCCACACAGAAATACTCTCTGCTCTGTAAAAATCATGATCCTTTTCTATTTTTTCTTGATGTCGTGTCCACTCCTTTGATCTGTCACCTTGATCAACGGGGACTCCGTGGTGCTAAGAAGTATTTAACCCTATTTATATTTGTGTTGCAGCACTACTCTCTGCAGCTAACATTAAATGAGCAATCTCCAGTACAGTGCTGGTAGTAAGGCTGATGATGAGTTTTACTCAAACTCAAGATTGTTACCCTAAGCAAAACTATAGAAGATGCCAGATAGGAATTTTTTATCTAGTAACCTGGAGGGTCTGCTTGACAGTTTAAGTGACAGTCATTAAGTTCTGGGGAACTGTAATGTAAATAAGTGATTTAAAGACAGTATGACAGAAGAACCTTCCCAAGGCTGCAGGCTACATGTGTACAGGCTGTTCATGAGACCTCACATGGCTCGTCTCCTCCATCTTGGAGCCCTGCCTTGTGCATCACATCACTCCTGGCATGACAAGCTTCCAACTCTGAGGAGCTAGAGAGAGAGAACTGCCCTCACCCTGCCCTCAGCATGCAGTAGTGTCAGGCCACCCACACCACGTCAGCACCTAAAAAGCACAACCAGGTAATGAAAAGAGGAGATCCCTGTCAGTTCACTGTTTTAATACAACTGTGGCCTCAGTAGGTGCTACACTGCTGTGTGCATGCTACATTGTTTCTGTGTCTGCCTCAAATGGTAATAACTGTGAAGAAAATAGCTTGTAATTAAGCAACCAGGGAGACAGCAGATGGATGTGGACAGATGGGAGCACGCTGGGAAGCTATGAGACAATATTGGTCAGCATGACAAGCAATAGTCACAGTGCACTATCAGCATAATGCCTACAGTCTCAATGACAGCAATTGCAGAGTTACTGGTGAGTTTTAAGGACATACTGGAAGGCAATAAAGGAAATGATAGCTTTTTAGATGTTTCTGACACTCCTTTGAAAGGGTGTGGGGCAAAAAGGAACAGAGGTGCTTGTCAGAAAATCTAAAACATCTCTTAGAAGGCGGGAGGCTGGCAGTGCGTCCACTGATGCAGATGGAAAGAACTGAGCATCTTACCTGTCTACCCAAAACCAGTAACGTGACGAAGAATATAAACAAAGAAATTGAGCCCATTGTCTTCAGGTCTTTCAGTATTCCAGGCCTATAAAACAGGAATGTAAGTAAACCAAGCTGCTCAAAAGTTGAAACAAAATTACTTCAGCACAAGAACAAGGGAAAGTCTGCAATTTATGTCACCTTCTGGTATGTAAACTGTGACCACTTAAACAGCATATGCTTTATTATTTGGCAAAATATGATTTCTATAATGAAACTTTACTTCTACATCATTCTGTGCAAATGTACCCACATTTTGAAGTCCAGTACTAACATGAGGATTAATTAGAATAATTTCCATCTTTGTTAGCAAATGAAGACTGATTGGTGCTATAAAGGCAGATTAAAAACAGTTTTTACTTAATACATGACTCCCATAATGGAAAGCTTGACCTTGTATCCAATGAATGTGAAGAAATGGATGCTGAGGCAGCTAACTCCCAAGATGTCTTTTCATTCAGAATTACAATAGGGACAAATGAGATCTTTTATTAAAAATTCTGCTTTGGGGAAAGATGCTATAAGGAATGGGGAACAGCTCACACTAGCACTCCACTACTGATGCCACTGAAAGAAGAATACTGATGAAAGATTTAGGAAGGAAAAACCAAGAGACACACAAGCTTGACTGGCAAAATTAAGGCTACCAGAAGTACAAGATAAACGTAACTAGTCATGTGGTTCTTCATCCCACTGCATAGGTATACCACTCACCCAATAGGAAAATAAAGATCTCTTTCTGTTCATTTAATAAACCGTAGGTCTGTTTGGTTGTAGTTTTGTTTTTCAATGGCTAAGACTGCATTTGTAAAGTTTACAACAATATACTAGTTCTGAAAAAGTTGATTTTATTCAGCTTGCAGCATATTTTCTTTAGGAGCCTTAATAATGTTCAAAACCATGTTTGCTAATGTCCTTCATTAAACCAAACAGTACTTTCTGTAATATGTGGTCTATGCATTTGGCACAGATTTATGTATTTTATTTTTATGCTCAACAGTGACAACAATTTTAAATTGTGGCTTGTAGATTATAGAGCCAAATACATGAGAAATAAAAATGCTACATGACATCTTCCATAGCTGGTATTTTATTTCTATTAATTTCAGAATGATGGGGATTATTAACCTACCTTTTGAGGGGTGCTGTTGCATACATAAATTTGCTGTAGTCATCCAGCATGGCCCCGTGAGTGTGCAGAAGGATAACGTTGTAGCCCACTAATGCAATCAACATGATGACCATTTTCAGCTCATAATTTATCCTCAGAAAAACGGAACAGGAAATGAGCCCTAATATGCAGCTGTATATAAAATACTGGGAAAGGAAAACCACATAGTAAATATTTATAGTTTGGCTGTCGAGTGGGATATTGCACATAATAAAACACATAGCTTTTAATAGAATACTAGCTTTTAAGAAAACATTAACTGACCACTTAAGCATGTTATTTATCACAATGCATAAATAATCATAGTACATATGTATTATGTACACTTATGGTTTACAGACAGTAACAACCAGATACTGTCTTCCATAAAATAGACTTTTTCTCTTACTAGGCTCAAATTCTCTCTAAACTCAGCAGAATTCAGATTATGATCCTAATTTAAGCTTTCTAGTTTTCACCCTTCACCACTTCTGAATTATTCATCTCCAGTAGCAGTATGTCCTGTATGTGGGAAACCAGTGCTGGTGTGGAAGTTTGGTATGAAAGCCCACTACCTGCATAATGACTGAATATTTGTTCCTGTGCGCCTCTGTATAGTTTTCACTCATACTTGAATACAAAAACTACCCTGTATTTATTACTGAGAATAAGGGAAGATCAAGGTCAAAATGCCTGAAGATCTGTAAACAATTTAGTTGTCCGTTTTTGCAGCATTGTTAAACTGATGCAATACACACAGATGTTAAGAACCTCACAGATACACAATTTTACAGACTTGAGAAATACTGTTAAGAGGCAAAGAATAGAAAATGATTAACATGGCCTATGAACAACATAAATACTAAAAAATGATCATGTTACATCTTCTTGAGTAATGACTGTATAAGAATACATTCATTTGTTTAAAAAAGCCTTTTCTATCCACTATCATCAGAAAATATATATGGTTGAAGTTAAGTTACTGGGGTTAAAAAAAAAATTAACTTCATACTCTCTCAAAATGGATTACAGTATCAAAACCAATGCTAAAACAGAAATACAATCCCATTAGAACCATTTTATGAGTTGTTAACATACAGTACCTTTGCCAAATATCATTCCCGAAAATTACACCTTTGCACCCTGTAAAGATACTATATTTTCTTAAGCTACAAAGCATTCTATTTCTATATATGCTATTTGGTTTTCAGATTTCTGTTGATTTGTTGATAACAGTACTTTTGACAGAACCTGAACCACCATATACTAATTCTGGAGGATCATTAAGAATAATAATTTTTATGGCACTCATCATATAGAATTGATCTGCCATCTGTATCTTTGCTGTTATTGCAATTTTCTTGCAGATCTGTTTGAAATAAGAAATATAAAGAACTGCTGTTCAGGATAATAAAACAAACAAACAAACAAATTTCTCTGCTGGCCGCATCCCTCAAGAGCTCACACTGTATTTTCAGAATTCAGTGTTTTATAAAAGTAGCAGCAGTCATTTTTCTAATCCCAAGGGCATTCTACTTGTGAAATAAGTTTTATAGCAAACAAAAGACTGTCTCAAATCCACAAATGTACCAAGCAAAAACCAAGAAACTTCCAAGCATAATAAAGTTCCTGTTAGTGCTCCACAGGAATGTATAACCAGATTGAAAATGCTGGCTAAGACTTCAGAGGTGGGTGGATGGTTGATAGAACAGTGTGGCACGGACATAATTTAACAATGAGGACTGATATTGCACATTGCAGAGCAAACTCCAGTAAGCACCACACAGCTCTGGCAAAGACACCATGGGAAACTCTACTCAAAAGGCCACATCAGCTTATGGTGCCTTATTTAAAATGCCACCTTCAATTAATCTTTTTTCAATCATAAAACATATACTCAAAACTTTTGCTTCCAAGTGCCCAATTCTGCAAATGAATGTTTAAGTATCTGTCATATCAACTGAATTTTCCCCTTTTTAATAAAAATAAAGTTGGAAATTTTAGTAGGTATTTAAAGCTGTGTAGCTTGAATCCTTCTCTGTTAAAAAAAAAAAAGTTTGAAAACAGTACAAATTCAGTGAAGAAACAGTCAAATTAACCATTCAGAAAAGCAGGACTAGTGAAATTGCTGTGGTATGTGTAGCATGAAAGCACTGATCTTTGTCACAGCACACAAATTGGAAGGCAACTGACAAATGGCAGCCTGTCTTGGCTGTCATGGCTGGCCAAGGTTCTTTTCTCAGCTGATGAAATGAACCTGGAGAGGAATTAGTGCACAGCTGGGAAAAACTAATAATTTTAGCGTACTGCTGCACAGGAGTCATTTCTTAAGAAACATGCCAACTTTAGGTACGCCCATCCTGCACCTCTGTACGACTGACCTCCTGAACAAGGACACCATAGAGATACTAATGCTCTTATAGCAACAGAGTTGCTACAATATCAAACCTGTGAGCTTTTGCAGACAATGATGGTAGACTGAGGAATTGGCAACTCGGGTAACAACCCACCCAATCAAGGCAGGTGTGTGCCATGCTCTGCGTGTCCCCTGGCCATATGGAAGCCTCAGCTGGTGATGATGCCACTTGCACATCCTTGCCTTTATCTAACTGAGCAGCATCAAGTGCTTGTGTGAATGTAAGTTTTGTCTGACAGCAGAAATGATTAATAGAAAGATTTTCTTTTAAGAAAATCCTGTAAGAGCTCAAAAGAAGATGCAGGATAACTTCTCCACAGATGGGATCTGCACCACACGCCATCCTTGACTGGACCTCTGCCTGATGCTTCCATTATACAGAAGCTAATGAAGCTTCACAGCAAAACTAAATAAAACCATGAGCAAAGTTCTCATAACTTACTGTGTAATCTTTGGTAAGTCTTCAAAAAAGAGCACAAAAGCAAAGAATACAAATCAGAAAAGTTATTTTATGGTGTGGAGCAGGGAGAGAATCAATCAATAGGCTTCCAGATGAACTAAATGCTACTGGGGCTAAAATAATTTAAAAATCACTTATTCATTCATTTTAGATTATGTCATCAATAGATCTGTCAGCTCCAGGGCTATAAATCACAGGAAGAAGTGCTTAAAGGTAAAACAGATAAAAAAGGATTGATAGGCAATTTAAGAAAGCAAGCATTTATCAGCGGTTCAATATCTCATTCAGGAAAGAGAGAATTTTATTTGCAGTTTTTCAGAAAACTTCGTAAGGATAACAAATAGTAACCCAAAAGGAATTTTCAGCTTTTGAAGCTAGAAAGCAGGAGGTATGTCTTCAGATGAGAATAATGCACATTTCAGAACTGCTTAATAAAGAAAACAAGGGAAAAAGTATTTAAATACTTCAGTCAATCTAAACTTTTCATGATTTTTACCAGAAGTGACATTTTAACATAATTGTTGTGCTAATTTATCAAAGTTTCTCTGACAAAAGTTTCATATTTTCGTATTTCCAAACTTATAAACCATCAGTTGTTCTGAACGCGTTGGTCATAGGAAGATCTGACAGTTATACAAGGTAAAACGCAGGAAAAAGACTTTTTTTTTTTTTTTTAAGAAAAAGAAATTGAATCTAATAATAAGTATAATTCATGAAAAATGTACCATTCAGATGCTTGTTGGAGAGCTTCACTGTAAAAAGTGTTTTTCAAAAACTTTAAAACAGTAATAAGTTAAAAAAAAAAGGGAACTAGAAAATCCACTATTATTAAAAAAAAAAACACCAACACAAATATGAATATGCTTGGAAACAATTAATTTCTATGTGCTTGTGAGCAAGCATTGTGTGTATGCTGGGAAAATGATTGCTTCATTTCTATGACTACAAGGATAACTTCACAATGGGGCCAAAAGAGAACATAGGTACCTGTCAGTACCAAAGTTAGTTAAGTAAACTTGAAAATGGGAAAAAGAAAAGAAACTCATGCTCTACTGTTGCTTTGTCAAGGGGATGTTGAAAGTTTGCAAGTGCTACAGTCAGCGTAATTATTTTTTACAAAAGAGTTCTATACAAAATTAACATCCTGCTTTTGGGTGTGAATGGGACTGCTTAGCTTGATAGTCACCTATGTAACCATGTCTAAGTGTCCTTGTCCACAGCAGGACATTGGAATGAAATGTTTTTTAAGGCTCCTTCCAACCCAAACCATTCCATGCTTCTAGGGTTCCATAATTATGTGGAAATCAGCACATACCATTCTGTTACTGGTGTCATCAATTCTGCATAGAGATAAAATATTCTCCCTTCTCTTGCTGCTTCCTGCTTTTTCATTCAAGCACTGCTGATCTGCTTTGGCACAAAATGCAGCTTGTTATGTTCAGATGCAGATCTTTCCTAAGCTCTCTAAAAATCATTCTCCTTGGGATACAGATTCCATTTTCGTAGGAATGTTCTTCTCCCTTTTCACGTGCCAGTGTGCTTTTGTTTACACTAAGACATCTTATTCAAACCAGCTCAGATCTTTTTTACACAGTTTATGTAGTAGCATATGAGTGCTTTATTTCCCCTTTCCATGATGCAATGATGACACAAGTCTAGAATCACAGATTTCAATTTTACTGCCAGGTGAAAAAAGAAAATGATGAGTATGTTTAAGCTTAGTGCTGGTCCTTGTGAAACACATCTATGGGCCAGCCAACCTTGCTTCCTCACAGACAGCCACTTACACTGTGCTCACCACAGCCTCCATGGTCACTGTCTTCTCCTGACACCTCATAAAGCCTACTTGTCAGGACAGGTGATCTATGGCTCTTATCAGGCTATTACTTGATTTTTCATCTGACATTCACTATAACCTCAATATTTAGGACTACTAAACTCCTCTACAGACCTACTTCCTTCAGAGGCAGTTGCAGTTGACTGAAAATAAAGAAGCTTCCAAAGTGGTCTTAACAACCTAGTTGGTCTTTAACTTCCAATAGTGCCATAGAAATTCTACTTAGAGAAATGGTTCTAAACAAATAAATAAATGTAAATCAACTTACCGGTAGGAAAAAACAGTTGTTTTGTAAACACCACCGTGTCTGATTACTCAAATTAGGAAAACTTGCATTTGATGAATTAAGAACTGGGGGAAAGGCTGCCACAGCATTATCCGGGAAAAACTAGAGAAAAACAACATGTAATCCATTAGCTTGTCAGCTGTATAAGGTCAAAACAGAAAAGGGAAATGGAGAAGTGGAGAAAGCCTTGCCAATAATCATTTAACTTTGGTATTTCACTGCAAACTGAAATAGCAAAGGCAAAATGACATCACTTCGATTACTTGGATCCTGCATGCTTCAGACAACGGATTTGCTAATCTCCATAAGACACATTTGAATGGAAAAACAAAAGGTTCTTTGTTGTGCTACCTCCAGGTATCAGAAGCTCATACACAAGAGAGACAATGATAATATAAATTCAAAATGAATAATTCTCAGTTTTACCTCAACTGAATCTCCTGTTTAAATACAGGAAGAGTTAAACAAAGAAGTCTTTACTAAAGTTGATTTACTGAGGTGCAATCCTTTTCATAGTAATCACGAATGGGATAATATTATTAGTAATAGCAATAATATTATATATTATATTCTATATAATAATAATAGTAATAATATTACTGCAAGAGAAGGGCTGAATCAGTATCTTCTAGAGTACCAGGTTCAGTCTGCTGAACTGAAGGGTAACTACCATCAGACAGTAATGTTTGATGTATTCTTGAAGTGTGTTCTGAGTTAGATTTCTCTGACAACATTTATTCCAGTGCCTCTAAGTTTATCAGCTTCTGTTGATTCAAAGCCAATTCCCACTTTTTTGTTCTGGCACTAATCTTCAGCTTCCAGATAGCTGTCTTATCTCAGCCTTCATGATGCTCAGAAATCTATGCTTTTTCTAGTTTCTTCTGAGAAAATGTGTTCTTAATCCCCCTGACCCTTCTAGCAGCCTCCCTCTGTACATACCTCTTTCAGTTCAACCTTCTAGATGACCAAAATTGAAATCACTCTTCCAGATTTTGACTGAGTACTGCAATAACATTAATACTAATTCTGCAGGAATTATGTTTTTGTACATCACAGCAACAACTCTCTTGCTTACAGCTACATTGATGTAATAACAGCCATTATTATTATGGTCTGCAAGAGGTAATATTCCTCCACTGGGACACATTTGGGTAAATTTAATTTGTACTTGCCCTGAGACAAGAGCAGTCACACATGGATGCTTACTGAGATTCAGTTGAGTTCTCGTTAAACTCAGGTAACTAACCAAAATCCTGAACTTAATTCATCCCCAATTGATGTGCTCCCAGCTTATCAGCTGGACCAACCATAATCTTGCACTCCGTAGTAATAAATCCCATTCTAGTTTCTTTTTTCTCAAATATCCAGCTGACTTCTTCCTTTCTAAAATCTCTGACCTTCCTGCACAGACCTTGCCTGCCACTTTAATTCTATCAACAAATTTCACACTCATACACAGCATACGAAAATCCACACCAGACAAGTTGCTCAGTTTACTCAGATTAATCCATTTTCGATCTAAGTGGTTTATTGATTTACTAACACTAGATTTGATCAGTCACTGCTCTACATAGCCAAGTGTTGACAGATTCCAAGCTGACTCCACAGTCACCCTTGGCAAGATATGCCAGCTCTGTACTACATGCATAGTGACTTTTTCTTTTTTAAAGACTATCCAGCCTTGCAAGGCAGCACCTGTGGCCAGCACTCCTTGATTTGTTTTGTGGTGCTGCTGAGAAGAGCTTGAAACCATCATGTCTGAAACTGCCCTTCCACAGATGCAGGACTGTCTGCAGCAAAGGTGACTGCTGTACCATCTGTTATGAAGACTGCTTTACAGACAGTGTCACACCCTCCAGAGTTACATACAGAATGGGCTCACCTTCCTTCGTACGTGCGCACTTTCAGGTTGTCTTTCTTCACTAGCATGTCCCTCTGTTTACATGTAGCTAATTAGCCAGCATTCCTTCAGGTGCAATATCAGTAGTATAACAAATAAGGCACAATAAAAGTCCCTACAAAATGCCAATAAATACCTATAAATTGTGAATTGCCCTTCTATAACTCAGCCTAAAGAGCTCTAAGTTATCCATCCATCCAACCCCTATTGACGGGATGACTAAGTTAAATGAACACATGCTCTTCTGGGAGAAGGGGAACCTGACCTCTCCTGCAAGGAGATGTGGGTGCAACAGCTCAATGTGAAGGTGCTCTGCACAATCTTTTGATGCTGATGCTGGTGAGGAAGTACCCTATGATTTCATGTGTGCAGATAAACCTGAGGTGTGGGTCAGAGGTGTGACTAGTGGCAGTATCAAATAAGATTTTGACTGTTGCTGTTCCCACAACAAGGTCTTCCTGTTACAAATGCTCATACTTCTCATAAACTTCTTCCTAATTCCTTTGGTTTCAAATTCTTTCTGAAGCCCTGTGGTTACTATTTAACTCAGCTGATGTCTGTATTTCTCTTCAACATGAGCAGTTTGAGGCAAGGCTCCTCCAAAACACTTCAAAAATTTAATCCCCTTGCCTGCCTTCAACTATTTGCATTAACGTCCTCATCTTCACAGCTGTTGTCACTCAGGTCATTTGCCAAGGGTGGACAATGAATCCTGCTCACAGTGCATTGAGTTTTCTTACAGACATGAAATAATTACATTTAATTTCAGAATCTTAGCCCAGGCATGCTGACAGACTAAAAGATGTATCATGAAGATCTGCAGCACAGTCCTATACATAAATGTGTGTAAGTTTATATACAGACATATATATGCATACATTCATTTCTATTAAGGCGTTTTCATTTTGTTTTTGAACTTTGTATGGGGTACTTCAGACAAATAAATGTATATACAGAAAGCTATATGAAATGTGGTGTATCTATGAATGCATAAATAAGCATAGAAAGGAATAAAAAGGATATGGAAATGTTGCCATCTCCCATGAGCCAAACAACACTTATTTCTGAATGATGTGTTTGTACTTGTCTTTCTCTCTCTCATCAGCTATCTGCATCTGCTATCACGCTTCGGAGATATACATTGTTCTTCAACATAGTATTTTAAGAGACAGCTCAGTCCTACTAAGTAGTCACACCTACTCAAATGACTCAAATGGAATCAATATTTTTTATGAATACCAATGTTTGCCAGGGAACATCTGAGCACACTACCAGTAAAATCTCATTTTATCCTCATATATTCTAGCAGCTTTTTCTTCTTTTGTGTTTGTATAATCTGCAATCCATAAATTTTTTTATGTCACATGATGAAAATACCTGCTGTGGTGCTCTTTCAGTAGGAACAAAATGGTGAAAGATCCTCCCTTGACAACATGGGATAAGCACATTAGTGCATCTCTCTTATTACCAGACCAGGAATCTGCACGAGACTGTAACACATTTGTTTGGATCTCACTAAAACAACACAAAGTCAACTTACAAAGTCAACTTTCTCACAAAGGTACTTTAAACACTTCTGCACAATTCACAAGAAGCAACGTTTCCTGTCTTGCTGTTCTGATGGAAACATGGAAACACAATCAAGATGAATGGGTATATCTCACCTTACTAAGATAGTGGGTTTACTGATTTTCATATTAATGTACATAAAATAGCATCCTACTAAGAAGAAGGAAAGATGGCAATATTTAATATTAAAATGCACTTATCAAAATGCACACTGAATTATGGAATAAAAAATAAGATGTGTAAAATTTTTATTAGGTAGTATGTGAACGGCTTGGCTCCATGACAGGTGGGAAGGAGGAACGGAGCTGGGAAGTACTCCTGCACTGACCCATTGAACCACAGGGTGAAAAAGGTGCAAAATTAATTGATCTGACTATCTGCCAGGGATAACTCAACTGTGGTCACTGACCTGGGGCAGCATGATGTCTTACAGCATCCACCTATAAGGGCAATGCTATGATCATTTTCTGTGCAAATCGGAAACTTACGAAGTATGCTTTCGTGCATCAGCAAGAAATCTCAAACCACAGAGGTAAGCTCCACATGAAGTAACTGCTCCAAGGCAGATATGTGCTTAATGAATTGAAATACATATGCAGTGAAAAGAAAGGTCTGTATATCTAAATTTACAGCTGAAGTTTAATTTGATCCCATCACTGTCTTCTCTTCCTTAAACAAAATTAAATTATAAACCCTGAAGATGGACTTGTGAAGACCACAAAGAATAATCCAAAGAAACATTTTTGTCACTTTCTGTCTCTCCATACATCCTTGCTTCATACGAACATGCAGCTCCACTTTAAATTAGTTTTCATAAGAACCATGACATTTCTTTGAGAAACAGTGGTCTACAGCTTTTTTTTTTTTTTTTTTGGACTGTTGTAAATGAAATATGTTTTATGCCCTACAAAAGACAGAGTGAGAAGAGTATACTTTTAAAGTATGTTGGAAGCATGCAAGTTTGGTATTACCAGTGGAACTACAGGATTTGCTTTTTACTTAAAGCACGAATGAAGCAATGATGCTTTTGTCCAGCACTGCTCTTTTGCATAAAGCTCTAAGGCAAACCTGCAGGACTTCTCTTGTTCATTCCTTATTTTTCTATCAGCTTTCCAAATACCCATGTGGTTCAAGAGAACTTTCTTCTCAAAATCTACCACAGTTTCATTTGAAGAACACGAGTTAGTCTGACATGGTGTGAATGGCACAAGAACAATAGGAAAAATCCCAATTCCTAGTAGCATTCCTCATCTTCACAAACTTTTAGGAGTGTCTATGTAGGATAAGTACTGGAATGCTAAGTACTTAAGCATGTTGTTCAATAATTCCATTTCATTTGTTATAGAAGCTGATAAGTCAGGTAAAAATGCATACTTACATACGTATTTCTGTGTTCAAGGCCCAGCCATCGTACAGAGGTACTGGCAAGCAACTGAGCATCCCACAGAGAGACAAGGAACCTGCTGGGCCTTTACACTCATATACTATCATAGGCTTTGGCAGGTGTGGAGGGATGTTCACTTCTATCAGTTCTGTGCTGGACTGTTAGCAAAATTTGTGACAGCATGGCTTAGTTTCTTAAATTCTGTCTATAATGTAGAATGTATTTGTGATGGTGCCCTGCATGTAAAGCTTCAGTGAGATGGCCCTACCTGGGCATAACCTTTTCTGCTCCCAGATCCAAGGCTAAGTCAAGCTCCAGACAGTGTCTGTTTATTCATCTTTAAATAAATACATTAGGCACCCTCCAAAATAAGGTATTTAATGTGCTAATCACCGTAAGGGCAAATAATTAGAACGCGTCTTTCAGAAGAGCTTGCTTGTTTAAAATAAAGCACTGAGCAAGGTCAGCAAATGTATCAACAGAGTTAGCTACTTTAAAAGGAAAGTATACTCAAGAAAGTAACTTTCTAATATGAAAATGGAAACAAGTTTCCTCAAGAACTTATCACAGTTAAAACTTTGGATATCAGCCACAAAAAAACCACACAGAAAACCACAAAGCCAATGCTTGCTGGTGTGCTCACAGACGTACATTAAACAATGAAGCAAAGACATCAAACCTGAAGACTTCACTTTTTTTTTTTTTTTCCCCTGAGAAAATACTCCAGTACTTCAATATTTACTAGATGCAAGACAGAAAAGCAAGAAACTTCCTAAATTCTAAGCTGCTAGTTAGGGCACCTTCCTGGGACAGTACAGCTCTGTGATCCTGTTGCTCTGCCAAGAACTATTCATACATTCAATGCAAAGTAACTGAAACAAAATGCTCTGACATGGCTCTTTCACCAATCCACGTTCCCCCAGATCACACGAATGCAAGAGGGTGATGAGGCAAAGCCACTTGATATACTGCAGACAACCACACGTGCAGCTTCCAGAAATTGACCCATTGCAGCCACACAGTCCTACTGTTGCTAAGATGTCTGGATTGTTCCCTGTAATAAATTTTTTCATATTTCTGAAATGCAGATCAACACTGCAGAAAAAGTCTTCTTCAGCCACTACTCTTTTTGTGGCCTCAAATTTTACACTCAGGGGAAGCAGCATTAGTCACATTCTCCTTCAGCTAAGAGGTACTCAATACTTCATGTCACATTAGCTGTTTTTCAACTTCACTAATCATGACTATATACCTCTCAAACATTACGACTAGATTCAGATGTCTTCTGAAACTGCTCATTTAAAATAAAACTGCGCCCTCACTCCATTCTACTGCCCCTTGACCATAAAGTCTGAGCTTTATTTGACATTTTGGTCTTAATCATGATTTATTAGGTGTGGGATGGTTAGACACTTTTTATGTCCATTAAATCTTAATGACTACATTTTGCCTTTTTCTACTGAAAAAGTTCATGGAAATAAATGCAGTTAATCGACTCTGCTATTAAGTACATGTTGCTTGGAGATATAATAATGATACTTCAGAGTCTCTCCCACAATTTGCTATTAATATTGAGGAAATGCAAATTTCACAATCACATTTAAAATCATTTTTCAATAGTCAAACTATTAAGGTTTAGTTTCAAGATGGGAATTGTACTTAAAATTATCATCTCATGAATAGCATAGGACGTGATTATTTGTAATAGTGCAGTCATTACTGATAAGGCACAAAGACTTCAAAATGCAGCCTACTATGCTTCACTGTAACATTCAGTCCACATAAAAATGGACCTGAACCAATTAAATTAAAAGCTTTTCTTTTTTCTAAAAATGATGTAGTGAACAACTGGGTTTTTTTTTGCTAAAACTCTCTTCTATTAGTTGAACGTCAAATTTTATGTGGACTACTCACAACAGTAGAACTTTAGCCTAAAGAAAAGACAGTTGCTGACTCTAGCTTCTTTTACACTAACTGAAAAAAAAACCAACCCATATGTTGCATGACCTCTAACACAAACTATACTTTACTCTCAAGTGGGTTATCTAATTTCTTCCTACTCATTTAGTTTAAAACAGAAGAAATAATCTAACATGACTTCCATACTGCAAGCCACACTATGTGTTATGCCCAGTAACATTTGCTTGGATAAATTTTATTGTTAATAAAGATATATAGTCCTGAGCTGAGGACAAGAAGCGATAGCAAATCAGTAACTTTTCAGAACCATTTCTCCCATTGCTAACTGCCTTCATCGCTGAAAAGTGCTTCAGTCACCACTTCTTTGTGTATTTCTCTACAAACAATAAACATGAAATTAAATTAGCTGCATTTTAAATTCCTAAACATGGAATTGTTTTTGAATGTCTCCTCTCTAAGAAAGGAAAATACCTACTGAAAAGAAAACCAACAAAAACAAGGACACAGAAAAACCCGAGATAAGAATTTAACAGAAATGTCAAACGTTCACACTTAAAAGACCACGTTACATCATTACTTCACTCTGATGGGTTTAGTTCTTACTTAGTGCCCCCTGCAACGTTATGAGAAAAAATATGTAAAGAGTAGGTGTTATCAATCTCTAAGTTCCTTATGAACCTCAAGGACATCAGCAACTCAACAAAGTGCTGGAGTTGTAATTTCAAAAGTGCTGAAGTGCAAATCTCATTGATCTGAAATGCGAGTAATACCCATGCAGTGATGTTTGTAAGCAGCACCTAAATAAATACTGCAGTTCCCATTTTACAAACGCAAAACTGACCTGGATTAAATTCCCAATTTTGTATGAACGGTAGGCTCAGCCCATGGGGCAAAACAAGTTACACTTTCTGATCCCATACATTGGCATTTCACAACACACACTTCATTATACATGAGGTTATTAAGATTCCAGCTTTATGCAGAGTAATGGCAGATTTACTTCTTATTTGCCACAGTTATGAAAGAATAGTAGAATTACTTGGATTTTCTCTATTATGAGAAATGGACAAGTTGAAAAGCCTAAATTACAGGTAAGTTCTTAAGTTCTAGCAAATTTCTAGATCAGTACTTCTGAATTTATTTATGTAACTTTCATCTTTGTCCTTTTTCAAATAAAAAAAAAAGCCAAGCACATGAAAATCAATAATGTATAAATTATGATCATTTAATGATCATAAGAGGAACACAAGACGGAACAAAACTTAGCTGCCTTTGCACAAAGTCTTCCACACATCCTGTGAGAAGATACTGTACTCTTCGAGCACTACTCTGCTTTTCAAATCAGTGCACAGATGAGTAAGATACGAACAATACAAACGATCTTCTATTCCTTATAACTTACTTTTTTTTCTTTATTAAACTTTAAACACTATCTGAGCTCTTGCTGAGCATCTTGTGCACTGAAAGAAGCCCTTGTTGTACAGCATGTTTTCTGTTGCTCTGCTTTACATTTCTGTCTGGCAATCATTTTCATCCAGGATACCCATGAGAGATAAATTTAAAACAAATTCTAAGCAAGCAAGAAGATCTTAAACAAAAAACAAAAATCGCTTCTTTTTCACTTACCATGTTGAACACAGCCATAGTTAATATTATAGCAGTGGTCGTCAATGTGAGAGTGATCCGTGGCCAAGGACGGTTTGCAATTATTCCAGATGATTTCAGGATCCACAACAGTGAAGCTGATGCTTTCTTGCTACATTGCTAAGTGCAATAAGTTGAAAAAAAAAATAAAACAAATACAGCTTTAGTGTCTTTAATTATTGTAAATGGGTAGAATCACAAAGGCTTAAGATTATGGGTAGCATTCATCTCGATAGATTGTACAGAAGTGTTCAACTGTTATATTCTCATAACATTTACAGATCAAGATTATACATGACAATAAACACAAATTTACTCGCAGTAACTGCCCTAACATCAATTCTGTTGACAGTGTCACCATCAGCTCTGTTATCAATAAAACCAAGCAAATAAACTGAACACCCCAGCTGAAACTTCAAAATGTCAATAATGACTCTTGTAAAGCCTTTGATGCCGAGACAGAGGGTTCCGCTGGTAGGATTAAAGCCATAAATATATCCTCGACAGTCTACTGAAAAGAAAGGTTTTTGGTTCTTTCATTTGCTTTGAGAATTGTTTGATAATTCATTTAAAGTCAAAGGTACCTCAGCAAAAATAAAAAATAAAAACAGTAAAAATATCAAACAGCTATTTAATACAAAATTGAATTTATGATTTGACAGAAAGAGTACTTACTGAGCAGAAAATATTTCTCATTTAACGGCAAAAAGAAACAGCCAAAACATCAGGCTCATTTAACCTGCTTCCAAGAATACCAATTTCCATTCATATAGCCATGGTGCTCAGAGGCAAAGAATGCTCAACAAATAACAATTTGTTGCACATCCAACTATTAATTTCCTGTAAACTTTAGCGCTGAGGAGATCATTTGCCTAGAAATATTTTGTGCTCTTTCCAAATGTCAAGCTCAGCTATACTAATACTTTTGTAAAAACACTAGTGAAAAGTTAAGGAACATGACAGCCCCCCCAAAAATTCACTTTTTATCAACTAATTTTCTCCACTCCTTAATGCTATCAAAGATCACTTTACATATTTTTTTTCATCCCAAACTTTCACAAAAGGAGCCACAGCAGTTGACAAGGATACAGCCACAGAACAACTCTGAGTCAAGAACTCAGGCAATAAAAACAACCAAAGGCAGGACTTCAGTGTATAGCATTCATCAGTTAGCTCAGGTTCAATAGATACGGACATCACTTTAGATTACACTATTACTCAACACGTATAATCTAGTTTACATGAAGGCCTTTGCTTTACTTTGCCCATAAATATTTCCTTCTTGATCACACAGTACTTTACAAAGCCCACCATGTATCTAGCAATCCCTTAAATAATATTTCTTATGATGGCAGAGAGTTTCGTGCACCAGATAAAACAGATTTGGAGTGAATTAGGTCAATTTGAGGAAGGTAAAAACAGTAATCTGAATCTCAAGAATGGATGGAAAGAAGTGAGAAAAATGTGTCTGTATGATAGCAATCTTCAAGCTGCACTGGTCAGTGAGTAGATCTCCATCTGGACAGACCAAGGTTTGAGGCAGCGACTACATACTGGGGATAGAATTTGGGCGTGGGTATTGCATTGACTTAAAAGTCAATAGTCACCAGTGTGCTTGTGAATGCTCATAGTCAGTGTGCGTATCTTTCATGAGCAAACCTCAGTTTTGATCAGAGAGGAAGAACTAGACCTGTTCATATGTTGTTCTTATGTGAGAGCAACATGATTTTATGTGGGCGCTGCTGAAAGAACTGATCTATCTGTGGATCTCTGCAGCCTGCTGTAGGTGGCTTGCTTTGCAAGGGGGGCTGGACTCGATGATCTCTAGAGGTCCCTTCCAGTCCCTACAATTCTGTGATCTCTGGTTGGTTCTGTGTACCATATATGCCAGTATGACCAATATCACTACTGGCTGGACCTGCAGCACAGTACTGACAAGCTCTCATCTGTGGAAACAGGACAGAAGGAACCCCTAGAACTTTAATTCCACAGCACTGAGGTCCAGAGGAGGAGGTAGAACGCTCTGGCTGCCAAAGTTCTGTATTTTCAGTATGCTCCAGCAGTTATCATTTTCTGCTTCAGTATTTTAAAAAATGTCTCATTATCAGATGCAAAAAATGCCATAGAAAGATGTCTTCACGATTTTCTAGGGCTAAGCAAAATAAATTACTATGTTCCTTTGCACAGCTGAACAACTTGTGTTATGTTAATTCCAAAGACAAAATTCAGCTTAGCACAAGAATAACAATATCTAAATGCATGAGCCTTGAGCTTCAATAATCTAGTCCAATGCCTTGAATGCTGCAAATAACAGAACTTCACCTAGTCACTGTTTCTCTGAAGGCAAAAGTCTCTGCTGTGAACAGAAACCGCTCACAAAATAACTTTTCTGGTTTGTTTTGTTGACTTTTTTCCCCCTAGATAGATGTCAACCAATGGACACTTCTCAGACTTTCTCCCTTTAACATCAATCTTTATAATTGCTACATTTGAACTTTTTTTTCATTTTTAAAATGAAATCATTGAAAAAAAGTATAGAATTGCTGAGGTTATTTAGCTATGCTAGAATTGTATTTACTTACAACGATTGTTTAATTGCTCACCTATATTTGTACACTCTTGAACAGATTTCTGTAGCAAAATTTCAAGCAGTAATTCAGAATTTCCTTGGTTTACAAGATTTAGGATCAAAATTGCTCAACTTGCTGATGTATTTTAGAAAGGAGGAATAAAAAAAGAGGAAGTTTTCACATTCATTGAGCAAATTTATCACTTAAAGAAGTACAGGGGAAAAGAAGTTTCAGGTAAGAATTTATCATTCAGTCAGTATGAGGATTATCAATCAGGAGATTCCATTGTTCTAGCTGATATTGATAAAATTACAGATATTCCTGCATCTGACCTGGAGAAAAATGTGAGCGCTGTTAGACTGCAAATTAAAAATGAAGACTGTAGATACTTTTTCCACCTGTAAATGAGATATGCACCAAAAGAACTTGGTGAAACACTTCCTAGCAGGCTATTTTACACACAGCTCTTGAGTTCTATTGGGAAGGACCACTCTTTGATAAATCCGTCATGCCCACCTGGTCTGTTAGGTAGATGGCAGGTCTCTGGAATAGCAGAGAGAGTAGCCCTACAGAGGTGAAACCAGTGAGACTAGCAGAAGGAAAATCTGAGACAAAATCTGTGACAAATGATTGGAAAATACGTAAGAAAAAATCGTTGATCAGTAATTCTGTATTGATCAATATGAGTTTCTAAGCATCATGCTGAACTTCATTTCCCCTGTAATGTGAGCAATTTAAATCCAGCCCATGTCTGGTACAACTCTGGTAGTTCGGCCCTGCAAAAAGTTCAGGAAACAACAGCTGGCAGCAGAACGGCACTTGGGGGGTGTGATCGTTAAATTTAGATCCATAACAGTACTGGCTGAACTATGCTGATTTATTTTACTGATTCTGGCCTTACACACAACATTTTTTTGGTAAATTTTATGCTTTTTTTTGCATATTTCCTAAGAAAATGGAGAATAAGATGATAGAATGTAATCATTTCTAGAAAGCATGCAAGAAGAGCAAAACATCTCAGCAGCATTAGCTATTGTTTTCATTCTAAGCAGAGCTGGCAGAACACGGTTCAGCGTTTACAATTTCCCAAGTAGAAATAATAGGCATTTGTAGTATAAAAGGTGACTAACATATTGCCTTTTCATCTGAACGTGTTAAATCTGATATAACAGATACCAGATCTGCCCAGCACCGTTGTGACTAATAACTTATTTTGAATATTCAACTTATTACAACATATCCTGTGCTGTATTTTCACACACAAAAACCTGCCTCAGAGTTTAATAAATTGAATGCTGTCTCTCTGAGCGAGAGCAAAGAATTGGTGTGAGAATTAATTGTGACAGCTGTGTTACAGATGAAAGACAGTGTCACAAGAGCTGTCACACTTTCACACACTAGCAGAAATTGGAACATTTGACTGCAGACCTCTTGTTTACACGAAGCCAATGAATCATATCCTCTATAGTTCTGTCACTGTTCTTTTCATTCTGCATTCAAACACAACATTTTATTAACACTGGTATTAGAAGAAAACGAAGTCAAGAGAAACAAACAACCCTCAGATTTGGAGTTTTTTTCCACAGACTTTTTTCACTCAGACTCAAAGAGCCGTAAGTTCAACTCCAAGGAACAGGCTGTGCAGCTGACAGGGAACACGCTAACCTAAGATTCAGGAGGGCTGATTTTTGACAGAGACCCAAGCTTATGCTTTAAGTACTTTCTAATGGTCCTATTGTTGATTAAAGGGACTAAAACACTTTTACAATGACTACTGTAACACCAAACTTTTGAATTCTGTGGTACAATTTGTAAGCCTAAGCCAGGAGTTTAAACTCCTACAAAACACATGCAAGCAACGAGTCAATTCAGCTTATACTGTACATAACTGTTTTTTCTTAAGCTAGAATAATGATCAAAGAATCAACAGGAAAAACTCAAATGAGTATTGCATTTTTAATTTTACCATTCCTTGTAGTGCTTATTACCCTTCACAAAGGATCACAATAAAATGGCCATGAGCTCCCATTCAGTTATCATGTTCAAAGGAAAGAACACTGCACTGAGCCATATAAATATGCCTTTAGGCTCTCAGAGTTCAGTGCTGGTCTCTCCTGTGGTACTTTCTTCATTCAAGAAAATGTACAATCATCATACTATACGCTATTTTAAGGTAAGACATTTTTAAATCTTTCTAGTCAAAGCTTTTCTGCTGCACATGAAATATTTAAAGAGTCATTGGCTTTGAGAAAGAGCAAATCTGAATGACTTTTTAAATGCAGTGCCTAAGGGACTGAGCTAAAGGAAGGAGTTCTGAATGCCACATTCTATTTTCTGCGCTATTTGCTTATTAACCTGTCCCTGCACAGTTTAAAAGTAGAAATATTATCTAGAGACTGACTGGAAACCCTGAAGTATTTTTATGATGAGGCTCAGAAATGCTCTCCTTAGCTTCACAGCACTTGCACGTTCCTGGACACACTCTTTTCTGGAGAAAAGGAGGTGCAGGGGAGACCTTATCGCTCTCCACAACTCCCTGAAAGGAGGCTGTGGTGAAGTGGGGGTCGGCCTATTCTCACAGATAACTAGCGAGAGGACAAGAGAGAACAGCCTCAAGTTGCACCTGGGGAAGTTCAGGCTGGAAATTGGGAATAATTCTTTTCAGAGAGTGGTGAGGTACTAGAACAGGTTCCCCAGGAAGGTGGTGGAGTCATGGTCCCTAGAGGTGTTCAAGAAAGATGTGGCATTGAGGGCATGGTGATGGGTTGTCAGATGGACTAGATGAACTCAGAGGTCTTTCCCAACCTTAATGATTTTATGATTCTATGATTCTAAATAACTCTACTCCTTTTGTGTGTATAATTGGCTCTTCTTTGGTGTGGTGCCTTGCATCCATCTTGGGAGCCTTCTGGTAAGCACTGATGGACACCGAACGTGTGCTTAAAGCAAGTTTGTTTGGAGTGTTGGAGCCATGGAACACTGGTTCCATGACCAGGCTGTCAATGACAGCATACCACAATCACCGTGGAATTAGGTGCTCCAGCAATTAGTCTCTACACTCCAAACTGCTCACACTAAGCACAGATAACTGGTCTAAACTTCCTTGCTATAAAGATCCATTGGGAATGTATGGCCCTGGAATCATAAAATTCTGGAAACATAAAGCACTGCAGCACATCAAGTCCTGTCCTTCCCTCCTAGCACCACACTGGTGGCTCATCTATCACCATAAGGATAGAATGTAACTCTGTTCAATTTCCCTGGTTTTAGTGGGTAGGGTATTTCCCTGAGAAGTCTGAACACAGTACCTTTTAATGATGATAAACTTGCCACTGCAGAGCTTCTGTTGGATCTTGCTGTAGCTGCCAAAGTGCCTCTATGAGTTCTCACCACTTTAACCTTAATTTACAAGCAGACTACTACTGAACAGTGAAACTGAAAGGCCTTGATCTTTTCATTTCTACGTGCATAAGAGAAACATTCACTTCAGAGGTAAGATTCCAAGTAGAGAAAATAATTTCCAAGAGTGCTTGCACTGGTAATCCTGTCCTTGTTGTCTGGAATAAAAAATCTTTGTAAATATCTTGAGTGTACATGGTCTTTTTGACTATTAAGTACCAGTGTCAATTGCCTTGAAGTAAAATACAAATCCATGCACACAAAGATAGTGTCTCACTCTTTATATGGTGGTATGGTAATGGATTCAACTCTCACTGTGGTGATATTCAGAAATAAAAGGAAAAAAAAGAAATGAAAGAAAAGAGAAGGGGGAGAAAAAAAAAGAGAAGGGGGAGAAAAAAAGAGAAGGGGGAGAAAAAAAAAGAGAAGGGGGAGAAAAAAAAAAGAGAAGGGGGAGAAAAAAAAGAAAAGGGGGAGAAAAAAAGAAAAGGGGGAAGAGTGAAAAGAAAAAGGATGAGAAGATGAAAAGGAAAAGCAAAACGAAGAAGAAACATGCATAGGGACAAATAGGTAATTAGTGTCTAAAAGACATATTTCAGGATATATGACAATTTTAGCTAGGGTTTATGAAGATCTAATGTCCATGGATGAGTAAGTGTTTCTATGAGAATTCTCAGACATTCCTGCACTCAGTCTGTTTGCCTGAGATTGATATTGGCTTATATACATAAAAGATATGATCTGCAAGTCTGTACCCTTATTATTTCTGCTACCACTGTATCACACTGTTTGATGGAAACATTTCTATTCTTATTTAATCACCACTATTATCACTCTGTAACAGATTGAGCTGGATTGTGCTGCAGTGCAGCTGAACAGTAAAATCAACTAATAATAAACGCAAAGTGAAAGAGTGAGCACAAATATCTTCTTACAGTATTGTAATTAAATTCTGGAAGAGCTAGTAATTTTAACAGTACAGCCTGCATTTTTTTTCATTTACCAAGGAAATTAAAATCAAACAGACAAGCTTATTCAAGGTTGACTTCTGCCTGCTTTACTCTGCAGTTTTGACAGCCATTTATAATCCGTAGAGACTGAGCGGGTGAAGTGTCAAATATTGAGACAAGATTAGAATGTAGTAAAAGCCACATGTCCTAGTTTGAACTTTAGATTTTGCCAGCACTGCAGAATCTCGTAACCGCCTTGTTAATACTTAGACTACTGCTCTAAGTTCCTGGAGCAGGTGCAGCTATCAAGATGGCAGTGGGCGGGTTCATGTGAGGGCACCTCTGGGAAAAGATATGTAACAAAGGGTAAGAAAGGATAAGAAAACAGAGGAGGGTGGAAGAAAATAAGGGAAAAAACAGCAAAGTGACCACCATGGTTGGAGGAGGAGGAGGTGCTCCATGGTGGAGCAGATACCCACACTGCAATCCTTGGAGGACCCATGTCAAAGGAGGTGAATATTTCCTGAGGTAATGGTGGTCCATGAAGAGTCTACTTCAGGGCAGTGGAAAAGCGTGAAGGGAAAGAAGCAGAGAGAAAACACTGCTTACTGGCCATAAGACCCTCTTATGTCTGTTCGTGCTGTTTGGGGGAAGGAAGATATTTTTGGGAGGAATTTCCCCAAGTCAAGTCTGTTTTGTCAATGATAACAAGTGGTAAGAGATCTTCATTCCTTTATCTTGATCCACAAATTGTCTCATCCTATTTTCTCCCCAGTCATGCAAGGAGGTGAGATAGGTGCTTCATCCTTATCCAGAGCTCTCCTATCACAGCCCTTTAGTCACAGACAGGATGAAACCCTGTTCTTTTTTGTGACTTTTAAAAATAGATATATTCAGCAATTCTAAACTCTGTAATTATGTGCAGGTGTGTATACACAAACATAGCTGCCATTAAGTACATGCATTATGGAAGGGAATCCAAAAATGCACCCTTAAGAAAAAGAGATAGGAAAAAAACAAAACAAGAGATGATCAAGATTAGGATGATAAAGCTTGATTTCTCTAAACAGATTGCAATATAATGTTAATGTCCAGATATTGATACTTGTTGGATTGACAATTCCAAGCTTTTTATTCTAAAAATTAATCATTTGCAGTTATGGGTCAGATACTGCAACAAACATGTAACTGAAATATAACAGTTTGTGACTGTGGTTAAAGCTGCAAAACAGTACTTAGATTACTGACATACAATAAAAGATTTTAGGAAAAGAAAAGGGAAAACAAACTTACTAATTCTTGTTGGTAGTTTCTGCCTCTCACCCATCACCTTACAGAACTATGTCCATTCCAGTGAAGGAAAGACAGCACTGCAGCAATTATGGTAGTAACTTACTTGTTTGAAAGGCTTCTTAACATAGCTTCTACATTAGAGCAGCTGAACTCATAAAGACAAACATAAATAATTCCTCTTCAAACTGTTTAGGTTACAACATGGCATCTTAGAGGTCAACAGGAATGCTGTAATAGGTCTCAATTTCTGAGAATTGTTTAAGACGTTGGTATAAAAACTCATAAAAATTAGGTGCTAGATATTATTCAAGTGGCACAATTCCTCAACTGTGACTTGAGAAATTTGCTTAGCCATCCATTTAAAAGCAAAAGAAATATGTTTGTATTCCTCCTAAACTACATTATAAATCAAATCCCCATGAGTGTTCACGTCCTTGATACCAGTTCTCTGGCATCTTTTTATTTTGTGCAGAAAAGACTGACTTTCCCTTGAAGTAAATTTTATTTTTCACTTCATTATTCAACAGCACCACCTTTACTCCATTTTTTTCTGTTATGCCAGTAACAAATAGCAATCAAGCATGACATTACATGAGAACTAACTTTTGCAATTAAGTAATAACAATACCTCTGGAACCTCACTCCAAGGATTTAAAAACATTTGAAAATATTGTTTCATTATACTTTAGATTAATTCCCTACCTCACTTGAAAGGCAACTGAAATGCAGAGTAATTACATTTTCTTAAGAAACACGTCCTGGTTATTTACAAGAGGAAGAAGGAGAAATTAAGAAATCTTACATTCTCGCTTTCTTGGTTCCATTGCCAAACCACCTTTCCTCATTGTTTTACTACGTGATGACCGAATTGCCTTTCTCATGTGCAAGTTCCACTTCTTTATATGAAAGTTCTTTCAGCTTTTTCTCATGGGAAATTGTGGAAAATGCAAAGATGGTAAAGAAGTGAGGATTAACTGCACCCGAGCCTTCAGAGATAGTAGCAATGCATATCCCTCTAATTAAGGGGAGAGTGGAAAGCTGAATCTTTCATTTTCTTGTCTCTGTTAAAATGGATCACAATGACAGAACCAGTGGAACAACACATTACGTTTTCCGCATTCCAATGTCTGACAGCCCTCACCACAAGAAAGTCTCTTCTGGTAGTCAGATGAATTTTTTGATGTGCTTTAATTTGTGTGCGCTGCCTCCTACCCTGCCAGCGGGCAGGGCTGAAAAGAGCCTGGCTCCTTCATCTTCATTCCCTACCATCAGGTGTTTAGACAGACTGATAAGATTGCCTCTGAGATTTCTCCCGACAGAACAATCCCACAGCATTCCCAATTTAAGGCTCGGTACGCCAGCTTAGTGTACTGCTCTTCAGTTGCAGTCAATAATTGGACACAAAACAGAAACTGGACTTCATCTTGACTCACATGTCTGAGGCTTGGGAAAGTAAGCATGTTCTGCTTCAAAAGGCCAAAAAATAATAATAATTTGGAACATGAGTAGAAAGATTTTCTGCTGTTGTAGTAAGTCACTTACTTGACAAGAACAGTGTTAAGTAAGATATAAAACGAGCTTAAATATTAAGTAAACACTGAACATAAATACAGGCATAGACATTCTAGATTATATGTCAAATTCAAATTGCATTTACTTTATCACAAATTCTGAAATATTCTTTCTTTATGGATTTATACATTGGATCTATTTGAGAATAACTGAAAGGAGCAAAGTAATAGTTGTTAATTAAACTTTGAAGTGTAAATTTTGAAAGTTTGCACAAATCCTGGATTCCCAAATTGCGCGTATTATCAGGTTCACGAGGAAGCATTTTAGCAACACATGTACTACTCAACAGCAAAATTTTACTATAAAAATTCAATATGTCAAATTGTCACCATGAAACGCACTCTAAACTCAGAAAAGGTCTTTTACAATACTTAAAAATAAACAAATATGCAGTGCCCCAGTTTAAAGCATTTTTTAAAAAAGGTCATTTCCTACAAGGACAATAGCAAAAAACTCAGAAAAGCCAACCAAATAGTAATGCAGACCTCTCAGAGGATCCATCTTTATGGGGGAAAGAGAGTATCTTTAACGTAGGCAGACAATCACTGCAGTGGCATTTTCTGATTTTCATATAAATGAGAACAATTTACAGTAAGTTAGCAGGGACAAAACCATGTGCTCAGAGGCCTGAAGACGCATGTTACTCTCAGAGCGACTTGGGAAAATTTGGATATGTCATTTAAAAGAAACTATTAACTTCTAGATTGGATTCCTTTAATACCTACCAAAAGCTGTCCAGCAAAGCAGATAAATAAAATGAAAGCGAGCAAGAGAAATGCGGCCCCAAATGAAATTCCAAGAATAGATGTTCTGCAAGAAAGAAGAAAACATATATTAATGTCTAATGTACACATTTGTAGCACGGCCTTTCTTTGTCTACAATGCAGATAATGATACAAAAATTCCCATGTGTAGGCTGCAACTCCAAACATCAAAACCATGGAAAAAACATTTCAGTTCTTACTAGAATGACATGCATTTTTCCCACTTTTTTCTTTTTTTTTAATCTCCCACATATCAAAGAACAGCTTTCAAAATATTATTATTAACATTAAAGCTATACTTTCCTTTTTTACAGTTTTTGTGAAAGAATGCTCACATCAGTATTCTCTATCACTTTGCAAAACTATTATGATAGTAGTAATTTTCATACAGATAATTTAACTGGTAGAGTTGCATTAATAGCATTAAGGTTAGTTTGTTTTACTTTAAAAACTGTGTTAAAGAAGAACCTTAATGCTGCATTTTTTTGTTGATGATGTTGATTCTAGATAGAAGAGTCTGCTAAATTTGTAAGATAAATTTGTTAGGTGTTAGGGGTGAAACTCCTCCCTGAAGGCTGGAAAAGCAGTAGTACAGGGGAATGATATCCAGTTTTCTGTGTCTTGTAGCTAGAAACTGTGGCATCTGTGACACCTTTGATGCTACATCCTGTTAGCTCATTTCCCAAATAAGTAGGAATTCAACACCTTTGAAAACTCCATTTTGTACCAAATCTGACTGGTTGGCCAGTTCTGAAGTATCAAAGGACAGGCAGCATGATAGGATAGAAGACAACACCACGAAGAAAAGAAAAACAAACAGGTTTATAATGAAAAAGAAAAGTCCCAAACAAACAACAACAGCTCAACAAATAAACATGTAACTGAATAATCTAGACCTGAAATCATCCTTACTCAGCATCCTAACTTACCCTTTTCTTATGTACTCTTAATAGGAAAGTCTATCAAGATAGCACTGGGACTCAGTAACCAGAAATAGGGATGCAGAAAAAATCTGTAAATGCATACATTCTGCAAATGTTGAATATCTCTATACAAACACCACAGCACAGCATAATTGCTCCACCAGGAGCTATGTGAAAGCTACTTAGCATGGCTGCCTAGGGAAAGATGCAGTCAGACCTAATTACATTTATAATGCATGCCAAGAGGAGATGAGAAGTTCTAGACCAACTGAGTTAAGAAAGGACATCAGACATGGTCATGATGGTCTTCATCTGAGAGTCTGCTTTCAGCTTTAACCACTGATTTGACATCTTTGCAAAATTTCAAAGTATCTCTCAATCACTTTCAGCCCCAGCAAACATTTTATTTTAGCAAAACTTGAGTAGCATTTAATCATTTATTAGTTTTCTTTTAATTACTAATTTTTAATTCAGTAATATAATATTTTAAGTTAGCTCTTCCATAAACCTATGATTCAGAATTTAAAGATATTTTTATTAAAGGGTACATCCTTGTTCTTTAGAAATGACATCTGAATTCAAATATATACACTTTAGATGCTACAATACTAAAAATGAAGGAGTAGAACTCCTTGGAGGTAACTCTTAGATTATGTACAAATACTGGAAAATATTTTGACCTGTTTTAATGACAGTGTTATAGATGTTGAGCTATTTTCAGGAAAGAACAAAAAGGCATTAACTTCACAAACCAATCTGATGCCATATTGCTGCTATTAAAAGCATTTTGGAGAATAATTTATGAGCTTCCTTGCCAATCACACAGAGAACCTTTTTCATGCTAAGTATTCAACAAGTTTTTGGTTGGGGAGAACAGCTGATGAAAACAAACAACTGGCATTTACAGACCGTGTTCACCTTGAAATGATGTTTCTTTTAGAAATTATCTGAAAATCCTTATTGCTTCGGAATGCTTGTTGTCCAAGAATTTCTCATAAAGAAATATTAAATAAATAATATAAAATATTATAATTATCAGTTAAGTTTGGAGTGTTCTCTTATAGGAGACATTTAGGTGCTCCTGAGAGAAACTTGAGGGCAGAAGAAATAAAATGAACATACAGGAAGGAAAGCTTATGCAGAGAGTGCTTAACAATGGGGCAACAGACAAGAACAAAAGGTCTGAGCAGATATTCTACACAGACTGACAAAGATCGATGATGTTGTCAGAGTGGCACAGGAATAAGGATAACATTGAAAGCTGAACAAGAATGATCACTGGGGCAGAGAGAAAAGGGCCGATGATAGCTTTGTAAAAGGAAAAAGGGTATCTTAGAGACCAGAGCAACAAGTACAGAGGAAAAACAGTTCCAAGTTCTTTGCTCCCCACACCCACTTCTTTTCTGGAAACAGTAGAACTTCTTGTTTCAGTTACGCTAAGCTGAAATGATTTCATGCCGCTCCTAGAAGGAAAGAAGTGGGATGAAGATGCTATAATGGGAGGCAAAACACTAAAAATTAAGTGCCTGCATAAATAAGTCTCATTTGAGGCAATGACCATAGGGAAGTCATAACACGCACTTACTATTTTTTAATGCAACATTAAAAAAAACAGTAAACTACTCTTGCCTTTATTGTGCAGTCATAAAAAGGAATCACTGCAATGCACTGCACTGACAGATGCACACAAACTACTGTGTCACAGGAGCACTCAGGAACCCAAAAGACTTAACTTTTTACCTGCCTCTTCCTATTCTTCAGTGCCCTCATTTGTGAAATGTCTGTTCCCTGTTACAGTACCTGCTGGGGATACTGACAGGACAAACCTTGACAATAATCTACTGACGGTCAGAATCTGACCTTGAGGGAATTAAACACAAGAATTTCCTAGGCTTCAGACACTTCTAAGTCTAAATAATTCACTGTTAACAAAATTAAAAGGTGGACATATTTTTCTGGTTTTATCAAGTACAAATATGTTTTGAATAATTTATTTTTATGAGGCAGTATGAGATTGGAAAAAAATATATGTTTGTGCATAGTTCTCTCTTGTTCATAACATAAGAACTGAAAAATAAAGATTCATCATGAAGACAAATGCAGTGAAAAAATAAGAAAAGAATGTAATCATAGAGAAAAGAATGTATTCCTTCCCACTTCTGTAACTTTTAGGAAAACATGTGACCCATGGTTCACGCACCTGCATAGACACAGCTTTCCACGATACTGACATTCATGTTTTTGACTGCTTGATTGTAAATTCTTGAGTGATAAAATCATGATGAAGGAATTATACAAGACAATATTGAATTCAGATGTTTTTTGTAACTAATAGTAGCTACACTTTTTGTGATTTGACTGATGTCACTGATTGACTCAATGACTATGCAGGCTGACTGCATGGCAGTTTCTTTGTTTAGGAAAAATAATTTGAATATTGTGATTACACTACAGGGTGTTCCTTTTGTAGCTGTTTATTTCTTAATTGGATGCAGCATTTAAAAAAGGCAGTAATAATGCTTTTCTTTCTGCTGTAATGTCTCAAATTTTGTATGCCCGCTTTTTGATGAGGTTTTTAAGGACCTCCTTTTTCTGCAAAGAAATTCACCTGCGTTTAATAGGAAATACCACACCAAGACCTAACCCTCTTCCAGGGATAGGATGGATGATTGTTAGCTTGTCACGACTCAGGACAAAAGGACGTAAGTTCTTAAACACAGCAGCCTCAGAGAGAAAGAAAACTTGGGATGAATTTTAAATGTCATCCCAATCAAATTCCCTACCTGAATAGCACAATGAGTACCTCCTGTTCAATAGAAACGGATTTATATCAAGTTAGCAGAATGCATTTAAAAAAAACAACTATTAAGTTCACGTCAATTGACAGTTTCACTAAATAGAGAAGTTAGGATTCTTGTGAATCGCCACAGGTATTTCTGTCACCTCATAAGCCAAGAAGACTAAAAAGCCACTGAAGGCCAGTTCCAAGGAAATGATCTGCTATGTCGTAATGGCACAATAAAGACACCATGGCACATTCAAGTCCAAGATATTGCTCTTATTTGTAATTACTAATTTAAGTTTACTGTGAAAACATTGCACTAGTTTCTAGACCACAGGAAAAATGAAACGTTAATCAACGACTCTAGCCTTGCAAGAAATGTCTCATGATCTTGCACACACTGCTTATATTCTTGCAACATGCTGGATGTTACTCACTATCAAGCATTTCCAAATCTACTTTAAAGCGGCAGGTGGTGTACATGCACAGAAATCAATAATATTACACTGCTGTAAAGCCAGATTAATAGTGAATCCATAAAATCCAATGACAGATGAAGTTTTTCTGTCTGTCTTCATTAAATCACCATTTAAAAATTCTGCAGAGCTTTTAGAAAGAAATACTAGATACAATTTTAAACTAACCAATAATCTGTGCTGTTTTCTTCATATGTGCACATTTGTTTTTCCTGGGAGGAAATAACATCTGTAGCAGTTCAGTCTGTTTGACTGGAGTTTGAACTTTATTTCCAGTGCAGAATACCTAACTGTCAACAAGAATGGCTAACTGCCTAACATTTTCTACTGCTGTTATTACTGCTTCCTAGTTATAGACAAGTAGGCAGACACGGCTGCCCAATCTACATCTGTGCAATAATCCAGAAGAGAACTGTTTTGCACCTGATTTTTTATAGAATTTTTAAATAAATACATCTCTGTAAGCAATTCAGGTAAAATTATAATATAACAAAAGCAATTTTACTTTCCAGAAATACCCTTACATCAGTGATTTTTTTAAAGTATTTTTTTAAATCTGAAACACGCACTGAGATTTTCCAGCAGAGCTCCAGATGCTTGCATAAAACCTTGCTTTTCTTATTACAATTTTTGCTTATTTGAAATTAATTCACAGAGCCCTTGAAGCTGGACATAATTCATATGCTAATATCTGTTTTCTAACCTGCTTGAGCAAGGCAGCTGGACCAAATGATCTCCAGAGGTCCCTTCCAAACTCAGACACTGTGATTTTATACTCTTGCTCTTCTAATTTAACAAGCAGCCCTATCAGAGGACTATGAATAATTTACATTTTTTGTAATGAAAAGGACAAATTATTGTATCTTTTGTTCTGATACTAGAAAGACAGCGTATGGTTTTACAAGTTAGAGAACACTTTCCTTAGTTGAACATATTTCCCAAGTGTTCTAATTTCAAGTATCTGATACATTTTAATGAGCTACACATTTGGTTCAGTAGACTTAACAAGCATATAGTAAAATGAATATATTACTTCATATATGGTAAATAATAAAGGTACATTCATTTTTGTGACTGAAATCAAAACATAAAAACACATTTGTAAGTGATAATATTGGACGAGACTAATTAGATTCATGTTTTGTTTTTGGTATGATACCTAAATTCAGACTGAGCCACAGAAAGGATACTGCTGAACTCTTTCCTTCTAAGACTGACCCTTTGTGGCCTGTGTCTGTAAATTAGAAACTAATGGAAAACCCATTGCAAAGAAAATGCTTTAACATCCGAAAAGAAGCCTGTAAAAATTTATATGTGTTATAAAACAAGTCTGCAGGATAAAAATTCCTTTTGGCTTTGAATTAAAACACAAGTACTACAGCACGAGAGAGCAGTCCCTCATCTGAATTGTAAAAACTACTCCCACAAGCACTGTGCAGAAAAAAAAGGCTGAATACTGAATCTGAGCCTGAGATCTGAATCTGAGAGAACATGCAGTGTTTGCTTTGGAGACAACTGCTATCAAACTAACAAACACCGAGTGTCCATTATGGAAACAATTAACAGCAAAATTGCATTTTCAGAAATCTAGTAAAATATTATTTATTGGAACTGCATTCCAATTTCCTTGGGCTTTCTAGAAAATGCATAGACAGAAAGGGCAGTTGATTCTGGCTGGTATAAAAACAGATTATCTCACAATCATTCCTCTCATATAAATAAATTCTGATGGCAATAATTACTTCATCAATTGATATTTTTTAAGCTAGTTTTAAAAAGAGAAATTCTTCAAATAGTAACAATAATTGTATGTAGAACAGAGCAGTATTATCACAGCAATGTGTTAAATACAAGCAATTAATCACAGTTTCAACTCTGCAATCCCCTTTATCCCACTTTAAAGCCCAATGCTCTGGCTTATTTAACATGCAATTGTAGTCTCATAAATCCATAGTTTGTATTACTTTTCTTTGCACATATGGATTCATGTCATCATCACACATTTTTAAATAGAAAAACTAAAATCAATGAAGAATTGATACTAATATTGGAGCACCATGCAATGGCAGCGTTTAAAATTAGAAACAAGTATAAGATTGAAAATTGGCTACAATCCTCAATCTCTGTCCAAATTTTTTTCCATTAATTGATCTCTGTAATCTGAGAATTCAAAACACTTTTACTCATATATTTTTTTTTACACTAATATGCAAACAAACATAGGAATGTTTATGTTAAAATACCACTTACTTTGGCAATACCAGAATCTGCACAACGAAAATGCAGAAGAATATGAGACAGGCACAAGTCACATAGTACTTAAACGCAGGCAGAGTGGTTGCTCTGTACTGGAAAAAGAAAGAGCAAATATTACAAACGCAATTTTCAAAACAGATAAAACATCACCCAACTGAAATTCCAGTTTTAAGATGCAGATATGCACAGGCTCATTTCAGCCACAGTAAGTTTCCTGTTGTTGATAGGTTATCATCATATCCACTTACACAAGGATTATCAGGCACAGCAGTGAAGCCTTTCACTTTTCAAAGGACAGAGTAGATAGCCATGAGAAATGGTTTGGTCTTGTTCCTCCTCAGAACAGGACTATCCCATATTCATCATAAAAAAATATAATTAAAAAATAGCATCATCATAAAAATTTTAATTATAAAAGTGTAAGTATTTCTATTATTAAGTATAGCTGACCATGCTTCCACAATCTTTCTCAGTCACTAATTCCCCAAACTGTTTTTTGAGTTAACAGTAAATATTGAGTGGGCTGGAACAGATATAAGAAACTGTTCATGTCATTTATACAGGAAACTCCTGAGTACACGAATCAACAAAGTGTAAACTGCTAACAATTTGTATAAAAGTTTTTTTTTTTTTCCAATAGCAGAGCTACCTATCATATTAATATTTAGTGGCGCTACATTATTACTTCAGTGAATGTCTGTATTAAAATGCCTTACCTATCCACTGATAATAATAAAAACTTGTTATTAGGAGAGGGTTGGTTCCATCTCCCTTGTCATTAATAAAAAAAATACTATTTACAATTCTCTAATTAGTCTGTCCAGAAACACAAGAATTAAGCAGTGAAATATTTATCAGAAGAATTTTTTATAATTTGAGATTGACACATAGATTAGATTATATTATTAGAACATATAGATAATAGAATGAAATCAATTAAGCACTCAAAAGGAAATGACCTAAAGATTGGGTCTATTGAAGTTACTTAACCTATCTGTATGGTAAGTGTTGAGTCACAGCCTGAACCACTGATTGATCACCCAGGGAAAGGACCAGCCCTGGGAGCATAGGTGAAGACAGTTCACCTGTGCAACCAGAAGGCGTGGAACCTGCACCTCTCTTAGACCTCATTTAAGGGCTGACTGCCACGGGGGAAGGATCTCTGGTTGGAGATCCCTCCCTTGTGGTGCTTTTCCCCCACAAGCTCAGATCTTTGCAGATGGGTGAGCATTCATTTCCCGTTTGTCCTTTTGCTATTCCACTCCTGTATTTCTTTCTACTGCGCTAATTTTTCCTGACGGTAACACTACCAAAGTTTATTAAAAAGGTAAAGATTCCAAGATTTGATTTATTAAAAAAAGAGTATCAAAAATTATTTCTGCGTTATTACGTTCTCAATGTGCAAACATAAAATAAAATGTGCATGAGCTACTCTTTCTAATGGTGGTGTCTTCACACTTAGTGCCAAACTCTTCCCTTGAAACTGGTGCACTTTATTTTATACGAATGCGCAGCATTTGAGTTTAGCACCCCAACAGCATTTGTTTTTAAATTCTGTGACAAATTGAAAGCAATTCTTCCCACATACCTAACTGAGTTCCAAGGCACCAAATATCACTATGCTTGCAGCAAGTTTTGTTGTTCCATCTGTTGAGTGTTTGTTATATCTCAATGGTCCTGTCCAACAATTTTGGGCCTTGAGTTGCTGTTAAAATCTCAAAAAGTTCCAACACACTTGTAAGTTCTTTTCAATGTTTTACACTTCTCCAGACATTTCCGAACAAAGCCAGGCAACTCATTCCTTAGGTTAAATAATTATTTTGCTTTATTACCTTATAGTACTTTCAGGCCCTGCAGGGTTGAAAAGTTCCTGCTTAAATCAAAATCAGGCTTCCTGCCGAGTTCTTTAGAGACAAGATTGGACTAGTGAGTCATTAGAAGACAGAACCTTAAAAACCCAGACCTGAAAAGAACAATTAGTTCTTTGTCATACTGTAACACTCAACAGTCTAAAAGAGATTAGGCTCTTACAGGGAGCATCCGCAGAGCCAAATAACTTGGCTGATTTTCTCCAGAATTCCAATTCCCTCATTGTCCAAACAGCACATACAATGGTTTGCTCTCAAGTTCTATTTTAGAACTAATCAGTTAGTACTATCCACGTAAAAATCTGTATGTGCTCCCACTCAGTGCAATCACTAAACCCTGTGGGTGAGACCACACCGGGTGTTGCTGCTTCTTTCTTATGCCACCTCTACACAGCCTTAACAAGCCTTGAATTTTTTCTCACCATAATGCATTGCCAAGGTCATACAACATGCCTTTGGCAGTCTGCCAGAAGAACTCCATTCTGCTGAGTTGTGAGAGGATGTGAAAATTATTTCAGACACTTTGAACTGAAGGTACGTGCAAAAATGATTAATTACGTCTTTGAGAATCAAGTGTGACCCAGATGATGCTTTTACCTCCATTGCACAGTATAAACATACCGTGGCAATGCTTTCCCTATTACGTTCTTATCAGGTTAACTCACTTACAAAGCCAATTGTGGTCTGATCTACCTTTTACTTCACTGAAAGACACAGTAACTTCTCAGCTATCAGTTGTTCTTTGCTTCCTGAGGTGGGAAAAGAGACAACTCCCCAGTCTTATCGCTGAAGCTTTGTCAGTATGTTGAAACATAATCAAGCCCCACAAGGGGGCAAAAAGAAAACGCCTGACTTCCTGGGCTACTGGTCACAACAGTTGCCTATAAGGGAAGAAACTTTCACTTTGATTTTTTTTTTTTAATTAAGTATATTACTCATAAAAACGTTTAGTGAATTGCACCCAATACAGATAGGTATTTTTCTTAAATACAATTTACAGTATCACTTCCTTGGAATGACTGTGAGTATGAAGTGCTTATGAAGAAAACAAATGAACTGAAATTACTGCAGGAAAATTATCATGACTATCATGACTGGAGGTGAAGTATTAGAGACGTGATAAAAAGAAAAAAAATAGAAATAGCAATGTTTGATAAATATTTTTTGAGAACGTAGGTAATTAATTTAGGAATCCTTTGATTCAGCATCAGCAAATCAAGATTATCAAACCTCCTCTCATTTCTATGAGACTTTGAAAACTTTGAGAAATTCAGAATTGCTGAACACTGTAAAAATTGCCCTGCAAACAGAGAAGCAGTACTGGACATCATACTCAAAACACTTCTACTACAAATGAGGCAAAAATGTTTAAGCACTTCTCACTGGGGAGGTGCTCTGTGTTATAAAGGCAAGGTGGCCTCACTTAGGATAAGGTAGAGAAGGAATCAATCATGACTTTGTAGTGAAAATAACTTACTTCTTTTTCCAGAGTCTTATTATAGAAAAGAAGTGATATTCTTTGAATGTCTTCAGATTTAAGCCACTGCCTAGAAAAGAAAAAGAAAACATAAATGACAGAAGAATAAAGTAGTCCCATCTTTTTGTACTACTGAAATGCAGCAAATTAAGAAAATAACTTAGAAGAAAGTTATTGGGCTTTGGAACATATATGATGAATCACACTAAAATTAGAAGAGAATACTACAAATCCTGTCTGCATTTTGATTTCCACTGTAAATGTACTCATGAAACAAAAGTTCAGATGAGCTGTTTTTCTGAGAATCACTGCTAAAGACAACCAAGGGAGAGATTTCCATGATATAATTCTCACAATGACATACCACTCGTGTCCAAAATACTGTAATAATGCAGGGCACAGAAAAAAATGGTGCACAGAGATAAAATTAAACCTTTCACAGATCACTGATATATATGACTTTTACAGAACAGTTTTAGGTTGGAAGGGACCTCTGGAGGCCATCTGGTCCCATCTTCACAAGTTATCTTTTAAAAACATACTTTTACAACAGGTAAGAATGGCAGATAAATTACACTCATTCTAAAAGCAAATGTAAAAAACATTATTAAAGAAAAGTGAACTGTTTTTGTCTTTAACCAGTGTCAGTCTTTGGACCATGACCTGCATGAGCTGCTCTCTAAGGCCTAATCTGGTCTGTACACGTTTGATCACACTAATAGCACTTAGAGCAAATGCTGCCTTGTACTCCCTACAACTAGCTCACATGTTCAAGAGCTCAGTAAAATCATAGTGATCATATATCTTTTAAAGTAGTTGTAGGAATTTCTAGAAAGCTTTAGTAACTCTGCATTTCTGCCCTGCAACTTCAGTTTTTCTTCTGGTAGGAGGAGGCCTTGAGGTCATAGCTCTCTTGTTTTTGTGAAAGAAGGTCAATAATTGACTATGCCTGCCTTTTGAAAAATCTGTTTCACAAACACTCAACAGTGATTTCTCACTTCAGTAAAAAAAAAAAAAAAAGGTTTCAGAATCTTTCACTTTCAGCAAACATGTTCTACCCTTTCACATCCATCTTCCAGACAGACTTCAAATACACCATTTTTTAAGGGACTGAGGGACTGCATGTCCAATTTCCATATCACTAGTGCTATCAGCTATCTTCATAGCAGGCACCAGAAATCAAAGCAAGAGACCTATCCATCCATACTGACAAAACGTTTTATTCTATAGCAAAATCTGTAGGAACAGAAGAAAAATGACATCAACGAAAAGAAGGCGAGCAAGATTTAGAGAAAAGGTTTTGTGGGATTAAAAGCAAGTAAGCAGGCAAGGCATCATCCATAAGATGTGGAAAATAGGATAGCCAACAGAAAGATTCACCAGGTACAGAGGGCAGCACAGACAAGTATAAATGAAGAATAAGCTTAGGAGATGGTGCACAAAGGTAAGGATTTTTTTAGCAGAGTAATAACGGCTGCAAAATCCTGCCTGCTGTCTGACTCCCTGATGAGCATAGAAGTCCCAGATATCTACAGCTACGTGGAGATATGCCATCCAGGAAGTAACACATTTATGTTTGGATTCCCTTGCAGTTCAAGGAACAACAAAGACAGACTCATTAGACAAGGGTGCATGGTTTTAAAGGCCTAGTCTGGTAGACAACATGTTTAAACCATAGCAGCCAGAAAAAGGAAAGAGAATCTTTTTAACATAGTCACCTACTTATCAAATAGCAAAATAATTTTAGTTTAGCTCTCTCTGTAGATATTTATTTAGATTCTGATCCATCTACCACATGTCCAATAAAAGTCCCCTGATCACCAAGGTGGTACAGCCAGAGCTAACCAACTTGTCCTATGCAGGATGCACATCTAATAGCTATGGTACATGGCTGAAAGAGAAAAACTTGGTGTTTCTTATTCCTTCTTCTAAATCTGTACCTTTCTTTACCTAGAATAGTATTGAATAAGAAGGTCCTAACCCTTCTCACATGGCCTTTCAAGGAGCAATGCCAACTAGATCTACTGCTCTCAATCATCCCAAAAGCCCATGACCCTGCTTCTTAGAGATCATGGCTTCATCTGCATTCCAGAAGATGAAATTGAATGCAGAAGTCCTGAGTCACTCTTGATGTGTACATGCAGCACTTGGCAGAGCTGTGCAAAGACATCTGTGTTGCATGAAGCAGCAGGAGAGCAGGCAGTGGTTGAGTCCTCCAAAAACATTACACAGGCACAAATGAAGTGAAATAATTAAAAAAAAAAAAAAAAAAAGTGATTAGTTTCATGTCCAAAATATATATTATGTTTTAATCTACTTTTTTTTTTTTTTCTGATTAAGATTCATGTAGTTAAAATATTATCAAATTAACTTCCTGTTTGGGTAATTAACACTTCCCTATAGTTTATAGTTGTTCTGGAATAACCAATTGAATAACCTGTCTTGAGTGATATATTCCTCCAAGATCAAGGTAAAGAATCTAGTTTTGGAAGGCATCTATGCTGTCTGTGTAATTTGTAAAATCATTCCTTACCCATCCGTAGTTCCCTGCTTAATTCACAAAATGAATTGAAGCTTTTGCAGCAACTTTTGTTTTATCTCTCTTGTTCCTAAGTTTCTCTGAATGTATTCACTAATTAAGTAAGCCACAGATTTTCTGAGAATTCAGTAAGATACATATTCTCTAAGGTAAAAGACCTCTGCAGGTCATCCTGTACAACCCCCCTTCTCAAACAAGGCCACTTAGTGTGGTTTCCCAGGGAGTAATGATAATTTCTCCTAATGTATATGTACAATTGTTGTGGATTAACTCGGCAGGCAGCTAAACATCATGCAGTCATTCACTCATTCCTCCTTCCCAGTGGGATGGGAGGAATAATAACAACAATAATAATAATAATAATAATAATAGTAATAATAACAATAAAATTAGAAATAGTGGGTTGAGACAAAAACTATTTACAGACAGAAAAGGAAAAGAAGATAACAGTAATGACAATAACATAATACACATTTACAAAATAAGTGATACACAACACAATTGTTCACCACCTGCCAAGTGATGCCCAGCCACTCTGGACAGAAGCAGCTGTCCTCCTGGCCAACTCCACTCTGTTTTCTGTTTGTTTTTTTTTCATGTGATGTCATATGGAATATCCTTTTGGACATTTTAGGTCACCTGTCCTGGTTCTGTCCCCTTCCTGCTCCTTGTGCCCCTCAGCTCCCCTCACCAGCAGGACAGTACAAGAAGTTGAAATGTTGACTCCATATAGCACTGCTCAGCAATGACTAAACCATCAGTGTGTTATCAGCACTGTTTTTCTCCCAGTGCCAGAACATAGCATCATACCAGACATTATGAAGAAAAAAAAAAAAAACACACCTCTGTCTCAGCTGAAACCAAGACAACAATATGTTTCTGCCTTTGATATCAAACCATCGTTTTTAGAGCTCACTTAGCTGAGGAAACGTGAAAGCTGTCAAAATTTGCACAGCTGTTTTAAGCAAGTCTGGTATAATCAGAAGTCTTTGTCTATCTGATGACTCCTCTTTCTCTGTATATTTGTATGACCTATAGATAATGACTAAAAAAATATTTTCCTAAAAGTATCTTATAACAGAACTAACAGATGTAAAAAAAAAAAAAAAAAAAAAAAGCAACAAACCAAACACGATATATGAACATTTAATAATTAGGAGTAATACCTAGCTAATTAAGATTCTGAGTAACAGAAATACAGTGATGAATTGCATGTTTTTCTCTATCATTATCCACACTGTTCTAGAGTAATTATCTCATTTCATCAGAGACATAAAAGAAACCTGCACATTTCTTTTGGATTGGTATTGATTTTTCTCTCAGTCTTATCCATTCACCAGCACAGAACATCAATACCACCTCCAGTACTTCCCAGAACACAAAAGCAACACATGCATGTTGCCCCTCCCAGTCATTTCAATGGACCATCAAGCATAGCCTAGTCTAAGAATTCAACCAAGCAACCGAGAGAGGGAGATATTAAACTACGAGTTTAGGGAAAGTTCATAATTCTGAGGAGATGTTTCTGTAACAATTGTGAAGCATTAATTTTCACATCATTCTGATTCTTGAGTCGGTTATTTTTATGTCATATTTCTCTGCTCACAGATGACATAATTCAGTAGAGTAACAGCTATGATTGTGAAGTTAAAGAGACAGAAATACCTTTGTTATGAAAATCAAGGTAAGCCAAAACCTCTGTCATACCACGGTTCACAGGCAATGTCTCATCCCATGTAGTATTAAATGGTACTGTACATCCTTCTTTACAACATGCAGAGCTTTGTGGCCTAGCAGCAGTGCTACATTTACTCATTCAAGAATGCTCTGTGAACATGGGAGGGAGAAATAGTACATGCTACCTGCTATTACAGATTTATGTCAAAGCTGAATCAAGTAGACAACAGAGGATAGAAACATACTTTTGAGCGTTAATTCCATCGATGGCCTGAATCATCCTCTCATTCAGTTCCTCTTCAAATCTTCTTTTCTGAGATTTTGTTCTGGAACGAAAAATGTGAGAAATTAAAATCACTACATTTTGTTAATAAACCTTAAAAATAAACATTTATGTAATATGTGGTCAACATTTATGTTGCAGAAGCTTCTACAGGCTTCACACACTGAGCCTCCTAAGCTCTTGACAAAAAAAGTCTGCTCCACTTCTCCCTCTATCAATCAATCAACCAACATTTGGGAGCACTTAAAAAGAACACCAAACTTCTTTAAGAAACGATAGGAGATAAAATTTGAGAGAAAGCCCTCCTCAGTGGCATGAATTTAATAAAAAACAACAGAAACATGCTCCAATTCAGAAAACATTTATTGCAACCATTTTTAAATATCCTTGTCAGAACTGTATGATGACTAATAGTGTGTTAGTGTATAATAAACATTTCCTACAGAAAGCCTGCTTACTCTTCTTGTCTTGGAAATACTTCATTTTTAGTAAGTATGAACATCAAGACTGAAATGTTTTAAGCATGTGCCTTGTTCCTCTTTTTATAACATAGAACATAACTGCAATGAAAAAATAGTCTTATTTTCACTGCACTCATCATAAACCCAGCAGAGGGTTTGCCTTTGATAAGTACAAACATCACCAGTTCTTTCAGCAACAGCACTCTCCTTACAGCCATTATATTTCAAGTATTGCTAGATTATATCTCTGTGCCTTGAAAACTTAAAATTTTATGTTAACTTAATAACACACTTTAACCATTCAGATCTGAAATTTGACTTCTAGCTTATCAGAATTTCCCTAACCTACAAATCCGAAACTTTCAAAGGTACAACGGAACAACTTCTACATCAAGCTTTTGGGTTATTTTCCAATAAACAGTAACTTGTTGCAGGATTCACACGCATCGAGAAACTAACATTCATATATTTTCAGTAGCTTTGAACAACTCAACTGTTTTCATGCCTACTCAATGCTGCAGAGATATGGTCAAAGCTCGTTCAACTTCTGAAATTTAGGAATACTTCATGTATTTGCACTGTTCCTCAGTAACCTCTATTTTGATTAATGAGATATTTACCATGTAGGGAGATCACAGAATCATAGAATGGCCTGGGTTGAAAAAGACCACAAAAATCATCTAGTTTCAACCCCCCTGCTATGTGCAGGGTCACCAACCACCAAACCAGGCTGCCCAGAGCCGCATCCAGCCTGGCCTTGAATGCACGCAGGGATGGGGCATCCACAACCTCCCTGGGCAACCCTGCTCACGATGGGGAAGGAGTAGATAGAATGACTTGTCTGCATAACCAAAGATAATAACAATAGAAATTTTTCAATGGCTCTTTCAAACTTTCCTATGTATTTGCAATGCTTCTTATAATTTTGAAATGAAGACATTATCTAAAGTCTTATCAGGTCATTTAAATAAAAATGAAAGATTTCAGCATTCAGCATTTTTTTTGAGAAAGTGATCTTTGCTCAGTGTTGGCCTAGTCACTGAAACAACAAGCAGGGGAATAAAAAAATTGATGTGATTTTGCAAATATTTTGCATAGCAAAAGTACTACAGAAGGTCCACAGAATACTACTGCAAACACTATAAACACTATAAACTTTGAAATAATAAACAATGCAAATACAAAGCAATTCACAAAATATGCTTTTCAGTCCATATTATTAACTGTTATAACACAATTTACTAAAAACCCTTTGCAACTTCTGTTTTCTTCCCCACTCTATCTCCTCTCTCAATTTTCCTGTACACCACTTTCTGCACAAAGAACAAGCGAGATGAAGCAGAAGTAAACAGGAGCCACTAACATAATAATTCTGAATAATGCTTATTTGTTAGAAGGAAGTATATTCACAATTCTTAAATATCTGCAAAATCTGTTTTCATAGCTCTTTCTATCTGTGAGGCATCAGTTCAAAAAGTAATCTGAATAAGAAATTGCTCTCTCTTGAAAGTATGTTTTATACCTATAAAAATGCAAATATACATACATATATATATATACAGATATATATATACACATATATATACACATATATATACATATGTACATACATATATACATACATATATATACATATATATACATATATGTATATATGTATATGGAATTTATGTGAATAATTGATTTTTTTTAAAAAACCAATTTACCTCTCTCTGCAACGCTGAAAATGATACTGCCCCATGGGAACATCCTAATAAAAGACAAAAGAAAATACCTCTTAACTATAATACACTTTGACAACATAATTAATGTGAATTCACTTTAAAATCAGTGTTGAAAACAGGGTCAAGTAAGGAAAATTTTTTCCAATACAAATACTTTTAGCATTAGATTAAAACTCTCAAAAGAAAAATCCAGCCAATGGTGAAAATGGAATGATCCAGACACAAAATGATCCATCATAATAAGCAATAAATTAGCAATACAACCACCAGAATCCAAAAATGTTTTTCTTTACTAGAAAGTTACTGCTTCAAAGTAACCGTTATATATTACTGTTGTAATACAGCCCAAACTCCTGCCAGCTTTAGGAAAAAAATAATATTAAGTGTTCTTGAAAAAACAGACCTGAGTGGCCAAGTACGGGCTATGGACATTATTATTATTGATGAGGAATAGCAGCCATCAAAACTACCTTTATTTTGTGATTAATAGTGACAGTTGGGTACTTTCTATAATGAACATGTCACAGTTCACATTCTGATGCACTGTATTTATTGAACAAGATTGGTTAGGTGGCTCAGTCTTATGATCTCATATATAATGGAAACAGGAGTGAACGCTAATGTTCAAAACACTTAGAATTTATCTCTAACTGCGCTTTTTAGAAGTAGAATAATGTGACGTGCAAGATAGAAACTGTCTTACTGACAGCAATAAGATAGTGATGATAAAATTAAAAAGAAATATTTTCTGCTCAGTGTTGGAGATGTGACATACAGTAGCATTGTGATACTCAGGCTCTTAGCTTCAGTTTACAGTTTGGTTAGTGCACCTTCAACTGGTTGATGTTACAGCATGCATCGATTTGGTTCCCAGAGATTAGGTTCTTAAAAGGTCCAGTCCAGGTACACAGGAATATTCTAATTTCATAGCATTTGCTCTACATTTGGCCACATCCCAAATGCAATATGTTGCTAAATAATCATTAAATTTCAGGAATTGTCTCTGCATGAAAAGTACTTCTTCCTAAAGGTATTGCAATCTGGCTTCACATTCAGAATCTGTTTCCACATTGTGAACAGCAGCCATTCGACATGCTGTGACTGTGGCACAAGCTCAGAGGGCAAAATCATGCATTTTGTTAAGTACACTTCAGTTCTTGCGATTCAGACATGCACTACAAGGAAAATACAGCTTCTCAAAATCTAATCCAAAACTCATAACCCAATGGAAAATCTCCTAGAAACTTCCTTGTGCTTTTGCCCAGTACAAATGCATGTACTTTTCCATCAGAAATAACCAGGTATTTAGCAGTGAGCACCTTTTTTTCTTTCAAATACTGCTAAATTGTACAAAATGACATAAGTAGGCCCCTACTGTTGTGCTAATCTTGCCGTTTTCAGTGGTCATGCTGTCCCTGTGGTGCAAGTGTGCAAATGGCTTGGCTGCTCCCCAAGATTCCAGGTACCGGGTCATGCGGACAGAAGCTCTCATTTTGGCTCCATCAAGAGTATGTCGAGGTCTAATGTGGTGCTGAGGACTTCGCTTCTCTCCCTGGTTGACAGAAAATAAAAAATGATATCACACTCAGCGTTCATTACCTTCAGAAGCATGAATGCATCATCTGCTACCACTTATCTGCATGCTTAGGAACTTGAAAATGGAGAGAAGCTAAGAATCCACAATTCATAATGATATTGCTGGGAAATATCAGAGACTTATTTCTGAAGAGCGGGAAAGATTGGCAATGCAAACATGCATTTGAAGAAATCAGTAATAGCTCTGACCAATATATTATGGCAGTAAATTATTCAATAAACAGATTAGTGGTCCTGCTCAAAAATAACTAGGACTGCCCACAAAACAGAAGCACTACTAACCTTAGGATTGATTACAAAGTAAGTCTTAACATTATGCTCTTTCAGATATGGGTCCCTCACATCTCCATCCCCATCTTCCACTTTGTAAGCTCCATTCAAATGTGCCAAGGTGACTGAAGTGATGTGAACACGGCTGAAATTATATTTTAAAAGAATGACAGAATCACGAACACTGATCAAGAGTATAACTGGAAGCTGATCAACCTCTTTTTTACTAGCTTTCTGAAATACTTTCGATGCACTGCTCACTTCATTTGCAATCTCTGTAATCTCATTTTCAGAAGTTCTAATAGACATAAATCTAATGGTTTCCACTGACAAAAATACTCCTTAAATCACAGGAAATGCTACGTATCCATTTCTTTAAAGACAACACTAAGAATTATTCTAGGATTCTTCATGAGGCTTGATGACCAAAGACACGGTACCTGCATGTGTCCCCGCAGAACAAAGACTCGTGTGTACAAAGGCTAACAGAGAAGCCTCTTACCCTGGGACCCCTCCAGCTTCCATGTGATTTGCCAGAGTGACATCGTGAGACCACACATCGTACTGCCACTTCTGTAGCCCAATAACTCCACAGAGTACATTTCCAGAGTGCACTCCTACACGCATATTAATATCGACTCCAGTTGCATCTCTCACTTTCCTGTAGTTGAGAAGAAACCTGTGTTAATATACATAACAAAGCCTTTGCTTTCTTTTAATTTGACACACAAATTAACAGGAACAGTGGTGACACCATCTATTTCTTCTTAGCATTGGCTCCATCTTTCCTGTGATAGGATTTTTTTTAAATATATATTATCTGCATTTACAAATATTTGCACCAAACATTCATTACCAAATCTAAAGCTGTTTCTCCTATATCCATTTGAAATTATTTGGTAGAACTGAACTAGGTAGTGGACAAGTTCAGTCTTACAGTAGAACCTCAGAAATGTTCTCCTAAAGGCCTTTGATTTGGTTTTTAATGCAGCAACAATCTAATGAAGATTTTGGAGAGCTGGAATTACTGTTACATTAGCTTCCAGCTGAAGACCCTATTATCTAGGGTAGGGACAGCCTTTCTCACATCTGTCCTCTATCAGGTCCCAATATACTTGAGTGCCTTCTTGCAAATGGTTTTCCAGCAAGAAGGATGAAAAATGCAGTACCTCAGGTTTCTATACAAGCAGCAGCTCATAGAGTTTTTACAGATATGGGCTCAGTGTCATTCAGGCTATGAAGAATATAGGCTCAACAGTCTTTCACATGCTTGTTAGTGCCCTACCCAATAGCTTGTTATGCAGAAGGTGAGAGGCCACCCTCACTAAGGATACCAGATCTAAAGCTTCGAACTTTCCAGTGAGAGAGCTGAGGTATCTTCATCCAAAATCACGGAACAGCCCTACACATAAGATAGGTATTAATCTTTTCAGAAGAGGTGCACCTGACTCACAGGTGGGTGACTAAAGCCAAACAGCTAGAACATTTTCATTTGTCATATGGGTATCTAACTATATATTTAGTGAGCTATCTAACTAATTCATATGTCTGCAGATGCAGTTCTAAGAAACTGGAAGATCATGTTACTCTAAATTGGATTTATGAATTTAAACCCCAGCTCATGCTGACCAAATTGTAGCCAATAAAGAACATGTAGCATTCATCCTGGGAGAATTCTGTGTTGACGGAACCAACAGCAAATAATAAATCCAAATGGTTTCTTGCATATGGGTCAGATTCAAAGTTCTAGCAACATCCTTCAGTCTCAATGACGACACCCATTAGCTCTATGCCTCTGGAATTACAGAATTAAACTAGCCTCTTCTTCCTCTTTATTGAAAGGGGATGTAGAACTTAACAGTCTCATTTTGTCAAGGCAAATGACACTTCTAATCACTCAAAGTACTCTTCTGCTGGAAAATGAAAATAACAGAAATATTCATGTTGGACATTAGGAAAAAAAATTCTTCCCAGAAAGAGCAGTGAGGTATTAGCACAGGCTGCCCAGGGAGGTGGTGGAGTCACCATCCCTGAAGGCATTCAAGAAACAGAGACATGGCACTGAGGGATATGGTTTAGTGGACATGGAGGTTATGGGCTGATGGCTGTGCTGGATGATCTTAGCAGTCTTCCCAACATTAATGATTCTATGATTTTATGAAGTATGCTGTTAAGCTGGGTTTTGAAATTATTGAAAATGGAAAACTTTTTTTTAATCTCTTTAATCTCTAGCAAGTTTTATTAATGTCTCATTTCACTTTTCTATTTTACTCAGCTCTCCTGTAGCTGACACACTTGAAATTGGACTGCTTGTAAATAACCTTTTCAAGCAGTCCACAAATGACAAACACAGCATTGCTCTGCACAAGCAATATGATGAAATACAAGCTTAACACTCCAGATAAAATGTGTTTTACAAATCTGGTCTCTGCAGAGGAGGAACATTTATCCTTCAGGAGAGCTTTCCTAGAGGCTGCCCTGCCATATTCTGCAGAGGACATCACAAAGTCTGCAGTAAAATAAGCTCTCATGAATTAAGAAAGGGAACTTCCAAATTGGTACAACAGCCTCATCCAATACTTTCTTTCACTTTCAGCCCTCTAAAATGGAACTCATTTCACACTATCAAATCAAAGCCAGCCTTTGAGAATTTGCAACAGAGACTAATATAAATTACAGTCACCAGACAGACAAGAGGGTGGAGTACAGCAGAAGGAAGACAACACATACGTTCAACATATTTTGTCCAAAATATATCATATTACACACTTCCAAAAGCAAGAGTACTACTATCACTACAACTTCTTGTTCTAGAGGCCACTGTGCTGAAATGGCTGCCGTACTTGACATAATATTTTGAAAGCATCTTAAAACATAGGGTACTGACTCCGCATATCTTAAGACTGATGCAACTAGCCTGTGATAATCCAGGCACCAAGTCCACAACCACTGTCAATTAGGACTACAGCAATTAAGTTAGATCAGAATGTGCTACGTAACTGAAATATAATTTTTGAGACTATAAACCTGAACTTACAAAGACCCGATCAAGGAGCACTAGCAGTGTCCATGTCTGTGAGCAGCTTGAGAAGAACATCATTTTTAAAAGAAATTGGAATTATGAAATGTGATGAACTGAAAGACTGCTCTCTGAGTTCAAGTAGAGTATTGCTTTGTGACATGCAAAATTATACTGCTAGTTCTTTGGGAAGGACAGCCATGGCTTTGTATTGTTTTTCTATTTGCCTGTAACCTTCTGCATTTTTTTCTTCAAAAGTAGAAAAGGAACAGAAATTCCAAGTGAATGCTTTAACACACATCTATCACACAGCACCTGGATCTTTTTAGATTCAAACTAAAAAGCTCTCATTTTCAATGAAAGTTTTGGAAAAAGAGAAAAATAAGATATAGTAAAAATGCCAAAACAATGACTGCAGTGTCAGAATTTAGGGACAGACTCTTTTTTAACTCTAGTGAAGGGATGTCAGCTTTAATTCCTAATATGCTAGAGAAGGATTTAATTATAATAATGCTGCTCTTCGTATCTAAATAAAAAAGAGAGAACATCCAATGAAAGCAACAGAGGAAAAAATCCAATCTGCAGTTTTAATGCTAGCCAAGTGAAAGTACTGAAAGTGCCATAAAAATACATATCTTCGGACACAGTGTAAGGTACAACCATAACTGGATGAAGAAAAATAATTTTAGAAAATGCAGCAACCTAATTTCTTTCCTTTACTGAAGCTATTTTCGCAAAAGATCTCTAAAGCAAGGAGAGGTACATCCTTGTTTAAAGAGATACCACACCATTTCAGTGAAAAACTGAGAGAAAAAAAATCAATTTCAATTAACCAACAAATTCATACAGTAATTCTACTGCACTGAATCACAAGACTAGGTAACTGAAAAAAAAACAAAAACCACTATAAGCAGAAACACATGCAGTACATAAGCATCAGAGGAATCATTTTTGTAGGCCTGTTTAGTTAATCACTGAGGTAACAATCAATGTATCCACATGACATTTTTTCAAAATGAAGGTCACCAAGATATACTATAATTTTAATCAAAGGAAACCACTTTCCAGTTGAAAAATATTTTTGCCATTAATAAATTTGCTATAAGCAAGCACTTACAGTATTTTAACTCCTAACAGATAAAAACTTCAGGTATGAATTATACACAGTGAACTATCTCAATCTGGTTTTAAAATAAAAGTGGAAGTTTTTTTATTGTCTTTTTCTCTCAAAAGGTTTTCTAAATAAGACAGCAGAATCAGAACCTTGCTTAGCAAATAACCTGTAATACACAGATCTGAAGTTTTTGGATTGGCAGACGTAGGACCCTTCAGGATGATGTGCAGTCATCCAAAGTTTAAGTACCTTCATGCTGAAATGTGTCCTATTTCAGTGGCAGAATTCATCAAAGGCAGGTAGCTTACATGAGAATTATTTCTAGGCTGCACTGAGTTGAGGTACCAGCCAGGAGAGATACAGGGGAGTAAAGCTGTCCTCTTGCATGACATCTCTGGAGTCCCATTATCTTCAGAACTGCCTATACTCTGTTCTCAACCTATACCTCAGTAGTAAGCTAAAGTATTCCTCAAACATGTCTGAAGCAAATGATCTACAGTGGTGACCCAACAGCTATAAACATTTTTCCTATTTCACAATCAAGCCTCTTGTAGTTATTTGAGTTACTTGAAATAAGTTGCAACTGCTATTTCAAAAGAAATCACATTATGATTCTCACATACTTTGTTTCAAGACAGAACAAGTGCAACAATTATGGGAAAGAAGGGACAACGATAGCAGCCCACAAATCCAAAGTACTGTTGAAAAGGGCGGAATTCTAAACGGTGTCTCAATGCATTAACAGAAAAAATATATATATAGAAAGTCTTCTCCTAAAAAAATTAATTACAGAAAAGTTGAAGTCTACTAAGACATGCACATCTTATTGCTCATACAACAAAATGGAAGGTATACTTCCCAGCCGAAGGCCCACAAACTTGTTAAAGATGTTTTCAGTATACATGTTCAATATCACCGCAGGCTAAGTGCTCCAGGCATCTTAATAACACTTTCTTCTGTAGAGTGGCAACCACTCCTGATCAGCACAACTCCAAGCTTATAAATCAAGAGCTCAGGCCTTGAACAAAGCCATTTGACTAACAAGTGGGTGGCAGCATCACAACTGTGAAAAGCAGGTCTTCCCAAATAAGTGATATTTACCACCTTATCATGACAGAATCACAGACTAGTTGAGATCAGAAAGAACCTCTGGAGACTGTCTAGTCCAAACCCTGCTCAAAACAAGTCCAATTAGAGCAGGCTGCTCAGGGCTGTACCAGCTGGGTTTCAATTATTTTTCCCATAAAGGAATCTCCACAATCTCTCTGGGCAACCTGTGGTAGTGCACAGCCACCTGCAAATTAACTTAGTATTTCCAGAGGTTCAGAAGGAACCTCTTGTGTTACAGTTTGTGCCCACTGCCTCTTTTTTGGACATTGGGTGCCAATGAAAAAGCCTGATCTATTTCCTTTATATATCTTCCCTTCAAGCCCTTAAGTGTTTTGATAACTTCCCTCTGAGCCTTCACTTCTAAGAACGATCAGCCTCAGCTCTCTCAGTCTCTCCTCATGAGAGATGCTCCAATTTCTTAATCATCTTTGTAGAGTAGTGACAGAATAGACTGGCATAACCCAACATTTTTCTTTGCTGAGGCCAAGACCAACATTATCATGTTAGACCTTGTACTGAAACATGCCAACCACGACAGGTCTGAATGTTTCAACCAGCAGCTACAGGTAGAGGGAGACAGAATATTGTTCATCTAATAAAACCACAACGCTTACTTAATGGCTTCACACATGTCCAGTCCCATTTTCACACAATTCTTGGCATGATTTTGAAGAGAAATAGGTAGTCCAGAAACACAGTAATAGCAGTCACCTAGGATTTTAATTCTCATACATTCATTTTCCTGGAGGAAAAGAAAAATCGGATGATCACTTTCAACTTGATTTACACAAACTGAGTGTTACCGCTGAAAAGACTGACTTAAATGATATTATCAGAACTGCTTAAGCCCATTTTAATAGAAAAGGATTTGTCTTGCTAAAAAAAAAAAAAAAAAAAAAAAAAAAAAAAAAGCACTGTCAGAGTTCTGTAGCAGTGATTCCTCCATTTTTTATGGTCTTTAATGGATTAAACCAGAAAGAAAATCCACAGCAAAATACACATTACACATTAGATTGAGGAACTGAGGTGAAGCACCATATACTATCTATCTATATATATACGCTTTATATAAACTACTTTATTTGAAATAGAAAATCAAATCATGAAATACCTGCTGGAACCAGCCATCATAATCTTATTTTAATCTTTTATACTCTTTAAGGCTGTTTTTGTTTTTGTTTTCTTTTAATAATCAAAGTTGGACATTAGTTTTCAAATTCATTAAAAAATTTTGTCTGTTTTAGCACAACAGTCAAACACAGAATCAAGTTTGATGTAATGTTTATATTCAAATCTTTTCTTGAGTAATCAAGAGGCTACGGTCAGTAATTACAATTACTTTGATCAATATTGTCTCTCCTGTTGTCCAGTCTCTTAAAAGCTTTTCCATAGGAAACTGATGCAAACATTTTTCTATCTTGAGTTCTTTAATCTTCATAATGGTCAAAATGCTATTTAAAATGCTGTTCGTCATCCAATTAAGCTTTCTAGAGCTCCAGGATCTGTTTATATTGGCCCTATCAGAGCAAGCTTTCTTGGCTTTCACAGATTGTCTCAGAGGAAGAAACACACTGCTCTAAGGTCAGGGCCAGATTTTACTTCATGTAGTTCAAGACTAATCTTCCTGTAAAAGCCCAAAAAATGCTTTTTCTCAGAGAAAGAAGAGCACTCAAGATGAACAAATATTTAAAGATGACTTGGATTTAAATTAATAATTGAATTAAGAATTAAACTGAATATTTAAATTAACAGTAGCAGTCCAGTAGAAACTTACCTTTGCAATTTGATCGAACTTGCCAAACAGCTCATTCAGCATGTGCACCAGCTCCCCTGGTGAGCAGTCACTGGCCAGGCGAGTGAATCCCACAATATCAGCATATAAAATGCTACAGTGGAAACAAACAGAAGCTTCATCATAGTTTTGCAAAACGTGAACTTATCAATGAACAGCAAAAGCTGAAAGTAGGCATTCAGGACTTGGCACTGTCATGCCTGTAATCAAAATGGTCGCTGTTATAAGCAAAGCAAAAAATACGCCTGTATTTATGGCATATCTGCCTTTACTTTTATATACATTACATATGTAGGAGATACATACCTATATTTATTTTAATAGGTATTATCTTCTTACATATGTCTGTACTAATGGGCAATTATAGGCATTCTATATGTATATGTGCTATGCTGTATTCAAAAATAGAAATCTTTTTCTGACTCGCTAGCTCACAATGTAATAATAGAAATAATTTCAATAAACAGGTTTGTTATCAGAATTAATAACTTTTTATCATTTTGGACTTTTTTTTGTCAAGATTTACTATCAGTAATTTACATCATGGAAATCTTCGTTCAGTTAATACTCAGTCTATTAAATTAAAGGTCAACTGTTAAGGTATTCAGATCACACAATGTTTCTTCTCACCAAGAAAAACTGACCAATTCATAGAAATGAAACAATAGTTTTGCTTACAACTGAAAAGGAACCTCCAACATCCTGCAATATTTTCTTAAAAAATGTGGTTTCTGTGACTGTCATTCAATGACCTTCTCAGTCAAAAAAAAAACAAACAAAACACAAGTAAAATCATTTCTAAATACTAAGGAATACTTGAAATAATGGTTAACTTTTTCACTTATCTCAGTGTGTTGCTTTTTTGTGTCTTCAACAAAGAAGTCATATTTTCTTTTTTTTTTTTTTTTAACTTCTAGAAACTCATAATCAATAAGTAATTAGATTTGTCAGCAGAATATTTTATCTTTAGATATTGTGTGAAGTATGCATGTGATACAGCAGTTTCTATTTACATTATTTATAACCTGACAAATTGCTCTAGTTAGGAAAATTACTAATTTGGAGTAATATAAATTACAAACCACAATTTCAACTAGAATAAGCAGTGGTGGGATTTGGTACTTCAAACTGAATAATTAAGATGTTCTGAAGAAAGCCTGTTTATATTTTTACTAAACATCCATCTCCTAAATAAACCTTCTCTGCATTATCACTTTTGCTGTTCTGGAACACAGAGCTGTCAGCATTTAATAAATTAAAATACGCTAGATACTGAACATTAAGTTGTTGAAAAATACATTAAAACAATGATTTTCTTAGTTACTCAGTATTTTCTCTTCTTTTTAACATTGTAATAAATTTTATTCCAGTCCAATACCTTACATTGGTGTGTCGTTTGACATACAAGTTGTGGAAGTTGTTTGTATTTTCCAGCTGACCTGCCTTGGGACCTTGTAACCTCTGAATGATCTCTGCTTTCATTTCCATGGCAATGTGAGCAGGCAGTAAAGAAAGAAGAAGACGCTCCTAAAATTTAAAATGAAACATCCACAATTTCTTCAAGGAGAACAAAATCAGCATGGAAGCAATACTGTGCAAGGCATTGTTTATTATGATGATGCTATAACAGTTCCACGAAGCTTACATTTGCCTGATACAGCCTCCAAAATCAGTCTGTTGAAGAATTTGACAGAATATACACATATTTATAAGTACTATCGATTTTTCTTAGGTGCACTTTTTACGTCTATTCATACTTTCAGCAAGTTTTAGACTAAAAAGATAAACTCAGATGCAGAACACAGAAAATGTTTGACTTTTCCATATAAATACAGAATTATCTACTTTGATACATATTCTCCCCTTATTTAGGCATTTTCCAAACTGAAATTTTGAGAAAATATTCTAAAGAATTTGAAAATATTCTAAAGCAAAAAAGAAATAAGCTATTAAAAAAAAAAAAAAAAAACACATTTTTTCCCAATCTTTTCTTGGTATTACACTTAACAATCTTCTCCTTTGGAAGCTCTGTTACCTAAGTACATTTTAATTTTGCCTGCTTTACCCATGACAGCTTTTCATTGATTTTCTATTTCAACTGCAAACTGAACTAAACCAGAGAATGGCTAGAACTCTGCAAAAAACAAACAAACAAACAAACAATTTCAGCTTTGATCATACTCCACCTCCAAACTGTACTTCCCATGGGAATTCTCTATTTTCTGATAGGGCATTGGGAGAGGCTTAAACTCATTAAGTACAAAAAACAGAAAACTGAACAAATGTTGAGTGAGATGGCCCCTGTAAAAGCCCATGATGGAATTAGAGAGAAAAAGAGCTGTGCTAGAAAAGAGGACAACCTCAAAATGTGCAAGTTCTGCAAGTATTATTCATAGTGATGATTCTGTGGTTCACAACATACAATTTTGTGGTGTTTGCAGTCCTACCCAAGGGAACCAGGAGCAGTGTAACTACAATGTAACTGCATGATTGCTTCAACTCAGGCCATTCCATGATTCCATGAAATAGTAAGACAAGTCACGAGGTAAATCATCAAAGCAAACATACATCTCTAGTCTGACTAGAGGAAGCAAGAAGTAAGTAAAAGACATACTATACATACTATGTACTGTTTCCTATTGGCATGCCAGAAACAGAAGTTTTTAAGAAAGCAACAGAAAAAGGCTTCGCAGGAAGTAGAATAAAGCCAACTACAAGCCAGCAAGTCTTAAGAGGAAAAGGAAAACAACGTTGTCACTTTGTAGGAGACAGGAGGAAAGTTGGGACATTTCCCATCTTCTTCTTTCTATTCCAGACCACTATCTCATTCTGCACCATTATCCTGATGAAACTGTTCATCACATCAGAGCTCTCCTCCAAAAGAAAATTTTCCTTCCACTTTTTCAATGGTACAAAATAAATGTTATTGCCAATCACACACAGTGAGTGCAGTCCAACTAACCTCTTGTCTGACAATGCATTATCAAGTGACAAATTATGTTGCATGTAGATTATTAGTTTTGGTTTCTTTCAACTGAAAGACAACTACTAAAGAAGCTGAATCTTAACTACTTCAGAAGACAGTAGCTGGGCTAGTGAGCTAGCCAAATACAAAATGGTTCAAAATGCACGGTCATCTCTTATTTCTGCTAAACGATCATTAGGAAACCTCTTCTAATCTTGTAATCTCTGATGGCTATAAAGAGTACAGGAGAAGGATCAAAAACAATTACTATTCAAATTGTATCACTGGATGTTGCACACTGAAACTTCTGCAGAGTGGAACCGTGTAAAGAACATGGTCAACCAAGAATGCTGTTTATGATAGCTTTTTATTTGATAATACATTGTGCTATTCTCTCAAAAATAAAATCAACGCTAACTGACAAACTACACAACGACTTTGAGAAAAAAAAAAGTAATTTTTAATGCAGGGCCAGATGAAGCACTTAAAAGCCTTCAGACTAAAAATAACAGCAGTGTACACTTGTGCTGAGAGAGAAACTTCTGTTCTATCACAGTAGTGAAAATCTTCTCAAGAATGTCTTTCACTGAATTGTTACCAACGTAACTTTAGAGCGTGTTTCACGTATACAAGGCTCTTTGAATACCAGTGTTCTCCATGGCTCACCACTCAAATCTCTTCTGAGAGCTTTGAGTTCTAGGACCATAAAACCAAGAACACAATCCATACTGAATTCAACATTTTAATACCTATAAGTACTGAAGGTGTTAAATGCTACGTCCTTTTCTGAACACGTTCATCTGGATCCCTCTACACGGCAAGCAACTAGCCATCACCCCTAGATTGTTTAACTGTGAATTTTCAGTGATATCTAACAAGCTGTTACTCCCAAATTCACATATGCAAGTAGACTTCCTTTTTAGAACTGTCCTTGACTTACACAGATGATTTTGCCCATAATTCCCACCTACACATCACTTACCTAAAGCTTGATAAACCCTTCCTTGAATAAATTAGTGCATCTGCTAAATATCACAGCTCTACATCAGTTTTTGCAAGGTAGCAATTAAATTTGCAATACTTTGCACAATGGAGGTCATGCTGGTCCTAAGCCATCAGCAAGAAAAAATACCCTCAAATACTTGGAACAGTACGTTTTCTTAAGTGCTTATTTCACAAATCAAACTCTTTTTGGCTCAAGGCAATAGGACTTTACCTACTCACTACTATATCATTATGTAAACCACTACTTTTGATTCACTCATTTGTATAAGACTTCATGGCTTTCGACTCTTCACTTAAGTGAAAGTAACTTAAAGAACTTACAGATTTAAAGGCCAAAAAGTAAACAGTTCTCCATCTACTCCAATATCCAGAATAATATAGACAACAGAGCATAACCATGGAGAAACTGAAGTATTCTGATAGGGCTCTCTTTCTCCCTCTCACTCTCTCTGAATATATAAACTACATACATAATATATGTGTGCTTACACTGTATACAGACGATATACGTGTAGATCAATTAAACAGTATAGGGACATTTTTTGTCCTATATATTCCAACATAGATTTTTATCTCTTACAGTGTCATCTGGGGGCACTGAATACTGCTTTATTTTCTGTAGCCTAGATCACGGTATCAAAATGATGTGGCATATGTGACAAGCTAAGTCAGTAAGTCAGCAGTGAGAGCTCTAGAAGAAATAGCCATCCAGCATCACAACGAAGTTTACAAGTAAACAAGGATAAATGCAAAATTTTGGTTGCCCTTGAAATGTATCAAGAAATAAACTACAATAAAGGGAGTCACTGATTTTTTATCACACAATGATGAACCTACCATTTGTCTGATGAAGCCAGGGATCAACAGGATGCTTACTTGGCAAGTTACAGTTTTGTCTTCCTAGCTCCCATGAAGTCTTTCAAGCATACATACTAGGATAAACACCTACAACACATTTCTTTATTAAAGCTGACTCAGACTCCTAACTGGAAAGGGAGATGAAGTTTCACCATGTAGGAGATTGTTCCCTTAAATTCAGTCTGTTAGTAACTTCCACCAGCCTTCCAACCTTTGCACTGAGACCAATACATTGTGTTTTACTCATATGCACTAAAGGACGGTACTTAATCTCAATTATAGAGATATCAAGAGACATGGAATCCATCAATTCCTTAGCCATCTGTTCTACTGCTTGATTAGTTGAACTGGTAAAAATTGTTTAAAATGTGTTCTGTATTTATTTCTTAATCTTGTTCCCATTGCAGCTTTCTCAGATGAACATTACATTTTTTTTCCCCATAAAGAAGCTAAATAATCAGATAACTTCATTTTCTTTTTAACAAGTAAACAGACTTAGGCTCTTAAATCTCTTGCCACTATTTTCTACGGTTTCTTCTCTAAGTCCTCTACAACCTTCAGATGTTTTTTGAAAGTTCCTTCAACACAACTTCTTATGCAGTGTTCCAGTACATCAGTGCATACACCCTGCTATCGCCCTATTCTGCTCAAGACATCCATGACTTACACTACACAACTCTGCTGTAACACTGCTGGAGCTTCCTGTCTGCTGAGGCTACAAAATATTTTTCAAAGTTGCAAACTCCCTGTTTTCTAGCTAAGACTTGCACTCATTGCTTTAAGAATGACGACTTTCAAGACAGCTAATAAAAAGGAGCATTAAATCTTTATTCATCAAGTCCCAACGTATTCCATCTCACTGTTTTGACTAGCAACCCAATATTTGGCTTCTCTGCAACAATTATTGCCTGTGATGATTTTTGTACGTATTTCTTAACTCACTAATAAAAAATGCGTAACAGCAAAAAGAATGAGAATTGGTTCTTGCAGAACACTGTCACATACCATGATCTTTCCATACCATACAATGAATCTTTCCATTGACAATTTCCCAGTTAGACTGTTCAAAACCCTTTAGACTGCGCTCTTTTGACGGACAGCAGTAGCAGTGCCTTTTTTTTAATGAACGTATTCAACATCTTTGTATCAAATACGATACTGAAATATACTAATTTTGGAGAGTTATTTAAAACTAACCTTTTTCCCATTAAAAACATTTTTATTTGACTTAATTTCCTGCAAAGTAAAGTATATCCTTCTATTTATTTACAAATACAAAGTTGTCCTAGCTGTCTATTAGTTCATATTGACTTATTATTTTTACTCTTCCTATCTGGCTGCAGTCCATCTCTTCATTTTTTTTTTTTTTTTTTTTTTAATTTAATTTATTTTTTTAATTTTTTTTATTACTTTCAAGTTGTTTTCAGCTTGAAAACAGCAGGAAAGGATTATTCCTATGCATCACAATCTCTGTAATACAGAAGCATTTTTTAGATTTGTAAATTCTGCTTTTCCTGTCACTTGTGGTCAATACAGACTTTCAGCCAAAGGTGATATCCTTTCTGATGACAGTGTTATAAATATGAATCTATACGTTAACAGCCTCCCAAATGGCTCTGTGTTGCTAACAAAATTCAACCATGTTTTTTTCCCCTCCAGTAAAAAAGGATTTTTTAAAAAATTCCTGAGTATGACAATGTAAGATTTTATTTTTTCATGGTCCTTTAGGGGAAACTCCAAGCCTGGTGACACCTAAAAACTTAAACATAAGCTGAATGAGAGCATTGTCCCCTTGCTTCTCTTTACTTCACCAGCCATGGAACACAAATTTCCACAAAGTTATTTTCACATAAAGAGAACGACAGGTGTCTCCTGTCTTTGCTGCTCCAGCCAGAAGGAATCCAGGCATGCAGGATGTCAAGAAGACTGGGCACTAACCGAGGGCTCATGGCTGAGTGAGCAAGGCAACCCAGGGAGGCAGCTGAGGGGCCCGATCTCCAGGCCAGTCCATGGTAAGGGGACACGTCCATGAGGGAACCACAAACAGGTCAGGGCTTTGAAGCAGGGGATTGCACACAGTGATCTACAGGAAGGTACTACACAGCGGCAACGAGGTCACCTCAGGAAACCAGCTGCAGGTCAGGGGTTTGGCAGGGGCTGGAAGAAGAGACACGTGCATAGTGACAGTGTAACCCGGGATCTTCCCTCCAGAGCCATTGTGAGAAACTGGCTGCCTTGCCTGGGCCAGTTCTGATTTCACAGCCAAGCCTCCAGAAGGGAGTGCAGTGAATAACATTTCAAAGACAAAACACCTGCAGCAAAGCATATTCATTTAGCAAGAGCAGAAATCAGTACAACCAACCAAGGCTTTTGTTAGGAATAGGCATATTGATTTTTATGCTAAACATGCACCATTCTGCACACTCAATGTGCCTAAACTATTTGTTGCTGAATAGTTCTGTGTCTGTGTTGTTAACATCCCAGTTGGTCACTCTCATCTTCACATACCACTAGAACCATCTGAAAGCACCATTTCTCTGCAATGGTTTCAATGGATGGATCTGAAATCTCATTTAAATGCATAAGCTCACTAAGCGTTTGGCAAAGACAAATTCCTTCAAGGAACTCAAGAGATGCTTAATGTTTATGCATAAATTATCCTTTGCATATGCTGGCTGTCTATGACTAATTTTGCAAATGAGGATCACTGCGTCTTCAGAATACATGCATATCTGCTGCTGCTTCCTGTTCCAAGTCAGTAAGCAGTAAAACAGTAGAGTAAAAACAGAAAATAAGGACATACATAGCCACAGCTACTTAATTAATTGACATGATTTCAAGGTTAGCTTCAGTCTGATCCTGTTAAGTCTTGCATTAAGGTTTATGAATCTCAAGGCTACTGCTGAATGTCCAGAAGGAATGTTCTGCAAATTGTGTTTGATAAGATTAACATTCCTTACTATATCAGTCTTTAACAATGGCAAAATACTACAAAGCATGATAGAGCACGCAAAATGCCACTGAAAACTCAGAGCAAGAACAACCTTCATTTCTTTGTGTGTATATATATAGATATCTTTCAAACACCCTCCAAAACTAATATAAGTTAGTAAAGAGGTGTTTATACTGAATGAAGTATGCTCAACTGCCAACAGCAATTTCATTTAGGTTATCAATCAATGCCAAGAAGAGAAGTGAAATTTCTTCTACAGACACGAAGCCAATCTACTAATTTGCAGAGTGTTATGTAATATATTCAGCTCTTCCCTTATCAAGTCACTTTCTTAATGTAGGAAGTAAATACACTAAATACATATAGTTTCATTTTCTTAACCTGGCAGGCAAAGGGACTAGTCAAGAAAGAGCATGTCAGAAGCTGCACAGATAAGTACGAAAGCCTACCACAGTAGGCTGGCATGTTCGCATGGTGAAGTCACAGGCACAGAGGCTGACAGTGCAGTAAGCCAAAGTAGCAGCTGAGGATTACTTTTTCACTCCATGAGGTTTATTAACACTGACAGGTCTGGAAGTCTTCTGCTAGGGAATTTGAATGATATAGTGAAAAAAAATCTCTATAAATGGTTGTCAACAACATATTAGTACCAAATATCATTAACTACTCACGTCCTTTTTCTTTACCTTTTTCAAATAACAATATTTGACATATTCAAGCTGCTTTTTTTTTTCCTTTCTTTTAGATGATTAAGCACTCCAAATACATTTTATTTACCATTTCAATGAGAAGATTTGTGTGAATTTTTCATTAGAAATGAGAAATCTCTCTCTTCACATCTTTGTATTTTTCTAAATGAGCTCTCATATCAAAAAACATACGCTAGAGTATTGCCTATGGGGTGTATAAATGGCCATTTCCTCAAAGCAGAGGTCTCCAGCTGCCCAGTTTAGGGTCAAACCTTGCTGCTAAAAGCACCTAATCCAAAGCAAAAGTATTTCTACAGCACTTAAGTAGCAGATCAATGTCTGAAGAACAGTAACAGCATAAGTCCTCTTCACTCTTCTAGTTAGAATGAAATGGGTGCTTCTCTCAGACTTCTCAAGATAATATTTTAACAGCTTGCTTGCAGAATACCAATTGCACATGGAAGAATGAATTTCTGTCTTCGGTGATATAACTATCCAGTATTTATTGGATACTATACAGATATCTGACATTTGTGTGATCAAATATTGTGCGATTAAAAATAATTGCCAAACAAAAGGATGAAAACGAAGGATCAGTCTCCCAACTACACCTACTGTGGGCTCATAAACACTTCAAAATGGGTCAGACAAACAGCAAGACAACAATGAAAATGAACAAAAAATATCAGTATTTTCACTGGATTCATCAAAAGTAGAGGCAGGTAATAATAAACCTACAGAATGACTTATTTTAATGGAGGGAAAAGGTAATTCAAGTAGTATTTATTTCAAGATACATGTCATTCAAATATAAATGAAAAGTAAGCCTGCAGTAAAATTCATTCTACTCCTAGTGAAGCAGGGATTATAAATTTCAGTGATGTAAGTAGTATATTTTAACACCTTCTTACAGAGCAGCAGTGAGCAGCGCTTCATTCAAAGCTCACTTCCTAACGTCCAAGAACAAAAAGCTGACTCACCCTAAGAAGAAATAAGAGAACAGCATACTCTGTTACTGCATTTATAAATCAGACCTTCTGTTACAATTGTCTAAAGAAAAGGAAACAATAATGCTTATATCTCTAAACTGGGAATTAAAGTTTCTATTTCATTTATTGACTTAATTTATATCCCACGTAAGTCTCCCAGCTGAGCTTTCAAAATTGCTTTTGCTACTCACTAAATAAAGTTTTAAATGAAAAACTATGTTCCCACAGAAAAACAAACATGAAGAAATCTTTGTATTCCGATGAACTTTAGCAGGAAGAAAACAGCAGATACATGATAAACCAGCCACGTGCAACCTATGGCCTAGCACAGATTGCACTGCAGCCACCCCCCACGCCCCATTTCACTACAGCGGTGGCTCTTCCTCCAAGTACCCAGCCCAGTCCTGGGTGTGTACCCATCACTCAGCATCCTACCTGGACTGAAACCCAGACACAGAGATCAGTGCAGTGCCAACTCTAGCGACTCTCAGTGCAATAGATGTAGCCCTAGACAATTCCTCTTTACTCAGTGTGGCTCAGGCAAGCCAGAAGATTAGACACACGTGATAAATCATTCATGAGCACCTGTCACAAGGTGTCTCTCATTACAAAATTTAAATTTCTGTAAATTACATCAAGGGTTAAAGCTTTCAAATTACTTTCACTTTATTTTCCAAAAAGCTCAAGTAACGTTTTCAATATTAGAGCACCTATAATACCCAAAGTGTTTTATACAGTAGTTTTAGGCATTCAAAGATTCAGAGGGAAATTTCACCTTAATCCGAACACCAAAGTGGTAAATGTCTAACTTTCAAGACCTTTGCCATGTAGGGAAAAGAGATCCCCAAGAGGGATCCCCACTAAAAGACCATGCCCAATGCATAGAGAAAACCCAAATCCTGAAATCAAGACTGAAGAATTACGGCTGAGAAGCCTCACAAGAGAGAAACAAGCAGAAAGGAACACTGCCTACAATTCTGTACTCAAAACCATGAGGTACCTAGCTCTGTGATATGCAAGAAGGCATCTTTATTTGCTTGGGACACTGTTGCGTGCAAAACAGTGTGGAGTCAGGGAATTGTAACTGAATTAATTTATTGCAAACAAAAACAAACCTCCTACTGCTGATTAGGGTCTGAAAAAAAAAGAAATACTTATTCAAATATTTACATAAATATCCATCCTCCCTGCTTCCCATTCCCTATTTTCCTTATTCCTGCAGCAAGGCGACATACAGTTTCAGAAGAGGTGGTACCTGTGATAGTTTCTTTAAGCACTTTGTGCTTAATCACTTCTGCTTCTCTATACTGAATTGTTTCTGATGCCCTTGTCTTCAGGGTCCCTCCTCCAGCATGGGCTTTCCATTGGAAGAATAGGTGTCTCCTTTTGGCTGTGGAAGACTCTCCAACAAGAGTGTGTTTCCAGGCTCCAGTTGCCTTCTGATCCTTTCTGAACTATGTTTGGGCAACTGGAGAGCGTGTCTCTGGTTAGAAGTTTTCATTTGCAGTGTTCATGCACACAAAGGCTTCCCCCCCCCCCCCAGTTTTCATGTTCTCTATGGTAATCTGGAGACAGCTCTGACTGTCATGTGGTGAGTTATGACCACACCCCAACCAGCACTGCCATTACCAGCTGATAAGATGAGCTCACTGCAGATTCAGAGCTACTAAAGCTGCAGAAAACACGATGTCAGGTGTAGAAATTTTCATGTTTTAACTGAGGTTTCAGGACAACGTTCTTTTGACCTGTGTTTAGAGAGCCCTCTTCCAAGAGGCCTCTCTTAACAAGCCTGAAGTCATTTTGGAGGTAGGTTCCATATTCCATAGAGCCTTTTCAAGTTTCTTTGCTTAAAAATGAAATGATTTAGTGGTCACTAAAACATATACTAGGTTACTTGTCTCTGCGGCACTTCAGGTAAATTCCCTAAATCCACAAAGTCCACTGTGTTCTCTTCTACAGCAAGCACAGCTCAGTCAAGATGATCTCTGTGTGTACTTTGACACACTAAATTGGGCCTCAGTCTGTTATTTTGCTGTACTAAGTCCAGGCTTGTGCAAAGCAAAAAGGCTCAAATGGATCTAATTCTTACCAATTCCACATCATTTCTGTCCCTTCAAAACCCTGCTTTACACATGGATGCCACATATTTTAAGTGAATATGAATTTAGACTAGTTCAGTTGGAAGGGAACTTCCGAGGCCATCTAGTCTAACTGCCATATATATGGATATATATATATAATATATATACATACACACACTGTAGAAACAATATCAAAGCTGCACTGAATGATTTAGGCACCATTATTTCTAATGACAAACCTGCCATTGATTAATTAAATCTTTTCCATAATCAATACTTAAATAACTTCCCAACTGGAAAGAAATGTTTTGTGAATTCTTTACCAAGAAAGACTTTTTGATAACTTCCAGCATACACAATCAATATAGTCCATTCCTTCCTTTGATTTGATGAATCCTGAAGCATTTAAAACATACATTAACATATATTTACTCAACAGAAAAAAGTATGTTGAGCATTAGGATGTTGTTGCTGTTTAGAAGCAGAAGATAATTGTGAAAACAGACGAAACCAGAATATAATTTTGAAGATGCATCCTTTTCCAAGAATAAATATTTGCCAGAATTCTACCACATAATTCATAAGACTGTACCTTATTGCTGAGCACTGGTATTTCAGCAATACAGGACAATTAATGCAGTCCATTTAGCACAGAGGAACCATAAATCCTGGAATGGAAGGCAGAACAAATTTTTAGTTTAAGATGCTTATTTTCCTTATTTGACCCCTGTTCCAGTCTTCTTAGTAAGCTTTCGTACTGCTAAAATTCTTCCTTTTGGATGATATTAGCAAAGATTATAAAACAATTATGTATTTCTTTTTCACACCAGCATTGCTTTTCACACAACTTAGAAACATTTTTTTTTTTTAAATGCCAAAAAAATAAGATCTTTTTTCAGCTACTTGCAGGTGAAATCTACAAAATATACCTTTAGATTTTTATTACCACACTACTCTTTCTTTATTAACACTACTGTTGTTATTCATAAGCTTAAAGAACCCAACTTTTTTTTCAGTCAGGCATTAGCGCGCGTGCAGTGCAACTAACTTCTAAAGATTGTCAGTCAAGCATGAAGATGACAGGACGATTTCCTAGCGACTCAGAAAAGGACTTGAGGTCTTTCAATGCTGGAAACTGCTGGAAGCTGTTGGATACCATTGAATTGAAAGGGCTTTCTAGCAGAAGGCTGAAGGAAAGCCTGCCTTGCAAGGATTCAGTGAGAAGTTTATTTTCAAGTTTTGATATCTCCCCTAGTTCACCAGCAATTCTGATTTTCCTTGGTTGAAGAACTGACTTTTAAGAAGTTATTTACAGCACAGATACAGTTAATTCCCTTCCTCCTTCTCCTCCCTCCTTCCCACCCCCACCCCACCCCCCATTTTTAGTTATTTTAAAACTGGCAACTGTTCTGCCTAAGGATTGATATGAGTCATGCTCCACTATATCCAGTATAAAGTTTGACTAAACTCTCTCAATGATCCGAGGAAGGTTAAGCTCTTACAGCTATATGAGCCTTGTAAGGATTGCAGCCCACGCAATAAACAAGTTCTATAAATTACTTGGGAGGAAAAGGTTGTTTCATGTTCAGAAAAAGTCTGAGAAGCTTTCACTGCCAGAGCTCATCCTTCAGTCTATAACAACTGCTACTCAAATCATGACACAGCATGTACACAAAGCAATTCTTATTTTAACACTTAACAGATGAGGTCTGCATCTTATCTGATTGGTGTGATCTCTGATATTCTCCTGTATCTTTTTACTTGCAAAGTCTCCAAGGAAGCCTGGTGCTCTGATCTGAGACTGGATGCTGAACTATTGACAGCTGCTTGCCATTGCTCCATGCTTCTTCGATGAACCTACAGCTCTTCCAGCATGGCAACCTTCCTTGCATTTGAGAGAGTTAAAGCCATCCATACTGGTCACCTCGCATCTTACAGAACAGCTTCAAAGTCTATTTTTCTCTCAAGACTAAGAGAAGGATGACATTTTCATAATGACTGCTGCTAGCGTCAGCTAACTTTCCTCATCTGTAAATTCACATCTGTATTTTCAGATGTTTGTTTCTATTCTCTTAAAGCAGCACATCAAAAGGATCACTCCCCAGTGTGTATTCAAAGGGGACAGAAACCGAAAGCATATGGAATACGGCATTTTCATGTTTTTGCTTCCAAAGCAAAACCAAAAAAAAAAAAAAAGGGATTAAACAAAGGATGAACGTATGGCCCAGGAGGAACTGAAAGACCAGCAACAAATCATGTTTCTTCAATATCATGTAGAGATTTGACTACGTTAGAAAAAAAAAAAAAAAAAAGGAAAAATAGCAGTGCCAGCTAGTCAAATAAGAAATACATTAATCTGACGTGTCTGTTTGTGAGTTTCAGTTGTTAATGGTCAACAGTGAATCACAGAATGGTTTGGAAGGGACCTCAAAGATCAAGTTCCAACCCCTTGCCATAGGGAGAGTTGTCAATTGCTAGATCAAGTACTAGAACAGATTGCCTAGGGGGGCTACACCAAAAGTTAAGGCTCAAACTATACTGCATGATATAATAGCAAGCACAGGTGTTATTTTCATGCTAAAACATTTTTATGAAGAAGGAAGGAAAATACCTGTCTTAGAATTTACAGTAACATTTGTATCTACCCTGAGTATCTGTGCTACTCCATAAACATATCTATGTGGCCTCTACCAAGCAAGAAACAAAGCAGCAATTTTGCACCTCACGAATTTCAGAGAAATTACTCTTTCACTATTCTTTTCATCTTCTAGAAATTTAGATGAATTTCTAGAAACTGCCATCTGCATAATTGCATCTTGAGATTTATTTTATACACTAAAATCTAAAAATACATAAATCATATTTATTTCTAGATTTATCTGTAGTAGCAGAAAGCTCACTGTAAAAGCAGACAGATCTCTACACTGTGGTATAACGCACAGCACTAAAGTGCTTCTGTGAATAATCCTCAGCACACTGGTGCTCCAAAAGCAATTCTTTGTGCCTAGGACCTGCACATATTTCATGGTTGATAAGTACCTTTCTCATAAATCTTCACTCTTTAGAGGAAAACGCAGAAAACTATTACTTTAAAAATAATCTGAGCATACAAGAAAAAGAATTTAGAGGGATTTTTTTTTTTTTAATGTATAGATTTAAATTTTTGGAGAGGGGAACTGATGAACATAAAATATTTGATCATACAGAGACATTTGGCCTGTCCCCTACTTAATTTTCTCAGGGCTCTTTTGTGAGGGATTTCGCATTCCAGAGATACAGGTAGCCAGTATCAAGCCCAGCACGCTCACCCCCAGCATAACATGACTTAATTCTTTGTCATTTCTCCACAAACGTTGTCTTGATTCTTCTTCCACGTATCACCCTCTCCCAATTACACACTGTTTCTATATTCTAGACCCACTCATATGTCCAAAACAGACACTAGGCTCCTATGTTTGTAGACCCTTGGTCTACTGCAGAACTGTTTTGGTCCTCCTGCCCAGCAGCATTTGGCACAAGTCTTTGCAAACTGCTTACACAACAGCATTTCAGCTGCTTAACTTCTACATTTCTTCAGATCTCTCAGATGAACACATGGATATGAAGACTTATTACTGGTTATCTTATTTATTTTATTTATTCCTTGACCTCTTCTCACCTTTCACCTAGATAGAAATGCTATAAGGAGTCACAAACATGGGATACTTTTTGTTGTTTCACAACAAATGCAGAAGAATAAAAAAAGTAAGCACTATCTTTACAATGCGCAATCATATGTCCTAAATTCTGAACATGCTTTTACTCCGAAAAAAAAAAAAAAATCATTTCATTTCAGTACAGTTGAAAACATACCTCCTCATTCCTTCTAATCATTGCTGCTAAACTAACATTGAAATATCTCCTTTCAAATACAATTTCATTTTCCCAAGAGATCAAAAATTAATTATTTCTTAAAAAATTTTTACAAACTACTCACTTCAGGAGAACTTCAAGTGTTCTTGCAGTCATTTAAAATTACTGTTATCAATCTGCATTCATAAGAACAGGGATTACATGGAATGCTTTTCTCTGCCTTTATTTTCTTTTTCTCTCTTTGTGCTTGACAACACAAACCTGGTCTAGAACCAATACATTAATACTTTACTTTCAAAGGTGCTGTTCTTAGCTTTCTTAGGTTTAATTATGAACATTTTTACATTTCCAATTAGACAACGCAGGTAAGTTGCATAAAGTGGCTTAGATCCCTAGACCCTTACTATTTGTTTTTACATTTAATCACATTCTATATCAAAAATGCACTTAAATTCACCCAACAGGACTTACAAGCATGTGTCGCTCAAGCATGATCAGAAGCACCTTTGTGAGCCAGTGCCTAACTTTAATGTCTGTAGTTTATTAAATTAAGTACTGTATATCAATTCACAAGTTGAAAGGGTACAGATGAGAGAATGCCTTAAAACTGTATTTTCCACACTCGTTAAAGTTGATACTAATAGTATGAAACCAAAATAAAATCAAAATAAGTTAACTAAATGCCACCATATCAGTCTTACATTCTCCTGTAATTCATTGCAATCATGCTCTGAAGACAGACATGAAAGTCATTTTATTCCAAGGATCCAGTGCATTTAACAGTGGATGCTACATAACTTTCAAATTTAAGTTATTCTATATCAGTGTCTATCTGCCTCAATAAAAGCAATTAACCCTATACCACAGCTGTAGATTTGAAAGGCTAAAATAAACCTTTCTGAATGAAGAAACTTACTAATTAAGTTTACACTCCAGGCAGAGGTACTGTCCCTCACAGAGCTACGGGAAACAAGACAGGTGGGAACTTGTGGCGATGGGGACAGAATGACAATGCTGCACCAGTTTTACCAGAGACCAATGGGTACAGTTGGGTCATAACAGCCCTTCCAGTTTGCTAACTTGCTCACCGGTGCATCTCACTGAGGAGTAAACAACCCCGCATCCGTGCTAACGCAGGCAGTGTGACTCAGAAGCAGCTGTCACAGTGCTCACTGTGCAGCTGATGCCTGAACGTTCCCAACGCCACATCTACCTCACAAAATAAAAGCCTTTTCAGAGGGCAGCGGAATAATGTGTTTAAATACGTGGGCTTTTCAGACTAAGAGAGTGAGTCATTCATTAGGGTTAGGCGAAGCACCTGATCAGCTCAAACACACATTTCCAAGGAATGAAACCCTTGCATCACATCATAATGTGATTTTATTTTCCTTCCTTCCTTTTAAAAATACATCTTCTTATCCTCCCATATTGACAAGTTAAAATTCCAGCATCATTTTGGATGAACAGAAGTACTGAGGAACTGCAAGTGATGAACTCAAAAGTAACAACTTGTCAACAAAGGCTACATCTTCCAAAGCTACACTATTCACTGTTCCTTCTCCTCAAACAAACAGGAGTCTTACAGCAGGTAAATGAACAGTTGTGGCAATTCAGGGAAAAATTATGCAAGAAAGCTTCAGATACTGTGGCTGGAAAGAGAGGAATGCAGTTAATCATTTAAAAGAAGACAGAACACGCAAAGTCTATGGCTACACTCAATAAGAGATCCAAATCCTTTGGCAAGTGTTCTCACTTCACAAACAGGAGCTACAGAGCTCCTCTCTAACTGCAAGAAATATAGGATGTTAGACAGTGACTTAAGAAGAGCTCCTAGAAGAGGAGGTTGAAAATTATTTCTACTACTAAATTCTGTCCTCACATTTTTTCTTCAAATAAGCCAGATAAGCTTGATAGGAGGAGGATGTAGAGGTGAGTACCATTAGCTATTTGAGAGAACCCTTGTCAAGCACTTTCAAAGACCAAATAGTTGGTCTCGTCCGCACACAAAGGTATGTTAATGCCATATCTGCAAAGTACCACTGAGTGAATAAGATCAATGTGCAACCAACTTGACACTTTCTGAAACAGTTGGAGAGACCTCCCATATACTGCTGGGAACTTTGGGGCATCTAGTGATACCTGTAGAGAAAGAAAACCCTTTGATGCATGCTGTTACGCTTTTAGCAGTGATACCAGTGAAAAACTACATTTTAATTCAATTTTGAGTGTTGAAGGGATATTGGATCTCTTTCAGTCTCTGAAGGAAACTCAATCCATTTTAAGTAGCGGACATGCTGGGGCCACTCCATCAGCTTGCTCCATCTGTTTTAAGTTCACTCTGTCTTCCAAAGCTCTCCACAGCTCAAAGTTCAGTTAACTAGTTATGCTGTCTTACTGCCCAAGTAAGGTCTCAAAAGAACTGAAGTCCTTACCCATTTACATAACGCTGGATTTTTCACTTTGTTTCTGAGACTCAGATCTCTTACTTAACTCCTACTGGTAAAAAAAAAAAAAAAAAAAAAAAAAAAAAAAAAAACCACAAACCAAAACCAAAACAATTATTTTTCTGGAAGTCAGTGTAAATCACTATTATGACTAGCGCAGGCTTATCACATGGCTCCTGCACGTGTGTAGTAATCTGAAAAAGATCATTCTCTTCAAAATGGATGATCAAATTTCCTACATATACCCAAAACTTACAATTTTTCATTTTACCAAGGTTTCAATAAGCATCCAGCTGAACTGAAATCTTCAGATTCTACATACAACTGCATTTTAAGTCACTCCAAAAACACGCAGTTCTACTAAAACACAATCAGACCTTTCTGAGCTTCACCTTCCGTGCACATGTAAAATTGCATGCCAGATGTACTGCACATTAAACAATGGCATCACCATTTCCTTTTCTCTTAGGTGCCTCCTCACATTTATTAACCAATTTACCTTCAGCCCATCATACCTTTAAAATGCTAATGTATGCTATGCAACAATATACATTTGCCTTTGACAGGCCAAATAATGATTTAATTGAACAAAAAAAAATAGAAAGAAATGGTGGTACAATCAGTTATGCGAATAAGTTATACTATATTTATGGCATTGCACAGCCTTGTAATGACAGTCTGTTGGCATCGTAGAGAATCTATGCACAGAGCTTGGACAAAAGCATTAGCAAGAATAATTGCATTTTATATGCAAAAATTAATGGGAAATCAGCTAACAGTAATATGTTATTCATATGCTAATGATTCTAAATTGGGTTGATGTATCATTTGTTTCTCAAAATTACTGCAGATGCATACATTAATTTACAAAGACTCCAGAAAATACATATGGGGAAGAAAAACTAGCTCTACAGTTTACACAGAATTATGAGAATGGACAGTAAAACTATCAGAGGACACCCACAAGATAAGCAGTAAAACTTAATTAGAAAAACAGATTAACAGAGCAACAAAAGATTGCAGTCTTTCACAGAAAAAAATGGTATGAAAAGCAAAACAGAAGCTTGTGATTTTGTTGAAATTATCCTGCTAGTAAAGTAAAATAGCAGACATCCTTGGATACATTTGCAGACTATTCGCATGTCACAATACCATTTGCAGGCACACTAACACTTCCATCTTCTATTTTTATAACTGCTGTCACAAACATACTTGTTTTCCCTACGATACCCAGAAAACAAATGTTCAGTTTTAACATATAGTGACCACAGAAGGTTACATTTTAAAATAATCCGGAAGAATATTTTAAAAGGAAGGAAGACTACCAGTAAATATACAAAGAAAATGGAGCTATTATTTAAAAAATTCATTATACACAGATAGATTAGGTCCGGCAGCCTCTAAATTACAAAATACAGACAATGAGTTACTCTTCAGGAGTAAACCTATTTACTGCAATTGCATTTTTAAAGAGCATTACCATCATGGATCTCATTACAGCTGTGCATAACCCCTGTAAGTACTAGGTTTACTTTGCTTTTTTTTGTTTGTTTGTTTTAATTATGAAAAGAAATATAACTCCAGTTGTCATTGCAACATATCAGTCCTGGGCTGCCCAGAGGGATTCCCTTAGATGTTTTAGAAGCATTACTGAATTCATTTGCGACCGACCAGAAGTGATCTATCAAGCAAAGGGAATTTAACAAAGCCAAATCATACACAGATTTTTTCCCCAGACCTCCCATATTCTGAATACCACAGTACTCAACACAGCACAGAGCTGGGATGGAAAGCAGATATCAGGACCTACTCCAACGAGAGTATTTCTAAAGGATCACATACTCTGCTGGGTAAAGGCAATCTTCCAAAACTGCCACTCTCTGCAAACATGGAAAACAGACAAAAGCATAAAATTGTTCAGATTTTTTTCTGATCAGAAAAATGTGAAACTATTTGACTTGGAGGTACAAATTAGAGAAGGTCTATAGAAACTAATATAGAAACTAATGTCACAACAGATTAGATTTTAGAAAAAAAGCATAGAATTGACAGAACAACTAACAAGGCTGATTTCTGTGGTGATATTTATAGTAACTAGAAGAAGGTTGTTTGTGAAAAGCTGCAGAAAGGCCTCAGAAGACCAAGGCCAGCACAACACAGCTTGCCCATCAGTTGCCTCCAAGACCTCCTCAGTTGCTTCCTCCACTGCTGCCAGTCACTACACTCCCCACTTCTCTTCAGAGAAAACCACGTTTTCACTGGGCACAGGTGGCAAGGTTTGGGGAACTGCACGGAGTTGCACAGGAAACCTCTGCAATAGACCAAGTGCAGGACACAGCTGAGCCCAACAACAAAGCTGGTGGCACTTCTGGGAAAGCATACGTGAGAAAGAACAGAAAACAGCATCCAGAGAGAGCATAAGGGAACAAAAGGATGAGAAAGCATAGTCAGAGGAGAAAGAGGTCATGGAGTCATGGTGAAGCAGCTGTTCACTGCAGCACAAGGAGTGCCTGTGCTGGAGCAGTGCATAGACCTGAAGGCCTATGGAGATCCCAACTGAAATAGAGGAAAACTGACGAGGAGGGAGCAAGCAGAGAAGAACAGCTCTGGTCCATGTTTCCACAGCCCCGTGCCACCTGAGGGATGGAGTGGAGTCAGGAGTGAAGGAGAGAAACTGAGCCCTGGGAAAGCAGGGATGAAAGATGCTGTTTCAGTGCTGGTTTTTTTGCTCCTCACTACCCAAAGTTATACTAGATGACAAAAAAAATTTACCTTTTCCTGCATTTAGTCTCTTTAGCCTGAACTGGTAAGCAATTATCCTGTCTTTACCTCAACCCTTCAAAGCTCAAACTTTCTATTCCTTCTTTTCCTTATTTTCCCTGTCTATTCTGCTCGATCAAGAGAGAATAAATGAGTTGCTGGGTGGAAGTTTGGCTGAGGGACAAGGCAAACCTATTACAGTACCACACCGTTTGCTAAATACTGCAGGAATCTTCCTGCTCAGTGCAGCAAGAATGCTTCTGCTTGTCAGCCATCCTTAGAGCCTGAAACTTCATTCAGCCGTGTAAAGTCATCAATGGAATGATTTTCTGCTATCTTTTAAAAGAAAAATAAAAACTACTGCACAGATTTGGTCCTGCCTTACTGCTTGAGCAGTCAGTTGATGAGTGGAAGTGAGAAAGCTGATAATGGTTGAGTTTTGAAAACTTCAGTGACAATGGGAGAAACTTTGAAATAGTCCACAGAACCACAGAACATTGGATTCCTATTTGAGACTGACTTAATAGAGCATCCAATAAAACCACCTGGATAATGACTTAACCAAAACAAAACCATTTTTCACACCATATGCAGTTTAGCTGAAACAGTATGCCACAGGACTTTTAAACAACAGAAATTTACAGTGCCTCAAAAAAGAGTAGGAAAATTTATAGGTGGAAAATTTATCAAGCACTTTTAAATGCAACAACATCCATTCTGGTTCATTAAGTAACTGAACCACACGTCTTCTTGTACTGAGACAGATGTTAGAGAAGTATCATCATATGCATGAGTGTATTTTCCACTTCACCCACAAACTATACAGCAAGAAAATATTGGGATAGATGTAATTTCTTTTGGCTCAGAATATCTACGTTCATCCTTTTTATTCCCAGCAATCTCCTTTATTCTGCTTTTTTCTCCCCCCATCAACTCTTACTTTGAGAGATATATAGAATCTGTTAAATATTATTTTTGTACTAGGAGACTAGGTTTAAATAATCTCTATATCATCTTTCTACCTTTTCAGTTTTCAAGATGTTTCCTAAATACTGTTTTATTCAGTTACGCTATGCTTTAGCATAGTTCTCTTTTTTAAAATTTCACATTACTGTTGTGTTTTAGGGATTGTTTTTCCTTTTCTTTTCTTCTTTTAACCCTCCAGAGATGCTCACATACAACGTTCCGGATTAAGTAGAGATCTATAGGTTTAAGCCTTCATGAGATTGCCCTAATCAGATCAGTTAAAAAATAACAAGGAACTTAATTTAAAAATTTGACCTTTCTAAGGTCTTACACCTGCATTCCTATTCAGGACATACTGTAACACGTAACAGACCACACTCCACTGTGACTTTTCCCCAGCCCATATGAACATAGCTAAAGTCTCCTTCCAATTTTGTGCTTGGCATAGTGAAAAATACCTCCCTAAGAATCACTAGGACTTGATCTTAGTATTTTTATTATAGTGCAACATAGGATAAACTTTCTGAGAACACTATCTAGAAGGTAGTAGGCTGTTTTTCATTTTTTTGAGGTTTTTACTAAAGGGGTAGCTATTAATGGCTATTTAGAAAATGGTAAGTGAATAAAATGCTTGATAAGTACAGGAGATGCCCTGCTTTCTATAGAGTAAAAGAGGAGAAAAAAAAAAAAATCAATTTACGGGTAGAGACACAGAAGAAAGAAATTGAATGATATTTTAGAGTTTAGAATGCATTGAGGGCCTTTTAACAAGAATATCTGACAAAGACTACGGATGCCTTAAATGTCAATGACAGAGGAAAAGGAAAGATTCGTGATATAGTTATTTAGAGAACAGCTTTAAGCATTCACAACGATGAATCTGGGAAAAGTCAGCTGCAATTCTTGGCTCCACCAGATTTCATTACTTCAGAAGAGAAAAAGGTAATCCAAAGCAGTGTATATAAATATCAGTGTGAGAGAAAGGCAAAAGTTCATTAAAATACGCTGCAGCCATGAACGCATGGCTGGTAGAAGACTCCTACACAGAAGAGAAAGAAGACAGTTGCAATTCAAGCCTTATCTAGTGTCAAGGGAGGCATAAAAGATTACCAAATTGCTGAGACAGCATACTTTCTTGTAATTTCAGGGTAGAAGACTTTAGGGATCTAGCTGGCTTTACAGTAATCAGACCAAGGATATGAACATTGCAACCAATTTGTCTCGGATCAGAGTAATGTCCTACGCAGATAGCTAACATGAATTAAAAATATTTAATACATGAAGGTATTTTAAATGACAATATACATTTTAAATGATGTGCCACGGGTGATTTTCTCACTTCTAGAGCAAAAAGAGTTAAAATACAGCAGACTTACTAGATTTTAGCTGCAACAAGTGAGTAGAAAGAACTTGCCTTTGAATGGAGATCTTCATTTTCATTACATGCTCATATAACTACATTCACAGAATCACCCGGGTTGGAAGGGACCTCAAGGATCATGTAGTTCCAACCCCCCTGCCTAGCAGGGCCACCAAACATACACATTCAGATCAGGTTGCCCAGGACCCCGTCCAACCTGGCCTTAAACACATCCAAGGACGGGGCATCCACAACCTCCCTGGGCAGCCCGTTCCAGGGCCTAACCACTCTCCTAGTAAAGAACTTCCCCCTAACATCCAACCTAAATCTTCCCTCCTTCAACTTGGATCCATTTCCCCTAGTCCTGCTGTTGTCAGCCCTTTTGAAGAGTTTACTCCCCTCCTGGGTGTAGGTTCCCTTCAGGTATTGATAGGCTGCAATGAGGTCACCCCGCAGCCTTCTCTTCTCCAGGCTGAACAAGCCCAACTCCCTCAGCCTGTCCTCATAGGGGAGGTGCTCCAGCCCCCTGATCATCTTAGTCGCCCTCCTCTGGACCCTTTCCAAAATCTCAATGTCTTTCTTGTACTGAGGGCTCCACACCTGGACACAGTACTCCAGATGGGGCCTCACAAGAGCCGAGGAGAGAGGGACAATCACCTCCCTGTCCCTGCTGGCCACCCCTCTCCTGATGGAGCCCAGGATCCCATTTGCCTTTCGAGCTGCCAGAGCGCACTGCTGGCTCATATTCAGTCTCTCGTCCATCAGGACCCCCAGGTCCTTCTCTGCCGAGCTGCTCTCAAGGACCGCTCCTCCCAGCCTGTACAGGTGCCTGGGGTTCTTCCGGCCCAAATGCAAAACCTTGCACTTTGCCGTGTTGAACCTCATCAGGTTCACCCGAGCCCAGCTTTCCAGCCTGTCGAGGTCCCTCTGAATGGCATCCCTTCCTTCCACCGTATCAACCGCACCACTCAGCTTGGTGTCGTCAGCAAACTTGCTGTGGGTGCACTCAATTCCCTCATCGATGTCATTAATAAAGATGTTAAAGAGCACCGGTCCCAAGACAGACCCTTGGGGGACACCACTTGTTACCGGCCTCCATCTGGACATAGAGCCATTGACCACCACCCTCTGTCTGCGGCCTTTCAACCAATTGCTTATTTACATTCAGAGAGTATAAAAAAATTATTTGTAGAATGGAGTAGTGATAGATGAGTTAAGTAGGGAAGTCAGTTCCAATCCAGTGCTGGTAAAGAGCAGAATGGAATTAATTCTACCTGACCTGCAAGAATTGGATTTTTAAACTAACTTACAGAATTGCAAAGGTGAAAGGGTAATAGCACATCATATTTCAAAGTCTTCTGAAATGTCAAATTGAACTTAACACAAAACATAATGTTGCCAAAGCATTTTAACATTACAGAAAATCACCTGGATCAACTGCTACAATCATGAAAATACAGAATATCAGAGCTAGCAAATATGGTCTATAAGTCATAATAGAGAAAAACAAGCTTGTTTGTTCCATTAGAGAAGTAACTCTAGGCAGGAGAAGGGGCAATAATCTTCAAGAGCACAGAATGCTGTAATAATAAGGAAAGGAATGAAGACTATTCACATCCTCTATGAAATGCACTAGCAGTCCTAAAATGAATTATAGGGTATTTAAGTTGGATGACTTGAAAAATACTCCCCAAAGACAAGAACTAATTGCAACAGATTATCTAGAGAACGTGTAGAACCTCTGCATTTTGAAGAGCTGGCTAGACAGATACCTGTGGAGTCATTTAAGTGTACTTGCTCCTGCCATACAAGGAGAAACATTAAATAACCTCTTCACATTTGAAACTACTTCTGCATTTTCAAAAGCATTCTGAGGTTAGATAAAAACCTTCTACTAAATTATATTTTGAAAACAGACCTAATAGGTCTGCTTCTGTTCAGAAAAATTTGTGGGGTGTTTTTCATTATACACAAATCTCCCATTTTAAAGGGAGCAAACTAAGTTCACAAATGGGTTTGTACATAAGAGGTGAATGTAAAAGTGACAAACCATTAAATCTATGCATCTTTGCTTTCTATCTCACTTTTCTTTTCACGCTTGCTTTATGATTTTTAATTTCCATAATCAGAAAACACATTCAAGTTGGAGGAGGCCAGAAAGAAGTCAGTAGAGGGTTTGGTAAGCCTCTAGAAGGAAAGTCAGATTTCCATGGATTTCCTTGAAGTGGAATTTCAGGATAGTGTTTACTTCCCCTGCTACAGCACTTTTAAAAAGTTAAGCAATTTTTTTTTGTCACAATGCAAAACTGACTTTCAGTTGTGATCATACAGAAAGCTGTTTTTCAAACACAGTCACCTCAAAAGCTTAAGCAGCTCCAATTTTTCAGTTTGGCTCCTACTGCATCTGCTACCAATCAGACTTCAGAAGAACAACAACAAAGACATTTGTTGATAAGGACAGTTGTCCACATTGTAATTTAGATTGATACAAGTCACAGTGTAGTATTTAATGTTGTGGTTTAAAATTTAGCATAGAGTGAATGAGTTCCAATCCAGTCCATTGGCAGATTTAAAAATGCAGTTTACTAAGAAAAACATTTGAGTATTTTGAGTAGCATATCTGAAATATCACAGGATATCTCATACTGGTTTCTACAAAGTTTTTGATCAGCTGGAAAAATAAATTCCATGCTACTACCAGGTAACTACTTGCCTCAGTGTCCTTAGTTTTGAACAGCAATGGTCAGAAAATACATTGCAGGTACACACAGGCCAAAGCACCTCAGATTTGACAGAAACCTTTCAGTTCAATCAGTAAGAGTTTTGGCACGCCTGTATCGTTTGCCCTCCCCTGCCACACAAATAGAGTATAATCCTCTCAACCTGAGTGATTTGTTATTTGAAAGAAAGAGACAAAATATGACAATACAAAATGTAGTCCTTAGAATCAGAAAAGCACACAGGTCATGAACATCTTTCAGGGAACTTCTCATTATCCGCTTTCATTTGGGTAAGCATCCACATGCACATTATACATATACCAAATATCAAAGGGCTGCTTGAAGAGAAGCCTGGTAACCTAAGGGAAAATGCTGTTATAATCTCAGTGTCTGAGTACAAACTGCTAAAACTAATGAGAAGATCTTCCTTTGTAAAGAAAAACCAAAGAAATCTTTGAGAAATCACGCAGCATGTAAAAAAAAAAAAAAAAAACAGCCAAAGAATCATACCTACTTTGCACTGAGGATAAATGCCAGCTAGGAAATAAGAAACATCAGGTAAAACTTGGGTTGTGTTCAGGTTTTAATTCTGTCCTGTAAAGTCTAGTATAAATGGGGCTGATTACACTGATCTTCACCTTTTATACACTTTTCCCTGAATCATAACAAGAAAAGTTTGATGAAGAGGTTGAGCAGGAAACAAGAAGCTACTGCTATAATGATTTTCCTATTACACCAATCAAAATCAAATCACACACAAATCAGATATCCATGCATTGAAAAATCCCAAATGAATCTGCTTGGAAAACATCCTGCAGAAAGATGGAGAAGTTTAATCTATCATTTCTGCAAGTACAAGCTTGAAATAACTGTAAATGAAGTTTTCCTGGCTAGACAGTGAACTTCTATTCTTAATTCTTGAAGACATTTTTTGGAATAAAATGCAGAGCAATTTCCTTAAGAATTACAGAAAAGCTAACAAGTCAAGGCAAAAAAAACACGCTGCCACACACAGAAACTTCATGGACTAAGATGTTCTTCACAAACACCACGATGTTCAAGCTACTTACACTGTTGTAAGGATTTCTATAAAATGACTGAGATGTACTATAGGTTAAAAACAAAACATTGGATGACGCCTCTAAGTCAATAAAATTGTATAGTTACTCCACATACAATATGCTATAATCTCTACTTTTAGAGAAGGATGCTTTAATGTAGAGACCTGAAAATGACATATAAGGAAGATAAGAAAGGGATCCACTCTAATTTAAATAATTTGTAGATAGAAATAACAATTTTAAAAATTAGGCAATTAATCATGAGAATAATTAACAATTGAAAACTTTGATCTTGGTTGCCAAAAGATGTTCTTCTTAGAAAGAGAATTACATTTTAGCTATTAATTTTAGTTCTCACGATGAGGCTGACAAAACCACAGGTGGCACGACAAAAATGAGCATTTGCCTGCCAGCTGTATATTTCATCAGGATTATCAGGGTACCTATGAAAGTGTGACAATTAGTACCTGTTTAAACTACACATTTCTCTTTAAATGAAAGCAAAGCAGCATGACTCACTGTTTTTTCTGAAGATGTTACATGATATAAATTACTGCAGATTAACACATGGAGAAGCAGCTGAAATCTCGTCTATTTTCCTGCAAAATAGTAAGTGACCTTTTCACTCTACAAAGTGCTGAGGTAAGAGCAAACATGACAAGCAGGAACCGCAATGTCTCTGTTAAGCAGTGCAGGAGACACTTGAGTATGATATTTGCTAAGCCATTCATTTCAAAATAATGAACATCATGAATGTCTTTGTATATATAACTAGACAGCCAGTGACGTTACCTCTCCCTCTTAACAATGAGATTCCCTTTGGTGAAAGGCACAGTTTATAACACTTGAAAACATTGTAAGCCTTACTTCTACTCTAGGGATCTCTCATAGGACCTACAAATCATTTAGCTGAACAAAAATCTGAAAATAGTGCAAGAAAAGTAGTCTTTTATAATAGTATTTTTCTACAAATCTAGGTCATTCCTCTGACCTTTGGAAAAAACACTGAATAGGAAACATCCCATAGGCAATGGACATCTTGAGTTATTCTGAAAATTGAAAAAGTTCAGGCAGAGGGCGAATCAACCACCCACACTTCTCCAGGACTCCAGCTCAACAGGGATGATGCTTCTAAGCAATTTCTAAAACAGTGAAGCAGAACAGGCGAAGAACTGAGTACCTCTTCAGCCCAGTCATCAAGTCATCTGTGAATCTTCTACCACCACCTTTGCTATGGCTTTGTTTTTCTTTTTTTTTTTTTTTTAATCCACAAGTCATGGTCATGACGCAAAACTAAAGCACAGTAACCAGTAGATAAAACATGCCTGGATGTCTTACTTGTCATCCTGTGCTGCTAAGACTGATCCTTTTGCCAATAGTTGATACATTGGCTAGTCCACTGCCAAGGGCCCTTCAAAAAAATCACAGCAGTGCATTTTGCATTACTACGAAAGCATGAATTGTACCAACAAATCACATGAGCAAAAATCAAGAGGGGAGGAAAAAAAAGCAGTTGCTGCTCAAAAACTGGAAGTTTCTTGATGAATTTACTGAAATGTTTGCAGCAGTAAAGAGGGCGGCACAGGAATTATAAGCCAATGGACATGAGAAGAAAAACAAAAAACACATATGGGAAATAATATACTTTTATGGTATAACCAAAGCAACACAAAACAAATGCAACCACTTTAATGCATCCCAGGTGCCTCACAGCACCTTTTTTTTTGTCAGAAACAACAGACACTTGTTTGTAATGTTACACTGACATACTTCTCGTTACCAGATGCAGAACACAATAATCTTTAGCACCTCCTCTTTCAAATTTCCTAGTTAAATAATAGAAATCATAATGAAACAACCATATTGAGATGTCTCCGCTACAACTGAAGTGAATGAACAGTATAGTCACTATAAGCAGAGTAAGTGTTAGGAATAAAATTTACAGTGCATGTAACAATGCTATTAATAGAGTTAGATTACTTAAAAAAGTGGAAAAATTCTTCAGGGTAATCCAGCAGTTATTCACAGTCACAATTAATGATGGTTAAAGTCTCAGTTGCTCTACTACCACTACTGGGAGAATCCTAATTATGCTCTATGCTTTCTTTACATGAATTTAAATACACTTTTTTTTTTTTTTTAACCCCCAGAGATACTAAAAAAAAAAAAAAAAAAATCAAAAATAAAATGTTCTAGAAATTGGAGAGCTACTATAGTCACCACTTCTACAGCAAACCAGTCCATCAGAATAGGTTTAGAGAGCACAAGACTGTGTTGTAAAGAACTGAAAAACAGATTGACTCATTTCACTGAGACTTGTAAATGTACCTCTGGTAAGAAGGTGGTGAAGTAGTGGCAAACTGGAACTAAACCACAGTACCATTCTGAATACATCTTATTACCAGAATTTGTCCAGCCCAGACTAAATTCTTTAAACTTCTTATAAAAAGCAAAAAACAAATAAACAGAAAAAAGAAAAACCATTTCAAATAATTTTCCTGTTAGGGATCACACAGGTGTAGAAATCCTAGTAGATGAGGTAGCAGAATATCACATCCCAATCTTAGCACAAAAACCTAAACCCATTAAACTAAACAAAGAGCTTGAGCAAAAATACTGCAATCTCTGTATTTCTCCAGCTGCTGAAATGTTGACGAGATCCAAAATAACTATCTTTGAACTCCTAACAGCAATAAAATAGAAGTAAAAGAATAATTGCCATTTCAAAACAATTAAACTGTGGTGCTGCTATGCACTTGCCCATTTTTCTGACAGACCTAATGAAGCAAAGATGTGATGCAATTATTTTTGAAATAACTAATTGCAAGTTCTCTTCTGCATCATATTAAAGTTACAGAATTTAGAAGCATACAATGGAAACTACTATATTAAGTGTGCCCTGATAGCAGCCTTTCAGTATCTAAAGGGGAGCTATAGGAAAGAAGGGGACAGACTCGTTAGCAGGGTCCATGGTGACAGAACAAGAGAAAATGGCTTCAAGCTCAAAGAGGGCAGATTTCGGTTAGATGTAAGGAGAAAGTCTTTTACAGTAAGGGCAGTGAGGTGCTGGCACAGGTTGCCCAGTGCTGTGGTTGATGCCCCGTCCCTGGAGACTTTCAAGGTGAGGCTGGATCAGGCCCTGGGCCACCTGATCTAGCTGTGGTATCCCTGTTCACTGCAGGGGAGTTGGACTTCAGAGGTCTTCAGTTGGTCTTCAGAGGTCCTTTCCAACTCTAAGGATTCTGAATCTATGATAAAGCTGAGGGCAGTATCAGAGAAAAAGGAGTTGCCAGAAGGTTTTCTGCTTAACAGTTTTAACTGTGCTTACACTTTTCTGCACTGATTAGACTGTGTTAATTAATACGGACTGTGACTGTTACTATTAGTGTAACTGAAACACCAGTGATTATTCGTCGTATTTCTGTTAGATTAAGACATTAGATTAGATTCTGAGCTCTGTACTTGCAACATGATCCCTTTAGCCCACTATAAGAGTTGAGAGATAACAACTGGTCCAACTGAATCCTGAAGATCTCCCAGCACCCAGATCCACCACCTTCCTGGCCAACCTTTCCCCATGCTTAACCCTTCTCCTGAGGAGGAAATCCTTCCTTCCAGTCAGGATTTTCCCTGTTGCAAATGGTGTTTATAGTCTCTGATCTGTTCACTCTGCGTCCCCGAGAATGAACTGAGCACGTCTTCTCCATAAACTGCTTCAGGCAGAAGTCTGCTGCTAGGTCCTCACCAAGCCTTTCTTTCCGTAGCCAAGCATTCCCAGTTCCTCTGAGGTTCTCATCATCTTGTCATCGTCTCAAGCTCCCTAATTAATCCTGTAACCTATCCATTAATCCTGTATACTGTAGCCATCTTCCATGTGGCTTGCCTCACAAGAATTGGCACTTCCTCACAACAGCCTTTAATTCTGGTAATGACACGTAGATTAAAAGAAAGGACTAGCACCTCATCTGTGTGTATGCGTACAAACAGGCCTGCAGTAGAAAATGCATTCTAAAATTTAAAAGGCCAAAACTAATTACCTCTCATTTTTCCTGCTTACTAACCTTGAGAGATGCACAAAGAGGGGAAAACCAAAAACAAGGAAGCCCTCAGAAGACCTGTTTTATGTTCACAACAATATTAATAGCTTACATTTTAAAATGCATTAATTGAACATCCAGGTACCCACATTTTATATATTAACTCCAAATAATGTATTTAAAATACTTCTTTACTAACAGCCTCAGGTCTGAGAAATGTATGAGGTTTCTCTCATTTAGATTCATTTTAAGACAGTTTTGAAGTATTGCAGTGCTTGTAATGAATGGTATTGCTTCACCATGTTTCAGTGAAAAAATTAAAACGCCATTCAATGTTTTAAAATCTCATTCATTTTCAACTGCTACTTGAGCACTGTTTCTAAAACCATCATTATGCTGCCTCCTTTGAAAAGACAGCATTTTAGGGAACACACTGAACACCAACACCTTACAAACATCACTTTGCTGTTGTAAGAATTTCTTCGTCTGTGTTTCATAATGCAAAGCACTAGAAGGTAGAGAAAAGAACAATTATGTTAACTACCTGCCAGAGTTGAGATCTTCCACTCAGTGACAGTGAGTCATTACCCCTACAAACTGTCAGCCAAGCTGCACTGGTGAGACAAATATTATTATGAGAGGATATTTTAAATATTTATCTCGAGATAAGGCTGTAAATCTACAGAGGTCAGAATAGGAATAGTTTCACAATGCTCTTTTATATACACTGAAAAGATAGAAAAGCTGTACGAGAAGCACCAAAGTAGGCATTTAAATCATGTCTTTTGCCACAGGAGTTAACAAACCTTACAACACCAGGAAAACTAAAACCTGCAGAAAACCCTACAAAAATTCAGTTCATAAAAAGGCATTGCTCACAATACATAAACATCTAAACATACACACACATCGGAAAATGACCATTATGTAGGGCAAACCCAGCCCAAGCCTAAATAATACACCTATGCAATAAATCACAGGAAATCATAAAGGCCCTAAGGGCTCTGATTATCAGCCCTGACCAGCATCACGTGGGCCTCCAGCCACCACCTCTTATCCACAGGCACAGGAGACCCTTTTAGCTCACCCATGGTTCTTCAACTCCAGCCTAAGCCATGGTGTAAGAAATGGCTGTGGACCCTTGGCTGACTTTCCAGTTTCACTTTAGATCTGCCTAGCTACTATTGGACCTAGCACTGATCCGTGGAACAACTTAGTTGGCCTCAAACATGCCACATCACCACAAACTTGCCTGACGTTCTGAACTCTTGCTCAACACTGGCTGACAGCATTGGGTGTGCCCAGCTTGTATTGTAGGATGAAGCTCTAGCTGGTGAGGTCTCTGCCCTGCAGAGAGATGTTATCACCAATGGTTTTCTATCCATTAGGGTACAGCTGTGCCTTAACAGAAATACAGAGCAGCATGGGTACAGTATTTCTAACTTACATCTGAATATACATACGTGCATGTTTCTTTTTCCACCAGATACCACTGTGCATTCGCCTCCCCTGATAACACTGAATGCTGTGTTTCTCTCGAGTTCTTTGGTGTAACTGTCAAGTAGTACCCTGATACACTTATCTATTGATACAATCAAAATGGTGTTCACACAAAGGTTATTCAAAGGCAAAGAAAACAAATTTGAAAAACGAGCTATGGAGCTACATCTGTATGGTCCTATTCTCAAACAAAATAAGTGGAAGTTTATGGAACAATTTGGAATAAATTGTCTTTTGAAAGCAATTACAAAAGACACAATGTCAGTGAGTGCAAATTTGATCTGGAGCCCTAAGTATTTAGAAGCACATCCTACACTCTACACTTGTGTGAAAGCAGCCTGTGGTGCTTCTCACCAAAGTAAATTAATATTGTGCTTGCATGTGAAAGATACGTCAAATTAAGGGCCATACTACAACCTTACATGGGTTAATAAAGGCTTTGATCAAAGTCAATGTTTTCTAACACACACCTGCTCCTACTACTATTTCAGGGTACCTGACTCAATTCTCTGAAAACAGTCAGCAATATCATTGACTTGCTACCTGAATACTAACAAGGAGGATGATCTTGTCTATCTCTTAATAAAAACAATATTAAAAACACAGACTAAAGTACAATCAGTTCTAAACTAAAGTTTGCAGACATGTAAGTACATCATCCTGGAGAAGAAACTCCTTCTCAAATGAATCCTCATTTACCTCTACATATTTAAGTATCTAGCATTTGCAAGTATAATGGCAACAATCTCGTAATGAGATGGAAAGTGCAGCAATGACATCAGAACAGCAAGGTCCCAGGCTACAACAAGTGAGGATTTGCTCGAATACAACAACCAGGAGCACAGGGGTAAAGGAAATAAGCTGCTTACCTTCAGAAGCCCTAAGTATGCAAGGATCTCCACTGAGAAACCCTTACCTCCACTGCCAACACTTAAATGAGTTCTGGGAAGGGGTGGATCCTGGCTCCATCCCTTCCAGTCACTCAGGTTCATTGCTTGCAGGTGAGTTGCCCTGGGTTGGCCCTGTCTTCCCACCAGGTGCTCAATCACTGTTTCAAGCTATGACTTAGCATTTCCACTACAGATCTACAACCCCTTGCATTTTTTTTATTAGAAAAACAGTGACATAGGTTAAAATACATATGAGGTTGAGGTAATAAAGATTAAAGAAATATATGTAAGATCAGATGATTTTGTGGTTCATCAGAGGTAAAATAATAATAATAATAATATTTAATATTTATTGAATACTTAATTTACTCCAGTTTAATGAGCCATTGCCCTATCTACTGATAATGAAAATGCCTAAATCCACAACCGCAATAGACTACTTAAAAAGCATGTAGATGCCTTCATTCATTTGATATGTTTGTCAATGAAAAACAGCTGCTTCTGCTTTCCATCCTGCTGGACTCTAACATAAGAGATACACAACTCCTAGAAAGAACAGAGGAAGCATTCCAGCATAGAATTCCAAATATTTTACTTCTCTCTGTTGATAGACTCTCAACTATGTTTACAATACCTTCAGAAGTTCTAAGAAGCCAAAGTGATATCTCTTCATAAAAGTTAGCAGCATCAAGTAAACAATACACATTTAAACAAACCACCAGCCAGCACTTCTACTCCATCAGTACTGAATTCTGCAAGAACCATCCTCAACCTTTTGAGAGCACCAACTGACAGTCTGTCCAGTAACACTCCATCCTGATTCCTACAGATACGCCAATGCATTTCCTGTACTTACAGAAAAACACAATCAGTAACGGAAGCCTAAATCTTTACAACTCTGCTCAGGAAGCTAAGAGCTCAGGTCTCTCCTGATCAAGAGACTTTGATGCCTGCTGTGAGTTGTAGTGTTTGATTACAGCAGCTGAGCCTGGGCACAGAGGACAGCATTAAACTTCCTCTACTTAGTTGCCATGAGTCTAGAAGCAATCACATCATCCTCATGTTTCTGGAGACTGTCCCATCAGAGTGGTACTTCTTCCAGACTCAGGGCATTAGCTGCCCTGAGCTCTGCTTATAAGCAATCTTGCTAGAACTCATTTGGAGATACACAGACCCATGTGCTCAACAGATGGGAATATCTGCATTGCATAGTATCAGTTATTTAGCCTAGTGTTTCACTGTACACATCACGTGGAGGCAGAGGTAGAAAATTATATGTACACAAAACTTCTTGTGCAATGATACCTTATACAAATTTTGAATCTGATCAGTGCCTTTATTTACTGTGAAGTGTTCTTCTAAGGACTACCGTTAATGTCTTGCAGCATCTTCAGCCAGTATATGACCCAAATGCACAGCAGAATAAGGCTAGTTCTCTGAACACGTAACATCTGTTGAAGTCACAATATAGACAATTCATTCACTTTTTCTGCTTTACAAAATGTTCGTGATGGATCTTAAAGGTAGTTTTAAATGGCTGCAGATATTTGTGAGACAGACATGACAGTTAAGGTCGGTTTGTTGGTAAGGGCTCTCTTTTCTGACCCTTAACAGTTGATAAAGTTCTAGTCTGGTGACCTTGAGAGCAAAATATAACCATCTTCTTTACTACTTCATAAACTAATTTGTATTTCAAATTTTCTTAAACGAAGCACCTATCTGTCAGGATGATAGGCACAGTAAAGAACCTGCAAAGAGACAAAGAACTATATAAAGCAATCAGAGAAGCCTTTTATTCAGCTGCTACAGTAAATGACAGATAGTCTCATTATGCAATTCCCCTAGCTCCTCTTAACACACCTGACCCCTGGAACTATATCACATGATTCATCAGTACTGTAGTCTCAAAAACAGTGCAGTAATATCTTCTGGCAACGATTTTACCATACTGGTCTTGGGCATGAAGAACTAATGATTCCCAAAGCCCTTACATTCATAACACTGCTCATCCAATGAAAGAAAAAAAAAAAAAAAAAAGACATATAAAACAGAGTCTATAAAGCATTTTCAACATTCCTTATACAAAATATTTTCATATATTTAACAACACAAATAATTATAATGCCTTCTTAGATGCAAATTGCACACAACTCTGTTCAAAAGATTTTGTGTATTTCATGAAGTAACTTTCAATGAGCATTCTTCCATTGGCAAGCCACATCATAGAGCACTGAACAGGAGATAGCACAAAAACAGCAGAACAGATCAAACATGGGTGTAACCTTACCTGTTGCCGCTTCTCAAATTCTAACTTGATCCGGGATTTGATGCAGTTGCATGTGTCCTGATATGTCTGCTGCAGTGCCAGCTCCATCAGGTGTTTGTGGTATGCTCCAGCCAAGTTTCCACAGATGAAAATGATTACATTAGCCAATATCTAGGGAGGTTAAAAAAAATAAACAAATAGCTTCAGGGAATTTATTCAAATAAATTAGCAGAATATAGACCTAATCTGAAGTGAAAGATTGCTGCAGCGATGTATTTTGCTTTTGTCTGATTCCTAGCAAGGGTTCACCTTTTACAAAGCCTTCACATCCAGTGGCAAAGCAATTATACCATTTTCACTGAGTGTGAAATAAGAACATAACAAATGATTGCCTATTCTGTGAGATAGACATTTAACAAAAAAATAAACTCAGTTCATGTCCTGCGTCCACTGCTGAACACCAATTAGGTGGGATCTACTGCTGAAAAGTGACAGCTATGGCTCCTAGAAACACCAGCAGCAGCCAAGTGACTGCCATCCTCTTTTGGCAAGACGCTGTCTTTTGCAGTGCTGTAGGATTAAGGAGTAAAAATACAACATCAACAACCTGGCCTGCATTTTATATCACCCTGAACCACCATAAGCATTAGCTATGAACATCAACCTTCCTGAGGATTTTCATAGTGAGACATGATATCTTTCTTCCAGAATATACTTTTAGCTGCTGCATTTGCCTCAAAAACACAACACTAAATTTATAAAGTTTACACTTGAACTTACAGCAGAGTGCACAACAACACATGAATATGAAAAATAAGTTTTCTTTAAAGTGAGATAAAAGTAATTTAAATGAAACTTTTATTTTGAATTGGATGACAAAGAGATGACAGTGCAAAGAAGAAAATTTGAACTCAAAACTGTTTTATGTTTGATATGTCACAGCACTCTCAACAGATGTAGATTAGTGAACAAAAATTTATGTGAGAGGTTACAGTGGAGGGGTAATGCATGCAAACTGGCAGTTACAGTCACAGCCTCTCTGGGCAATCCGTGCCAGTGCTCCATCACTCACACACTCACATGGTACAGCAGTGCTACCTAATCTTTAGGCAGAACCTCCAGTGTTCCAGTTTGTGCACACTGCTTCATGTTCCATCATGGGGCACCACTGAAAAGAGCCTGGCTCTGCCCTCTTTGCACCTCCCTTGCAGGTATTTACACCCACTGATACAACCCTCCCAATCCTCTACTCCAGGCTGAACAGTCCCCAGCTCTCTCACTGTCTCATAAGAAGAGCTGCTTCAGTCCCTATTTTAGTATCTCTCCATTGGGTTGTTTCTACTATGCCTAATTCTTTCTCATTCTGGGGGGATAAGAATGGGACAAAGTACTCCAGGTACAGCATTACAAATCCGTATGTACAGACCTGTGTTCAAAAGCTGCACATGCACTTACTAAATGTACTATCCAGATTCATAAAGCTACAGACTATTCAATGCAAAACCGCAGGAATATAACCAACCAAAACTAAAACAAAATACACTGAGATAGCTAGATGGAGGAGTAAATTATGAGTATCATCTTTGCAGCCATAGAAAAACAGATTACAGTTTTATAACTGAACCAGATGAAGTGAGAAAATAGATGGAAACAAGTGAGTGACAAGCAAGGAAGCTAATTAACCAGGCTTTTCAGATTCTCAATGGGGTAATACAGCTCATATAAAGCTATGTGCATGCTTCCAGTACCTGAATTAGGCTGTTCAAAGCCTCTTGCCATACACAGTGGAGATGTAACACATAAGTGTGTAAGGGAATATATAATAGAAAAGGTGTTGAGAACAACCTCAATTCTTGTGGCTAGGCAGAATTCATTCAGAAATGTATCACTAAGGCATTAACAGAGAAAACTTACAAAAAATGGGTGAAATGGTCTTTTGCTCAGAGCAACAGATAATTTGTCTGTGTTGCTTGAGCATATATTTCTGTTTCTGCCAGTAAGTTATTGAGTGAAACATAAAGTAGATATAAAAGGCTTAATGGAAAATAAAAATACTTGCTGAGTGCCTCCCTTCTCTTAAATCTTACTTTCTTTTTCTTTTTTTTCCCTGAGCAGCAGCCCAGTTTCAACATACAAGCTGGAGATGAGCACCATCTGAGGTTTGCAGTAAAGTCTCACATGCATTTTCCTGGAAGACACAAGTTCAACGTTTTTTGGACCAATGAAAACTGTACTAAGGTTGCTGCTTCCTAGCCAAATATTCCAATCAGTGTGCAAGCACATGAAATATTCCTCCTGTTGTTCTGTCAGGTGTCTGTTCTGAGAAGAAGGTTCCATGCTCGGAATCATTCCTGGATAAAAGCACTTAGAATGAATTCCTAAATAAAAGCAGCTTTGACATTTCTCTGAGCTAGAACTCTAAAAATCCTGTTCTCTTCCCATATATCTCTCCCTTCTTCCAGCAGATTCACATTGAAAGAGAAGTGCTGTGACCCTTCTGGCAAGAAACTCTGCATTTTGCTATGAGAACTCTCAACAACTGTGCATGTAAAATTATCATCAAAAGCCTTTACAAAAGAATTAAAAGGCACCCAAATAGCCTACACAACATGGTTAAGGATCCTGTCAAGCACAGTAAGCACAGTAAGACTGAGCTACAGAAAAGATTGTAACACAACAGCAGAAACAGTACTGAATGACTTCTAAAACATGAACCTATTTCATCTTTAGAAACAGACATTTTAGGAAGGAAAGCAAGAAACAAAACACCCCCCAGTAATATCCATGAACTATAGAAAGCTTGTACTCCATTTTCTAGATGGAAATACTGAGTCACACAGCAGTCCTACCATCTCTGAACATACAGTGGAGAGGCAAGTCCACCTCTTGGGCTACATGGATCCCTTTAAATGTATGTACTGACTGTATACACTGTGGCGCTTTGTACTTAATGCCTAAATACAATGTCTATTGAAGTTGATTTAAATATGAATAATAATAAAAAAAACCCACAAAGCAAAGACCGACTAGGTACCACCAAGAAGTGTCTTCATATACTCCAAGTGCCAGCCTGCACCTCTAGTCACTCAAGGATGCCTGATCTACCATTCCTAATCTCTCTCTTCTTTGGTATGCTAAGAACTACACATGCTTACAGGCAACAGGGCACTTTCTGAATTGTATTTTTACATTCAAGCAGATATGTTTCTCAATATCAGTGAATATAAAATGGTCTGATGTCTAGTGCTTAACTAACAAAATAGATTATATTTAAAAGCAAATGAAGACAAAGTAAAGTAGCTATGACTAATTTCTCAAGAGAGTTGTAAAGTTAACCGAGTTGTTTACAAAATGCAGTCTGTTATATAGATTACCCTGTAATAGCACAATTTCCTATTTCGACTGATAAAAGCTGCCTACAAATGCATGTGTATACAAGTAAGTACTATGGTATATAAGGAGTAAAGATTTAAATGAAAGCTGAGGAATGGACAAGAGAGGGTATAATTTATAATGTCTGCATGGAAATTAATGGGAGACAAAGAATTATTGTATCACTGTCAAGGTGCAAGTTCTCTGGCTCTGCAAAGACAAATTGTGTCTCTCCCCATTGGATCTTTTTTTGATAGACTGTGTGACAAAACAAGTTAGGAAACAAGTCTGTTTGCTTGGTTTAAGGTTTTAGATTCAGGCAAAATTCAGCCAGAAAGTATACTCTTCACAGTTAAAAGAAACTGAAAAGCAGAATCACACAATCACAGAAACACCAAGGTTGGAAAAGATCTACAAGATGATCCAGTCCAACCATCCACCTATCACCAATAGTTCTCACTAAACCATGTCCCTCATCACAAAATCCAAACGTTCCTTGAACACCTCCAGGGTCGGTGACTCCACCATCTCCCTGGGCAGCCCATTCCTGTGCCTGACCACTCTTTCAGAAAAGCAGTATTTCCTAACATCCAGCCTAAATCTCCCTTGGTGCAGCTTGAAGCTGTTGTCTCTCTCCAATCACCAGTTACATGAAAGAAGAGGCCGACCCCCAGCTCACTACAACCTCCCTTCAGGAAGTTATAGAGAGCAATAAGGTCTCCCCTGAGCCTTTTCTTCTCCAGACTGAACAATCTCAGCTCCTTCAGCTGCTCCTCATGAGGCCTGTGCTCCAGACCCCTCACCAGCTTTGTCGCCCTTCTCTGAACCCACTCCATGGCCTCGATGTCTCGCAATGAGGGGCTCAAAACTGGACACAGAACTGGAGGTGCGGCCTCAACAGGGCTGAGAACAGAGGGATGATCACTGCCCTGTTCCTGCTGGCAATACTGCTTCTGATGCAAGCCAGGATGCCTTTGGCCTTCTTGGCCACCTGTGCACACAGCTGGCTCATGTTCAGCTGAGCATCAACCAATACCCCCAGGTCCATTTCCTCTACATAGTCCTCCAGCCACTCTGCCCCAAGCCTGTAGCTTTGCCTGGGGTTGTTGTGGCCAAAGTGCAGGACCCACATTTGGCCTTATTGAAATTCATCCCGTTTGTTTCAGCCCAGCCATCCAGCCTGTCCAGATCCCTCTGTATGGCCTCGCTACCGTCAGGCAGATCCACACTTCCAGCCAACTTGGTGTCATCTGCAAACTTACTGAGGGTGCACTCAATGCCCTCTTCCAGGTCATCAATAAAGATATTGAAGAGGACAGGCCCCAACACCGACCCCTGGGGAACACCACTTGTGACCAGTCTACAGCTGGATTTCACTCCATTCACCACCACTCTCTGGGCCCAGCCTTCCAGCTGGTTCCTCATCCAGCCAAGACTGTACCTGTTCAAGCCATGGGCTGCCAGCTTCTGCAGGAGAATACTGTGGGAGACAGTGTCAAAGGCTTTGCTGAAGTCTAGGTAGACCACATCAACAGCCTTTCCCTTGTCTACCAGACAGGTCCCTAGAACACAGAAGGTGATCAGGTTGGTCTAGCAGGACCTGCCCTTCGTGAACCCATGCTGGCTAGGCCTGATGCCCCGGCTGTCCTGCACATGCCACGTAATCTCCCTCAATCTGCTCCATAAGCAGCACTAAGAAAGGATATGTTTAGCCACAGAGTTCTTAATTTGCATGGCCACCACACACAATGACAAATACCATTAATTTAGTAAATGTATCAAAAGATTCTCCATCTATTGCACATAATATTTTGGCTCAGGAAGATCTGGGAAGTAAAAATCAATTCTTTAATGACTGTGACATGTTTTAATACACTGAGGTATTTGAATCCTCAAATGCTCATGAAAACCACAGTAAAAACATGCAATGAATGAACTGAAGAACCAGGAAGCTTCAGTATCCTAAGATCCTTTGTCTGTATCAAGCAGAAACTCAAGTGCTTTTTACAGGAGGATCAACAACAGTAAAAACAAATTGCAATTTTGCAAGAAACAGCTCATTAGAACAAAAAGCTAAGAACAAAAAGCTAAGATTTACTTGAAACTAGGGAGTAAAAAAAAAAAAAAAATCATTACATTTTATTCCAAATACCAGCAAAATTCTATATATTTTTCAACTGCTTCCAAAAAAATATTAAAAGGCCCCTTTGTGGATGCACACAAAGACCTCTTACAAGATAGGAAGTTACAAACTTGTGACTACATGACACTGTCTAATTTGTTCGTGTAATTTGCTTCTTAGCTGCTGCCATCAGAGCATTGTGGACATCAGCAGGATATTCCTTTTCTGTAGTATCTGTGTTATTTGATGTGTTTTTCTTTTTATCATTATTATAGAACTGAGGTTTCTCATTGCTCCAGGCTGCTTTGTGGAATGACTAGATTTATTTTGTTCAGTTCTGCACATATAGAGAGCTTATCTGTATGCCAGTGTGTATGAAAACAGATCATAAACTGTAAATTCCCAAATCAAAACAAACAAACAAAAAAATAATACACAAAGAATCAGAGTTGTGGTTCCTTTAGAACACTTCGCTGCAATACACAATCAATATAGTTGACTGATTAATGACCTCATACTTTTAAAATATTAAAATATTTTTTGCCAAAAGGAAACTCATTTCCTTCGCTCAGAAGAAAGTCAGCCACTGCACTCCCCTTTTTGCCTCAAGGAGGAAAGTTATTTTGTGTTTCCATGTGCCTCGTGGTTCATTTTATTTTTTTGTGACTAAAACTGCTTGAACACATTTAAACATATGACTGATTGGAGAAAAAAGAAGAAATCCACAAATCTATTCTGATGATGCTAGGTAAAACTAAACATTTTGAAACCAGAATCTGTGAACAAATTTATGCCATTTTCATCTGGAATAAAATCTTAAGTGTTATCCTAAAAAGACAGAGCTCCATGTCTGACTTTTAAACAGCCTCGGTCTTCTCCAAGAAATTCATCTCCTTCACTGCTTAGTAAAAGACTGAAAATTGTCATATGTGTATCTGCCCTTACAGGACCAGCTGCCAAGCTAAACGTGTAACAAAAGATTTCTCCTCCCTATCCCACAGTAGGACTATTATCATAATCGCCTTCCTGTACTATCTACTAGCCTTTATGAAACTTCTATATTAAACAACTCCAAACGCCTTCCATTCTGGTCAGTCTTGCAGAAATGATTCAGAAGTTTCAAAAGCTGTCAGAAGAAGAATAGACTAACACAAAAATGAGCTGATAATCACTTAAGCTTCATTTCTGTAACAAATGGTGCTAAAAATAATGTATTAAATTAGACAACATACTCACTACAACTCATTACAAGGCTTCTTCCATCTTCTTTTTGTTTGGACTACCCTAATTTCTAGAGTTTTTGTTCACCTTTCTTATTTTTAGATGCACAAAGACAGAACTGTAGTACGTTAACAGCCATTTCTGGTTCTAAAACAGCAAATGATCGAAGTCAGTATGAGGCAACAAACTGTTCGGTAGAGGACTGAAGACTTATTATTATCGTTATTATTTCCTTAAAAATCAAAATGCATGCTACATAATTAAATTTTAATTGAAAAGTTATTCACATATCATTAACATGTTAAGAATGATAGAAAGTTATTTAATTAAGCATGTCACAGAGGTAAGAAGATTTAATAGCTGATGGAATAAACTAACTTTGTGAATTCAGGACTTTATATCACTTTGGGATTCTTGAGTTATTTTCTTTTCAAGTACCTAAAAACTTAATAGTCAGTTGTTACTGACAAAATTAAAAAATAAAAATGAAAAAGTTCAACTCTTCCTGAAATTAAAACCATCCAGTTTCTGTACTCAAGATTAAGGGGAAAAAAAAAAAAAAAAAAGAGAGAAAATAGTTCAGTGAGTTCAGTGTATGCTACAAAGTATATGCTACATATTTCCAGTTATCAATATACTACGAAATTAAAATAAGTGGAGATCAGTGTTACATGAACAACCTACAATATCCTTCTGTCCTATCGCAAAATGCTGGCAATTCATACATTTGATTTAAACTTATAAACAGACAACAGTAATTAGACATTTAGAATATTATTTTATATGATCTCTAAGTGAAATGATGATTCATGAGACTAGTGTTTTAGGCAACTTTTTTCCTCTCTCACTATTCCTAATGAACTGGATAAGATTTTTATAACACTCAGTCTTCAAGTATTTGCTGTGCTTGTCTTATGACTAAGGCAATCTTTGTCAACTTCATTTGCAGCCTATGCTAGGAAACAGTGGGATTTGTCTATGTACTTCAGGAAGAATAATATGCAAAAGAATATACATGATAATGTATAGGTAAAACTGAGGAAAGAGATGAGCTACAGAAATTGATTAAAAACTTAATAATTGGTTTATATTATGAAGTAGACACTGAAAAGTCTTCATGCTGCTGCTTCCAATTCATTCCATTTGTATTTATCTTCACACAAAAGATACTATTTTCTCTACGTCATGTCTCAGACCTGCAGAGATGTCATTAGTGATGTAAGATTTTCTCTTTCAGAGTGCTTATATGAAGTACATTGGATATCCTGAACGAAAGTATTTTCTAAATTACATGGTGGGATACATTCTGACTAACATCTGAAAGATCAACACAGTAGCTCACTTTCACAGCAGTACTAACGACAACCCCTGCAGAGCAGCATGTGGTTACACATTACAGATGCCTAAAATACTACACAGCATTATAAAGAACAGGCTGCTACTCTTAAAATAGCTGGGAGCAATCATTAAACAAATGCAGGTATTGCCCAGCAAAGAAACAAATTCCATGCTTCCACATTTATTTGATTCTTTAAATGTATGAACCTACCATTCATCCTTATCTTCTGTTTCATATTTTTTAAACAAGTAATTATACAAGCATTGATCTTTCCTCCTGGCTGTTCAATTGCCTGAAAATACTTGGGCAAAGGATTTTCAAACGTCTTGGAAATCCAAGTAGAGCTATCAATTAAATCAACCTCATTCACATTTGCTGATGCCTTCAAACAACTTCAAATCTTCAATTGAAGACCTCCCTTCTTTCAAAATATTATATATATATATATATAATATATATATATATATATATATAAAACTTTCATCTAAACGCTCTTCAAACCCTCTTCTCAACTGCGTATTTGCATACAAAAGCATTCTGCAACATCTTTTAAAATACTTTTATATGGACTAAATGTTTTCATTTTGGCAGGCGAACTTCAGCAGGGTAAACAGATTCCAAAATTGCTGATAATGCAAGTCTGATTACATGCTAATAAACAGAATGACTTTCACTAGCAGTAAAAATTGCTACAGCAACAGGTAAATTGAAATAGACCTGTAAGGATTTTGTAGCTAAGCTACTGAGTATCCAACACAAATGTTAATTGTAATTCAATCTTAGTAGCTTATATATGTAGTTCATATAATAACTGAAGAAAAAAAATAATCAGATTTCCATATCATCGGTTTTCAACAAATTTTCAAATACTTTCATTGCTCATATTTTAATTTCCTCTTTCTTGGGATCAAAAATACTATCTAGAGGTTTTGCTTTAGAAATGAATCTGCAAATTCTACATACTATATAAAAAAACAGATTTTATATTATGAATGCATGTTGTGAAAACGAAATGACAGTGAACATGGCAAAGTCTTCCCTTCCAAGGAATGAGTTTTAGAAATCAAATGGCTTTAATATTGTGAACATGAAGACAAAGTACACAAAATTTGGTGGCAATGTCATTTCCAGGGTGACCTTGTTTATGATTACCTGCAGCACAGCCCTACCAAGTAGGTTTTGCATTTAATGCATTTATTACAGGTTCATTTACAGTTTGTGTACTACTTTTCTAAGTCTTTTACAGAAGACAAAATGTGTGATTATTACTGACATCCATCATGACACTTCGCAAAAACTGACAGGCCCCCCTACATATGAAAAAAAGTTACCAGCATATAAAGAAAATATTACAATTTCCAGATGATTACAGTCATGTTGTTGCTATATTTATTAATTTAAAACTGTGTTATAAATTTTACTGGAATACTGTTGGAACACTATTGATAAAGTGTTAAGAAGCATATGAAAATACAGTCTATCTGTGAATTCAAATAGCAAAGAAATTGCTCTCTGCAGCACCCTGAGGAGGGGAAGCAGAGGGAAGTGTTGAGCTCTACTTCTCTGAATAGATGGCAGGATGGGAATGGTACAAATCTGTGCCTGAGGAGGGTCAGGCTGGGTGTTAGGAAAAATTTCTGTACTATGAGAGTGGTCAAACACTGGAACAGGTTTCCTACAGAGGTGGTTGATGCTCCATGTCTATCAGTGCTCAAGAGACAATTGGAAACAACTTCAGTGACATGCTTCAATTTTTGGTCAGCCCTGAAGAGATGCAGCAGTTAAACCTGAAGGAGGTCCTTTCCAACTGAACTATTATTTCAGTTATTTCCATATAAATGTCATTAACTTCAGCCACAGCTGCAAACAATAACATTTCTATATCATTATATTAGCCATTATAAATGTACATTTAGTTTCTAAAAACAAGTTTGAAAAAAAAAAAACAAAAGCCTACTTCATCTTACACATACTTATTGAAAGAACAGTTAATACTACTGTGAATAAAACCCCAAAATTCTAAGAAGCAAATTACATATAAAATTCTCATTTATGAATGATGGTTGTTTCACCTTAATCAAAACATTCTGATTAAAAAGCATTACTTCATCAGTTTGGTAGAAGCCCAGACAAAACATTTTAGCAAACATTAAGCTGCTTTGCTACATATGAAAAGACAGAAACTACAAGTTAGTTGCACAGCCAGCAACTAATGATCCTGAGTGATAACTAAGAGACACTATTACGATACATTGCGTTACTTATCTCCTATACACTTGACATCCCTTATATCCTCTGTATGTTTAATAGCTGAACACAAAGCTGCAAGACCAAAACTCAGAGGTTAATGCCTTACAAAACCTGTTTCTTCAATCAAGGACACAAAAACAAACAGTAAAAGAGTAATAACTTATCACACCCAGCATTAAAGATAATCCTTCTTGTGCTGCGTCACTTGCTCCAGTGCAAGCAGTTCTCAATCCTGTTATCACACCTCTTAGTTCTCCTCTCATGTGTCTTTTGGGATGTCACAGAGAACATGTTGGGATATATGATGTCTTGTCTGGGATGCAGATATGGCTGTAGCTCAGTCACTCACTTCTGTTATGAGGTAAAACAGTGAGAGACATATAACACTCTTTTATAGAAGATTCAAGAGAAGAATGAGAATAGCTTAGCCTGAATCACTCTACTGCCATACCAGGAGCAATCCAAACTTGGATGTGCTCAATGTAGTTGGTAGTCAAGCAGCCAGACCACTGTACAAAAGGACAGCAAGAGCACACCTTCAATACGACACACAATGGTGGTACACTCCTCTTAAATGGGGTAGACAAAAAAAAAAATGGAATAAAGAAAAGAGCCGTGAGGAATACTTTTCAGTGTGGAAAAAGGACACTGTTTGGGGAAATGTTCAAAGACTGACATATCCTAGATAGAGAACAGAAAATACAGGGATTACTGCAGCAATAGTAAACAGTCAAAACATCTAGAAAATATTAATGAAACAACTATACTCCTTGAAATGTGATGTTGGGAAAGCTGATATTTTTATTAACCCTAAGCCCTTTGGAAAAACTTAGGGGAGAATAACTGACCAAATTTTATAAAATACAAAGATGCAACCTCTCATTTTGGAATTGCTAGGAGTTGGGCAAGTAGAAAGAAAGGGATGTCAGCCATGTTTTAGAGAGGGCTAGTAGCTACTAGCTGGATTCCAAGTACAGTTTTAACCACAGAATATATGCAGTCAAGTGGCACTATTTGGTGTTTGTGATGGATACACAACTATTACACATCAGAAGAGGAAGCAAATACTGCCTTTTTCAGATACTAAAAATAGTCAAAAATAGTCTTTCATGCATTTAAAATACTCTAAGTTTTACTAGCACTTCTTTAACATTCCTAGCAATTGCTGTGTTCAACAAATGACTAAATTAATTGAGATAAAACTGTTGTGTTTTTTTTAATGCTAAAATACACAGAGTCATACAAAGAATTCGGTATGAATTAAAGTAGTAAGAAATAAAAACGGTGTTAGAACAGCTCTCTAATACATTTAATGAATACATTTTAAAAGCAAATTAAAATTGATTCTAAATGCAACTCAAAAAGGATCTAGCTGGTTTAATGAATTTTTCTTCAGCAGACTATTTTTCCACAATTGCTTTGCATACTTTGCCTGCTATTTTACATTGCAGGCAGTATTAAACAGTTATTTAAATGATCCTCCACCAATCCTGCAGCATTAATTTAATATTCAATCCAGAGCTCATAATAAGTAACATGCTTATTGTCAGCTTGAAAATGCTTAATGGATAAATCCAAACAACTACCAGTGGGTAATTCAAATAAAAATAAACACTTTTTTTACAAAAGAAAAAAAAAAACCCTCAAAATCCAGCATATCATCATTTTATATCATTAAAAATCAACTGAATACAAACCATACTAGAGAAAGTTCATTAAAAATTTCTATTACGGATGTAAAAAAAAAACTTAGTCTCCAACGATGGCTAAAGGCTAGTATCAAATAGTTAATTAAGGACTGAAGTAGAAATGGAATACAAAAATTAGTGCAAATGCAGATTTATAAGTTTTTAACAAGTTATAATTACAGAGAAATTACCTTACAGCAGAAGAAAATGTACGAAATTTTAAAGTACAGAAATGATTTTATTCATAATTGTAGCTTCTGTATTATTCATACTCTGAAGAAACATTGAATGAATGAACTTCTTTGAAGATCTTGTTGTAGGACCAGACAGTGTTCAGGCTGAAACATGATGCTGATTAAGGTGGTAATAGAAGCAAAAAGACTGTCATAGACACTTTTAAGAAAATGCAGATAAAGCTCTAAACCCGAATGTCTCCCAAACTAATGGTTCATTTAACATAATCAAATTATTTGTATGTTATTAACATCTGATAGCACGTTTTAATAGCTGGATATTTCAAATATTATATTAGTGTATCATATGCTGCTTTCCATCAACCAACCTCTCTATTCCACAGGTCCCTTTTCTTCCCCAATGAAATTCAGTGACCTTACAGTCGTGACAGGAAAAGCTGGAAAAAAAAACCCAACTGCACAGCTGCCAACTATCTTGCTCTTCATCACGTGTCAGGTACAGATGTACAATAGCTAGAGACTATGGTACCCAGGGACCGTACTCCCCTCCCGTGCTGTAGCAGAGGAATGACTACCCACTTTTCTTATATAATCTCCAGGCAGTCTGCCTAGATCCTACAGCAGAGTGGGTTCCCTAGCAAGGAAAAATTAGAGACTATACAATAAATAACAATACATGAACTGTAGAGAAAAATACACAGAAGGGAGAGTAGATGGCAAATGACTAAGTTTCATACACTGCATTTTAGTCTAGATACGTCTGCTATTACTGTTAAAAACAAATTAAATATTCCACATTTGTCTCTAATCTAGTCTGTTTATGGTAGTTACAGGAGCTTCAATCATATCATAGGAAATGTTTTCATAAACAAGGAAATTTAGATCACATTCAAATAAAAATATTTTGGAAACAAATTAATGTCATGTGTTTTAGCTTGCCTATGCTGTGCACTGTTGCCAGTTTTTTCAAGTACTACTGCAGCAGAGGGCTCTGAAACAGTCTGTGATGTTACCTGACACACGGTGAATCGGTTGTTAATGAAGGTCAGCATGACCTAGATCACAGCAAACATCTCCGAGCTGTAATTGTGACAGGAAAATCAGCTCATGAGATAGAATCAAGCTTGCTCTATGTTAAGGAAAACAAATCAATTTGGATTTTAAAGCAGGGGTATAATGGTGCCAATGTAGATACAGAAAGGCTCTTTAGAAGCTCCACGACATAAGAGTAGAAATAGATTTTTATTTTCTTCTCTTTGTGCTGTCTCAAAGGTTGTCAAAAGCAATCACCATGTTGCTTACTTTGTGGAGGGAGAAAGCCAGCAACCTATATAAGAATTGTCAGGTTAGGAATATAATATTGATCTGAGCAACATTCAAAGGATGCTGCCCTAGATTATTCCTCACTCTTTTTCCTCTAGTTATCCATCATTTTTATGTAGCTTTGTATTCAAAGCCCCAGCGGATCAAAAGGCCCACACAGCACCATTACCTACAGCAATGACGTCCCACTCCAAAAACACTAGCTCCTGAAACCTCACAACTCATTGCAAAGCAAATGGGAAATGGATTTGCAAGACACCTCACTACCTAGCAATAAATTTCCTTTTATTGTGGAAATAAAAGCACAATACAATCTTCACAAGTGAATCCTCGGGCCCACAAATACCTTTAAAATCTGGTCCTAGTTCCTTTACGTTAAAATATCCTATTTACACCTCAATCATATTTGGCAGCCAGCAGCTCAAGAGACTCCCCTCATTCTTTCTCCTTCTGCCAACCTCTTCCTCCTTCTTGAGTTTTCATGCATCTCATGGAATGGTCCCAACCAACCGGAGCCTATGCCTTGCCTTGAAAAAGAAGTAAAGCTTCTTATCTCAAAATTAAATCTACTGAGATGTACCTAGCATGTCAGAGAAGACTGAGCCTCTCACAGGTGTCCTAAGACCCAGTTCTGTCCTGATCAGTGACTGCAAGTCACTTTGTGCCACTAACAGAGAAAAACTGGCTTTCAAGGTATTTTCTGTGGGAGCTGCTTGCTTTCACAGCTGTGGCAAAAAAACTACTAACCATTATGTTTCTCTCAAACCATTTATAATGGTGGTCTTGCAAAGTTAAGATGCTCAAAAGACAGCCTGGGCAGCCAGATCTTACAGTCTTTTAAACTAGATGCATGGTAACAAAGATCTATGGTGGCTCACAAGAACTATCGAGGGTCCACAGTAGGCCAAGATTCAGAGGAAAGAGACATTGCTATAGAGAAAATGAAAGCTTGATTCAGTTAAGCTATATAAGACCATCATACATTGGACCAGGTGAACCTCACAGCTCCTCTTGGCTTTTTAATCGTTACAGTAACTTCTGCTTCTGTCTGATCAGCTCACTGAGGCATTTTCTGGCCCTAGATAAATAAAAGTTACAATGATTTCCAGGCTCATACTGATGATAAAATGCATCTCCTATTCCAGGTGAAAATTAACTAAATTCCTCATAGTGCAGAAGGAGACAATAGACAAAACCACAACAAAGAAACCCCTTAAGTTGCATCGATTTTCAGAAGACTTTAAGAAAACAGGATGACTTATATTAACTATATGAAAGTACTTTAAAATGACACACTATTTCATGATATTCATTAAATCCATTATACATCAGTATACAAGAGTACGGCTAAATTTAAGGCTTTCTTTTCCCCTTCCAGATCTGACTTCTTTCTCAAAACCTGTATTTTCACACAAATACAGCATGTTGAAAAAACATTATATAGCATGTCTAAGGTCAAACTATATAAAGACAAATATTAAAATCAGCATCCGCCAATGAGATGTAAGAAGTGGAGGAACTGAGCAGAAAAATGACACTTCAAAAATGATACTTCAAGAGTATCAAAGTCAGAGATACGGGTCAGCTCTTCTGAATAACAAAGAACTGTACCTTGGCACTGATTAACTCTTATCACTGCTCTATTCTTAGAAAACATAAAGTTGAAAATAGTTATGTAACTGAATGCAGCTTTGAATTTGTTTATTTTATCCAGGTCAGCAAACTTCTTACAAAAGCTTCTGCTGAATGTCTTTTAATTTGATTCTCTTTAACACTACAAGGAAAAGGAAAAAACAAAGCAAACCAAAGCAGTGGAACAGGTAAATCTGGCTGCCAAAATAGAATATTAATCATATTTGCTGTTCTCTTTTCAAACTAACTGAAGCATAATTATGTAAATGCATGTGTGCAGGAGAATTATCAGCTTGTGGAGGATTAATTAAAAATATCTGGTTTTTTTTAATAAGAATTATTTTTTTACATCAGGGCTTAGTACTGTCCCTTACCTTTGCTATCCTTTATCTTTCACCCCTCAACCCAAAATAGTATGAAAGTCAATATAGGGAAAATAAGTATCAATACCTTTAATCCATGCATACACTGTTTTGTGTTAAAGACCATTCTGCCTCTCCCTATAATTAGGCTTTCAGAATGAACTATGCTTCATCATATTGTCTGTGTTTTAATTTATGAACAACCTAACCTGATAGTCTCATGGAAAAGTGCAGCCTTTTATAAACACACTGTAAGGAAAGAAGACTTCCATACACGGTCTCGTTATATTCAGATGTCCTTAATTCTAGCTGGGCTCAAAGAACTAAAATGGAAGACACTTACATAGGAACTTAACTTAGACTAATACCCAAAAGACCTTGTTAGCCACAGCAGAAACACAACAGCGTAGTATGGAAGAATTATTCTCAACACAGTTTAGAGTCTTTGACTTGCTTCTCAAATTTCACATTTAGGAAGAAGGAAAACTACAAGTATTTACCTATACATGAAATTTTACACACACATTTATACATACACAAACACAAATACTGTCAAGACCTTATATAACAGAAAATGCCATTAAAGTTAAAATGATTAACTCCACACAATATATCATGATCTTTACCTGAAAAATAGTGAAATGCCTGGATCCTAAAAGTTGAACTGATCTTCAAGTCTGGCTTTAAAGGAACATGTATGAGGTTCAAGCTATACATGCTCCAGTTCTTTTCATATCTACACGTTCAATGCTTGATAAAGGAAGGGTCTAATATATGAAATGTAGTACCCCTTGGAGACACTGCTCATTGTTCCTAGCCTTTCGTGAACTGCATTTATTAGGATGAGGTAAAAATATACATGCATTATATATATACAATGAATTCTGAGAATTCTCTCATCAGCAGCTACACAACTACCATTCTTTCGCCATCCAGTTAATGAGCCAGTAAATGCATTATCACTCAGACGCGCTTCCATTTTTCCGTTTTTGAATTCATGGCCGTTTATTTTTGGCAGTTACTTTTTTCTTTTTTCTTTTTTAAAAGAGAAATACAGTTGTGTTAAGATGATCAGAAATACTAAGTTATTCTGCGTAGTCTTCCCTGCCTCCGAGTACGGATTTTGATTTACCAGATCTCAAGTAATATGGGTATATATATATGCACATACACACACAAATCACAGAATCATCCAGGTTAGAAAAGACCTTTAAGGTCATCCAGTCCAACTATCAATTTGGGCTACCAAGTTCCATCACCAAATCATGTCCCTTAGGGCCATGTTCACACCTCTTATATACCCCCAGGAATGGGAACTCTACCTCTTTCCTGGGTAGCCTATTGAACCTATTGAAGTCTTGAGCAGTCAGGAGGAAGAACTTTGTGCAAACAACATCAAACACTTTACTAAAATCCACAACCCTTTCATCATCTTCTAAGCCAGTCATCTTGCCATAGGCGATAAGGTTAGTCAGGCAGGGCCTGCCCTTCACAAACCCAAGCTGGCTCCATCTGGTCACTTGATTGCTCTACGTGTGCCAAGTAATGACATTCACGATGATAAGCTCTGTAACCTTCCCTGTTACTGAGGTCAGAATGACAGGCCTGTAATTCCCTGGATTCTCCTTCTTGATGAGTGGAATCACATTCCAGTCAACTGAGACCTCCCCAGTTAGCCAGGAAAATAAAGATTCACCTTCCCAACCCTTAAAGTGGCTTTGCTCAAATTAAAGTCAAAACAAAAAAAGAAATTCTATGCCTTCACAAAAATAAAAGCAACAGCACTGTGGACACAACCCGAACTTAGGTCTCCCTGTAATGCAGTATCACCACAGTCACTCTTTTCTACAAAATGACTGTGTTAATAAAAACAGACTTCAACATTTTAATTTCTGACATTACATGGTGATAGGTGGATGGTTGGACTGGATGATCTTGTAGGTCTTTTCCAACTTCGGTGTTTCTGTGATTCTGTGATTAAAAAAACAAACACACAGCTTGCTCTGAAAAGCCTCCTGTTAATTTCCACAGAAACTACAACGTTACGAAGAATACAGTAACATTATATTTGACAGAGCAAATTCTCAGCTATAAAAGTTCTATTTTTCAGTATAGTCACTGCTGTTAGCTATTCATTTTCACCAATAATGAAGAAGAGCCTGCATGCTGTGCTTACAACAATCTGCTCCAGTGGAGGTGACCCAGTGTCACTGTCACCACTACTGAAATGCACCACTCACCACCTCACTGTGCTGACATCCACTCTTTGGTCTCCATAAATGTTCAGCAGATGTCAATGACTGCCATTATTCCTGCATGAAGGAATTTAAGGACACACCTTTCCTCTGTATGTACTTCCATGTCAGACGCCATTCTGTCAGACTGCCCCTCTGCTGCTATGTCACACAGCAACAGAATGTAATGGAATGCTTGTGGGAAGGTTCAACATTCACCTCCATGCCACCAACATCCACTTCTGACATAGTGGGCCAACACCATAAAAATAGGAGGCATTACTTTTGGAGGAGCTCTCATTTACTTCTTTCTCTTGCTTTTTTTAAGTTGATGAGTAACAATTCTTCCTGAGCTTCCTTCACATATTACAGAAAAATGTGTTGTTTTTTTTTTTTTTCAGTAAAACATTCACACTCTTCATTTCAAAATTGCATGGGTCCTCCTCAGGACAGATTTTTCATTACCTTGGCAGTAACACTTTAAATAATTTGCACTCGTGTGGAGGATTAGGCTCATATTTCTTTTTTCTTTTTTTTCCTCCCCTTTTTATTCAGAGTCATCAGTATTTACAACAACCTACTTCCTTACTAAATAAGCATGCCGTGAAGTATTAAGGGATTTTCTGTCTTACTCTGCTTTCATAATGCGTAAATGAAAACCCCTTTCAGATCAGAGCAAGGTAATAAGGAAGATCAAAGGTATAGAATTACTTTAAATAAGGAAAAATAACTAAGTTACAGTCCTTCAGCCTGGAAATTGATGATAGGTCTGACAAAGACTCATAAAGTCACAGGTGGCCTTGAGTCAGTGAGCAAACATCAGCTGTTCAGCCTGTTCCAGTGTAAGAGTTACTCAAATGAAATGGAAGGTCTAAGCAAAGCAAAAAATGTTTCTTACAATGCAGCTAAGCTGTTGAATTCTTTTACAAGAAGCTTTAAGCAAAACGTAGCATATTGAAGGAAAAAAAAAAAAAAAAATCCCAAATTAAAACTGAAAAATAAACAAAAAATTTCCTCCAGATCCGAAGTAGAGACAAGAAACAGGTTTGTGAGAAAGTCAAAATTAAGTAAATCCTCATTAAAAACCATGGTGGGAGAGAAAGAAGAAATAAATAATGGGAGAAAGCTTTCAGCAACTTAAAAACATAAAATTCAGAAAGCTATAGTAGAATCATAAACTTCTGACTTTTGCTATTTTATAACTGGGATGAAATAAAGGTACCATTTTCAGGACTACCAGCGTGAAGGCCAGCCATAACAGCTTTTAAGAAGGAAGAATTTATTTCATTTTCCATAACACGGAAGAAGCCAACATAACTGCATGAACTTCAACTACGAAAGAGTATTGTAGATACACAGGAGCATCACCCTGAAGCAGGGAGGTGTGCAAGTAAGCAATCATGAGTTTTCTGCCTCCTGCTTTACTTCCTCACTCCACAGCTCCCTAACGTGCCCCAGTATGCCTCACATCAAAACACCCAAGTTGATCTTAACATCAGTGAGAGTCTGGACACTGCTACCATCCTATTACTGTTGTCACAGACTAATTATAAATTTAGTCATCAACTGAGTATAACTTTAAAATGAGAATGGATGGAATTGTGCCAATCATTTCAGGGCCAGAAGCAGCATTCATAATTGTAGATCCCCTTCAGGAAGCTTTATTAGTTCAGTCCGTGCCTCACAAAAAAAACTGTAATGACCTCTCTGGTTTGACACTAACACTCTAGGCTCATCTCTGCTCTTTACATTTCTTTCACTGCCCATGAAGAGGAAAAAAACAAACAAACAAAAAACCTACACAGCTATCTGAGTATGGCACACCATGTGGGCATGGTGAGGATGGGTCTCCAGTTGGACGAGATTATCTTAGAGGTCCTTTTCAACCTTAATATTTCCTATGAATCTATGTAGCACCAAAGAACAGGATCTCTTAAGAGATTTCTGCAGACCACAACAAACTTCACTCTACAGCCTCTCTAATCAAAGAAACAATTGCACACAGTATTCATGAAGAAGTATATTATTTTATTTACACAGCACACATAATTGTACTGATTTATTTAGGCAGAAAAGAGTTCTGTGACCTGGTTTTCTGAGGAATGGCCAAAAGAGAATGCAAGACATCTAAAATACTGTTTCATTAAGAGAATAATGTTAAATGTTCATCAAAATCATAAAGAAAACTACTTCCCATGCAAAAGCCATAATGTTATTTTGAAACATAAGGAATGCTGTTTAAGAATATAGGGCCCTGGTTTATAGGAGAGGTTGCTGAACGCAGCATTCCTCCATCATTGTTTCTCCATTCCTTTGTGCAGCTCAGTTCTGCACCAGAGATTCAAATGCAGAGCTAAACTTACAGAAGCTCTGCTGAGGAAAAGGGTGTTGCAAAGTAGAATTTTTTCTGTAGTCTAACTCAACAGATTAGTTTGTTGACAAAGCTCAGGATTGTCAATGTAGGAGGATCCAGTGAGGATTCAGAACACGTTTACAAACAAGCAGAGAGTGTTGTCTTCTCCCGCCATTCTGGCAAGGCCAGCCCTGATCACATACAGACTGGAGAATTCAGTCGAGAATACTTTTAGCTCATGCAGCTCCAAAGAAGCTGAAGTGATCTAGCAAAGAGAAAATAACTGGATAGTGATGAAGGAGACTGTGAAGTGACACAGTTACTACCAATAACAGTAGAGAAGGAATCATCTCTGTCTTCAGAGGTCACCCAGTGCAGCATCAGTAAATGGAACCAAGGTGAGAAAGTTAACCCAAAACCTTCACTGTCTAAACTGCTGGCTAGAGAATAGAAGGTGTCATCACTGAAGACTGAGCAGCAAATGAAGCAAAATCTTAGAGTAAACAGTGGCACGCTATGGAGCAGTACTATCAGATGTGCTTTATTATCTATTCATTCGTTTTTCAGCACTCTGCTTCTCTTGCTTATTAGCTTTAATGCTTTTCTCACCATTTTCGCACAGATAGCTTCTTCCTTTTTGTTCCTCTTGTTCTTTTTGCTGCTTGTTCATTTTTTTCGTTGTGAACACTTCTACTCTTTGAAAACTTTCAAAGCATTTCCTATACTTATTTTACTAAACAGAAAAAAAAAAAAAAAAAAAAAAATCAAACACAGGCCCTAAGGGTATTAACCAAGCTGAGTGGATCTGATGCTATGAAATCAAACACAAGTGAGCAGACCTAAATGACACACTAGCACAGAAATAAAATGCCAACAAAATGTCCAACTAAGCTCAGAGGACTCTTGTCTCTAAAGCAACAGCCTCTCATGGTGTCATGTTGGAAATGCGCCACCTCCTTTCTCTGTTCTTACCCCCTGGCCACCATAAGTTGGCGGTAACAGTCAGCAACCTGGGGCGTTTCTTCTTGTCTCTATGAGCTATTCATTCCACAGGCCAAATTTTAATGATGATTCTTCCCACAGGCTAAACAGCATATGAGCATCCAAAATGTCTCTCTCAGAAAGGGAGTATGCATGCAAAAGACAAACACGGCCTGAACTCCAAAGCCATCTGCAAAATCTCAGAAGAACCCTGGCAGAAGCTGGGGTCTCACCACCTACATACTAGAGGAAGCAGGATTTCTGCATGCCTCAAGTTTGCATTTAAATTGTGAAGCTCCCTCATGCAACAAAATCTGGCAAATAATTCTGATAAATACAACAGCCAAGTCCTAAACGATGTCTGTCCTAAATGAATGTTGCTGAGATAAAAACACTGCTAAATGAACACCATGTAAGGCAAGGTAGTATTCAAAACAAGGAAGATTAGTTCAAAGGGAATCTTCAATATTTTTTAGATAGACATAACTTTCTATTCCTTCCAAGTAAACTTCAATTTTAACTTCTGGCAAACAACTGCATTTCTATGCTGAGGAATCCTAAACCTCATGCTCCACAACTTCATCTACTCACTTTCACGTGGACCAGATGAAATTATTTCCTGCAGCTTAGAACAGGTCAGATGAGCATTTAAGTTCTTCTTTTCATGTACTTTTCTTCGTCAAAAGTAACAGATATTAGCAACAACTGTAGGGAGGATAGGAACAGGAAAGATGTATAACTTTTGCATGCACGAAAGCCTTCCTACTTATAGGTTCAGCAGAACCAATTATTTTTGCTTAAGATTCAAGGAGAATGTTTTCTCCAGGTCAAATTGGATAGGATGTGGGGAAGACACTTGCCTTCTTCTGCAGCACTGAAAACAGACATCAGCTGGGATCAGTTAAAGTGATTTAGTTCAGATGCTTCTTGTCCAGCTGAGACCATAATTACAAGCCAGTAATTACTGCCATCTTCCAGTCTATCTTAGTTTTATTCATCTATAAGCTCTTTAATCTTCTGGATAGCCACACTGTTTGGAGGTCAATAATTCTAATTTTCTCCTAAAACAAACAACATAGAGTGGTGTGGATTAACTGTGCTATTCTATATCCAACATCCAGTGATACTGGAGTTGGTCTAAGGTTTAAATGCAGCTCTGCAAACACAGCTCTCTGTTTCCAGGGACAAACTGGATTCAAAAGCAGCAGTGATGATTTCATGCAGTCAGAATTCATGGAGCTTGAGGACCTGAGCTAGCTCAGTGCAGAGCCCACTCGTTGACTTCAAGCCTGTGTTCTTAAGAGTGGTAAGGCACTGGCACAGGCTGCCCAGAGAAGCTGTGGATGTCCCATCCCTGGAGGCGGGCAAGGCCAGGCTCGATGGGCTCCTGGGCAGTCCCATCCGGCAATCCTAGCTGTGGCAGGGGGTTGCAACTAGGTGATCCTTGAGATCCTTTCCAACCCACGTCATTCTACAATTTGTGCAGTTCCTGAGCTGATAGACTGCTACTCACTCATGAGAAAACACTTTCTTAAAGTGACAGGAAACAACTAAAATTAAAACAGCAAATACATTAATGAACATAACGATATGTCTGAAAAAAGCAGACCACATTGTTTATGTTCCAATTCTATCAAAGTTAAAATATAGAATAAAAGCAGTAACTGTGAAGAAGTGAAACAACAACTATAGCTAATAATGTCTCATCCAGAAACCAAGAACTGAGTCCATATGGGTGACATTTGCAGCAAGTGTGTAGGATTGTTGTGGTTTAACCCAGCAGGTGGCTGAGCACCACACAGTTGTTCGTTCACTCTCCCCCCCCATCCCTTTCCAGTGGGATGAGAGAGAGAATCAAAAGGGGAAAAAAAAAAAACAAATACAAAGTAGAACTCATGGTTTGAGATAAAACTATTTACTAAGACAGAGAAAAGGAAAAGGATTGTAACTATGATATATATATATATGAATGTATATAATGACTGATGCACAAACAATTGCTCACCCCTGACTTATTCCCAGTTAGCCCTCCCAGCAGCTGAAGAGAGTGAGATGAACTCCCATTCCCTTCTTTCCCCTCTTTCCTCATGATGTCAGTGGTATGGAATATCCCTTTGACCAGTTTAGGACAGCTGTCTTGGTTCTGTCCACTCTCAGCCCTTCGTTAGTACGAGCTGACAAACAGGAACAACCTGGGCTCTGTACAACACTGCTTAGCAGTAACTATAAACATTGGTGTGTTGTCAACATTGTTTTTCTCCTAGAATAAAAACATAGCATAGTACCAGACACTGAAGAAAACAATTCTGTCCCAGCTGAAACTATGACAAGGATAAAGTCTTCAGTATTCTCTGAGAACTTGTCCAAACTGACAGCAGATACATACAATTTAACATATATAACTAGCAAGTAGCTATTACTGGGACAGACATGATTCATTAAGCTGATCCATACCAAACAAATGCTGATGCCATTCACACAGTAATAGGACAGAATAGGACCTAGGACAGGAAAGAAAGTGCAATAGATCACTTTCTGGAAGAAGTAAGAATTACTTTAAGGTTATTAGGTTATACCATCCAGTTGTATCTCTTCTAGTAGACAAATCAAGGCTGGAACACAGTCTTGTGCACTATGACTACTATGGCTGTGCAGCTGCCATCTTGCACAGTTTTCTTTTGGGCTAACCGCCATTTTCCCAGAGCCATTTCCCAGACATTCCTTAGGGGAAAGAACAGGTCAGGAATTATTTGGAGAAAGTTGAGACCTGGCCACGCTGTTTTGGCAAGAAAGAAGGTTTCTAAGACTTAAGAGTTAAGGCTGCTAAGAAAACAAAAAACAGTTTGTGTTAGTCTGTTTGCCTCTCTCATCTGCTTGCTGATTTTTGTTGTTGATGTTGTTGTGTTTGGTTTTTTTTTGAGCATTAACTGGCTTCAGTACTTTTCCCACAGTGCCTACAAAATTGGTGCTTGGAGGCTGTAGTTAATTAAAAGTTAGGTATTTCTGCAGTCAGAGCTTTTCTGAAACAGATTGAGGATTACAGTATGGTAAAATCAGGGTGAGGGAAGTGAGGAATTGCATAAGTGGACATTTGCAAGAATGCATAGAAGTGCAAGTTCTTGGAAGGTGACTACAAGAGAAAGGAATCCTCCTGCCTAGCCACCAGCTGAGAACCAAGGTGCCGCAGGGGAGCAGAGGACAAATAAGACCATATCTATTCCAGATATCTCCAGACAGGTTGAGGACTGAACCATGCAACTTCAAGGAGTCAGTCATTTGGGGAAAATGGTATATCAGCTGAATTCTTAATCGCCAAACTCACAGCACAAGGTGCCTGTGCTCCTCATCCCACCTGCTTTATTTTGCACTGGAACTGGATGATGTGATAGGGAAGTGTATCCACATTTTGACAGTGAAAGGCATTTTTCTGCTCCTGCATTCTTGAAAATAATGTGTAAGGATAGATAACAACCCTATGCCTATATAAAATGAGGAGGCATCATGTCTACATTGAGTATCACACTCAGAATTTTATGCTTCAGCTGCTGTAAGAAGTAATTCACTTAAAATCAGACACAGAATACCAAGCCATAGAAGTATGACTGTATAAAACTGGAAAAGCTAGACAATGTCTGTGAAAATGGAAGCAAATAGCAAACCTAATAATAATTAAAGGAATTAACTATTCCTCTCTAGAAAAAAATTCCTAGAAGGACACTGCAACAAAATTAGGAATGCATAGTTTTATCTTTTCACTTTTAAGCTATTTATGTTAATATCACTATTAAAAAGATATAGCATACAACTCCCTTGCAAAATATATTCAGTATGATGAGAATGTAGTTGGTGCTATAGCACTATAATGTAAGAGAGGAAGGTGTGGCTGGTACAGCACACTGCCTTCTGTTCCAGTCTAGAAGTACTGGAATTTCCAATCATCACCAGCTTGCATTTACAGAAGAGTAACAGCCTCAAGAGCAAGTCTGCTAACACTGACATTTTATACTGTAGTTAAGATAGTGAAGGACTGTGGTCTTCTTGATCACATAAGTTCATATACTGGAAAATTAAATATGCTAAAATAAACTTGTAACCTTTAGGATGAGAAGTATTGCAGGTCTCCTTGTTACAGCCTTTTAGAGGACGTTCACATTTTCCATGTTAATGCTTGAGTAGTATGAAAGGGAATTATGCATTCTCCTACATATCTATACTCTCCTAGGCAAGTGGGCTCTTTATAAGCATATCTAAACTGTGCAGACTGTCTTGAAGAAGTGAAACCCAGAGTGTATCTGCAGATTGTAAAAATGAATTAAAAAACATAGCAGCTGACATTTCTATACCTGCCCAGATTTAAGCACAGAATCAAGGGCAAAGAAAGGCGCAGCCATAAAAATTGCCTACTGTATCAGACTATGCAGGGCACAGCATCGCCCTCTGGAACTGGTTGGCAGCTGCTGCACAACTTGGTGAGACAGAGCACTGCTGTGTGGGGAGAGAGAAGGAAAAAAAGCACGAGGGATAGGACAGCAGTAGCTGCTGCTATGAAAAAAATAAAATACAGCCTTCCTTCTTCACTAGCAGTCATTGTTTTGTGCCTCTCCTGCAGCAATAACAGCAACTCAGTTTGTGTAATTGCAGTAGAAAGTGAGAGGTGAGCTGCATTATCTTCCTCAAAAGCCATTCTCCTTCAAAAAGTGGCATTCCAGGTAGAAGTATACTGTAAGATACATTCAACCCACAGCCTTTAGCCATTTAGACTACTAAAATTCCTGTGTGCTTTATGCTTTCTCTGTGTAGCTTTAGCCTTACAGGTTACATAATTAATGCACATACTTAAAGACACTATCTTTCTCTCTGGCCTTTTGTTCTATAAAGATGTTGTCTTGCATCTGCATGATAGCATAAACCAGCTTTCTATTTCTGAGTCTCAGTGAGGTACATTTTCTTCTTTTCATCCACTCAATGCTGATACTTTGCATTTAGTATTTTGCTGTCATGCCACTCATGCTACAGAAAAATTTGATCTAAATATCAATGCCTATTAAAGATGATGTTTGATTAACAGAAGAATTTAAATCGGTGGTTTAAACAAAACGTATAGGCCTACATGGTGCATGCTGCTTAGGCCATCCCAATGCATGCTATATATTGCATACACGCCACACTAAAGTTTCCCACATTTGAAAATGTGGTCCACTGCCTGATATCACCAGTTGTATCTATTTCTAGGAGCTGACGAGATATGAAAGCATAAGCAGTACTATTAACAGCGAAAAAATTGCTATTAATGCTGAAAAAGCTAACTAGATCAAAGTAAATATTTGTAATTTAGATAAAGAATGCTTCTTTCAGAGATTCCATATATGAATTGCAAAGCACCTGTTAAACATCAGCTCATGAATCTTGCTAGAAATAATCATGTAATTATGATTAAGTGATAAAAATCTGCATATATGCATATGGTAGAACACAGACTGTCAACAGCATGGAAGCCTTAGCAACACCACCATACTGCCAGGCTCAACCCAGGCACCATCACCCTACTACCACAAGCCCACAGGAGCAGAGGCACAAAGTCAGGTGAGAGCCCAAATTAAGGGCTCAGAGGATGGGACACCCTGCCTGGGTCCACCCCAGCACCATTCAAGGGCAGCCTCAGTCCCAGTGACTAGGTGGTACACCTATCACTACAAGTCATGGAGAGCAACTCTCCAGAGCACCTTTCTATTGACTACATTGACTAAGAGAGATCAATATCAGGGGTTTGAAACACATCAGTGGATGCAGGGTGATGCAAGACTTAATATAGGATGGTTAGGGGAGGAACCAAAGGAAGAGGAAGAGAAACACTGTGGTGATCTGGGGTGGAACAAGTGTGGAAAAAAAGAGGGCTGAGATAGAAGCGGTCAGTTGTGTGTAAGCAAGCGTCTGCTTTATACATTTGCCTGGTCAACGCAGTCTGTCCTGTCTGCTGATAAACTTAATTTCTGCTTCCTTTCCTGAGTGAAGCATACTCTGTTCTATGTGCAACTGTGTGTACACAGGTCTGGGGCCAGGCCAAGGGCACTGGGCCCCCTGGCAGCAACTGAAGTCAGCACAGGTGTGCAAGTCCACGTGTGAACACCAGCACACACCAAACCAGATCCAGCTTAGTGATGTGGCCCAGAAACTGGGAAGGGGGAGGTGTCTTTAATGGTCATACCATGGTATAGAGGGGACAAGGGAGTCCTGACTGACTGGAGCAGGGATACAGACTCAAGGGCACCTGTGTCCAGGTGCCAGCCACTGGGGAGACTGGGATCCCAGGAGAGCTGCTAAGAGTCTAGGCTTAGCTGCTGAGTGGGGGCACATGTGATGTCTATATGTAGCTGTGTTCTCATTAGTGGACATCCACAGTGCATGGCTAAAGAGAGGAGCAGGATGGGACTGCCAGTACCATCTTTGTCTGTCTACTGGAGTCATCCTCCACACCACAGTAACTATCTGCAGGACAGGGGAAGCAGAAGGATGCTGTGAGCAGTGGTAGGTCCTTGCAGCAGGTGCAGCAGCGCATGATCTAACCACGATAGCAAGCAATTAAAGAACACCAAATTTGGTGATGCACGAGGAAAGAAGAACTAAACAATTATAGCCTCACTAGACTCACTTGAGTGTTATGTCAGACTTCTGAACAATTTGTGAAGGAAAAAAATCATGAAAAGCATGACAGTTAAAAGAAAATAGAATAAAGTACAGCAGCGTCTTGTGCAGGAAAGATCATATCAGACTAACCACTTTCCCTTGAAAAAGCACATGATTCTACCATACAGATCTCGTTTTTAAAAATTCAAAAGAAATGTGACACAGTGGAAAACCACTGGTAACTTCAGAAGAGATAAAGATACAGAACACAAGCCAAAAGGGTTGCACTGCTGTGGGTTCCTGGGACAGGACTGCATAAGTAACAACTGTCTCAGGAGTAAGAGAGAGGCAGCTATACCAGTTTGGCTTTTTGAGGTACCCCATAAAAGCTCACGGAGGCTGGAAACTCTTCATGAGCCAACCACTATAACCCCAACATCAGACTGTCGAGTAGCCAAAAGGAGGAACACCTGCCACATACTATCAAAACTACCTCAAACCTTTGAGAACCCACAAGATTTAATCTACCAATGTTTTCAATGAACAGGTGGCATCCCATTCCAGCCTGCAGAATCAGGGTTCAAAATGATGCTCCTGGGCCACCAACCCCTCTCTACAAGAACAAGGAGGTTGCTGGGAATTGGGAGCAAAAAACCTTACAATTCAAATAGGCAGGAATGATTTGCCTAATTGCAAAGGTAAAAAAATCAATGCCCATGACCTATTCAGGAAAATAAAAGTAGAATAGAAAAAAACCTCTCCCCCAAACAAAATGAAACAAAAGGTGGGGAAAAACAGGAAATGCAGATTTATTTTTAAAGAATACCATTACCAATTTCTTAGTCATTATAAATCTTGAAATAAAAAAAAAGCCCACAAATCAGAAGTCAAACAGAAAATAACCCTAAGAGTTCTAGTCATCATACACATACCAGCAGATCACTTAAGTATTTGGCAGTGGCTTCATCTTTATCTATACTTAGCATACAGGATATAATTCATCTTGAAGTAGGAGACCTCAAACCAGCCAATGGTTAAAAAAAATAAAATAAAAATGCTTGTGTATGTAGCCCTTGCCCTTGCACCTCCCAATTCAAATGTTCTCTAAATTAAAATAATTTTCATTTAGCATTTGTTTTTGTCTGCCAGGACCAAACACTGCCTTAGGAATTTACCCAGCCTAGGAGAAAGGAACTGGAAACAGAAGTTAAAATCAAACGCTACTTAAATAAAATTTATTACAATTTATTTCTTTTTGCTGTACACTTTCTTGAACATAGACTAAAACAGTGTGTGTGCGTGTGTATGTTTGTGTGTATATATATGCATGCTGATACATTTACAGATTTGTACCTTTAGAAGGGACCACATCTTCAATGCTGACAACAACAGCCCCCCTTCAAAAAAAAAATCAAAAAAGTCAGGAACACTAGTTTTAAAAAAAAAACAGTGACATTTTGTAATAAGTTAGCCAACGTTTGGAAAATCCCTATGCTTAGCTAGGAAAAAGGATTAAAAACCAATAAATTCTTTTGTTGAGAGAGTAAAAACAACAACCTTCTGGCACATTTAAGGTTACTAGTTAGCTTATTTTTAACAAATTAAAAACAAAAGGCCTTTATTGATAGTATCAGCCCATTGTGAGATCAGAATGGTTGAGTAGTTGATAATAAAGCAGGAAAACCACAGCTATTTGATCAAAATCTGGTCTGGTTTGGGGAGAAATAGGTTGTGTGTTTATGGTAATGGACGGCAGTGAAATACTTCTCATTCCAGCAGTAACTGAAAAGGATGTTGAGCCGTTGAAGTCTTACGAGCCAAATGCCTTAACAGCATAAACGCAGATGTGTTCTGCAGTGGTCCTGACCACAAGGCTGCCAGGAGCAGATGGAAAACCCTGTACAGTATGGATTCTCTGTATAGTAGTAGGATGTTCATGTGGAAAGAGGGAAAGTCCTGGATTCCAGACTATGTGCCTAGATAGGATTAGGATTAATTTTGTCAATAGAAAAAAAAAAAAACCATAGATACACAGTTGCTTTTTATAAGCTGAAGCTTGCACACGGGACTCTTTTCCTCCTTTCTGTCACAGATCCCATTCCTGTGCATTCAACTCTGCACAGAGCTGTAAGCCTCTGTGTTGAGCACACCAGCACACACTAACCCCTTTGTGAGTTCAGCTCCAATCAGCATTTGGCACCTCTGCAGCTGCCTCTTGAGTGTTCCTTATTGCTAACATCCACGTTGCAAGAAAGATGTTCATGAAACACAGGGAAGGACTTAGAGAAGAGCTGTGAAAGTGATGAAGGGTTGAGCTAGTATCAAAGCAGGCGACTGATTAAGGTTGCCTAAAATAAATATTTTACTGATAAAAATGTTATTAGGTGAATTCATGATAATCTGGAAGTACTCTCATGAGAGATAAATGAATTGGATACTACTGGCTCTGCAAGTCTAGCAGATGAAAGCTAAATAACAAGGCCAGACAAATTCCTACTAGGAAAGAAGAAGATTTTAACACTAACATTCAGCAATAATGGGGAAAAAAAAAAAAAAAAAAAAGTCAAGATTTGTGAAAAAAGGTCTCCATCATTGCCAATTTTTACAACAGGGATGATCCCACCTCCCCAGAAAACACACATAGCTCGAGTAACAAGGAGAGTTGAATTCTTTATATCAGCAGGAAATTTTTACCTCTGACCACAACCAACACTTGATAATCTAAGCATACTAAGCCCTTCAGTTTTACTGAAGCCAATTTTGTAAAAAAGAAAAACAAACAAACAAACAACAAAAAAAAAAGAACGACAAAAGACAACAAAAGGAGTGGCAAAAACAGTCAGATAGGATCTGCCTAAACTCAGCGCAGACACCGATTTTCCTCTGCTAATGGACTAAAGGTATGCATAACTTCCAAAATGCTAGAGGTTAGCAGCAAGAGTGATTGGAAGATGCTGAAAAATTGAAGAAAGTCCAGCAGGGGGCTACCAGATGGAGGAAAAAGCAAGGAGAATCCACCATATGAAAAAGACTGAAAGAACTTCTTCAGGCCAGAGAACAGAAAACTCAGAGGAAATTAATCAGTCTTCCAATATACAGAAAGTAGTTTCAAAGGAGATGCACATACACCTTCCAAAAGGATACATGCTATATATACACATTATGTACGCTAAAATCTTCCCAGCAGAAGATTTGTTATCCTACTAGTTTTCTGCTTTTTAAGCACCTAGTAGAAAAAACACCACATTCACTGCATGGTTGGTTGTTTTTTTTTCTATTTTGCTGAGATGGACCAGTAGCCCTGAAATCAAAATAATATATTTTTGTCAAAACTCAGTGCAGCTCCATAACCATGGATTTACTGAGCTCAGCCTTGAGTGTGTTTTTCTAAGCTTTCAAATGTCAGTGTACCGCCAGTTCCTCATCTTGGGGCTTTAGTGACTGAGCTCTGTGAAACAACTTCATTTCAGGCCTCAACATCCTTTTTTGGTCAGAAAAAAAAAAAAAAAAGGATTCAACATTTCAAGTCTTTTAAATAACTGTACCCCACTTCAGTTTTTCATTAATTGCATACATTTATCCTAAATCAACTTGAGGCGTATCATTGACCAGCATTATTTCTCTTTTTACTATAATCAATATCTGTAATCCAATCATATTTTTTTTATTTATTCGTTTCAAATAAAAGGACACAAAGCATTTTTCTGCTTACACATAGTATAAACAGTCATCTAAATGCATACAGAGGGCACAGTGAGCTGTGATAATGGCTTTCAGACCCTTCCATGACCGAGTCCAATATCCATGACAGCTCAGTGCACTCAGCACTTTCATCAACTGCCAAAGCACAGAGAACATTTAATACATTTCTCAAAGAGGGAATAGAAAATTGATAATACCCTTGAAGTTAAATACTCATAACAAATCTACAAACTGCCCAAAGATTCCACTCTTTCTGAAAGAAACTGGAAGCTACAGAAGGGCTCAAAGATGCAACAGAGTCCATAATTTATTTCTTTTGATTCTAGAGATATTCTGTCTCTAAAACATAGCATCTATTGAAAGTCTTGTTTTAGTTGCACCTGATTATAATGGTCAGAAAAAAATAAATAAGTTCCACAAACAGCATCTCTAAAACATTTTTAGGGAAAGAGTGGAACACACATTAATATGTTTTGATACCCTAACCTATAAGTCAACACAAAACCAAGAATAAAATTATCCTCAGCTTATTCAAATACAATCAACAATACCATATCAATGAATTATTAAAATTATGTTTTGACTGCAGATGACAGTGGTTCTTGCTTAGCATACAGCACAATTCAGCAAGCTCAGCAATAACAACTAACCTAAATTAAGTGGAGAAATGCAAAGCCACATATCTCACCATTTGAATATTTCTGCAGGGAACATCTACTTTTTATCAGATTTCAGCTGCAATACTCCAGATAACACAGGTCTGCAGTCATGTCTGGACATAAAATGCATTTTCCTGAACCACTAATTACAAGGCAATTTACTTTTGTAAAATCAGTGTAATTTTGAAGATATGTTCTGAGGCACATTTTTCAAACAATGATGTAACTTAAACGATAAGTTGAAACTATTTGTTTCATATTTCATGCCGTTTGGAAGAAATAAGACAATGCCTTCCCTCCTTGTTCTTCTGATAGACTTACTACTTTTACTTTTAAGCCTTGTTGCAATTTTGATGCGAAAGGTAAAAGAATTTTGCTTCCCTGAGATCATACAAATATACAAAAAAGCACGTACATGCTTTTCAAAATGAAATTTCCTTTTTTACAGATCTCTAACGAGGACACCTAGGTTCATCACAGTACCACGATAAAAAAATATGATATTTCACCATTTGAAAGATATTCTCCAGAACAGAGAGGAAAAAGAATTCCCACTATTTGGATTTTTTATTTTTTTTTGTAATTATTCATCTGTGATATGTTCGCTAGCAAAATGATTAGAGTTGAGTTACAAGCCAAAACCCAACTGCAAATACAGGTGCATTTTGTAAATGTCACAATGTCTGCAGCCAGTCTGCCCTCTTCAATCAGTGAGCCTGGCCAAGAGGAGGCTGTAAAATGCCAATAAAAGGCTGAGAAATACAGGAGGACAAGGCCTACGTTGGACTTCAAGAGGGCGATTTCTTTCCAGCAAACCCAGTTGAGGCTACTCTGAGCAGCAATGTGTTTTGGTTTTTTTGAGTCAAAAAAACAACACTGCTACCTGGAAAATAATCTTTTTTAAAGCCTACAAGTTAGGCTTGGATGAGGTAAGAAGAAACGTGTTTTACGTAGATGTGTGGCAATGCACCTACCAGAGTATGGCTGTATCACAGAATTTTTTATTATCAATGATAATTTCAACAGTGGTAAGCACTGTGTGTGTGTGGCTGTGGATTCTACCACTTAAGGATGTGTTTCAGCAAGACATAACACTGCTGACAGCTTCAGGATTAGAGACTGAATAGCTATGAATTGAGTCTGTGGCAATTCAGAAATGGAGAAGAACCAATCGGGAAACTCATGGCCTTACTTACTGGGATATTAAGTGTGCAATTAATCATTAATTTCACAAAGCACCTACCTGCCAAACCAAGTGCTCCTTTATAACAGCTGTACCTGATAGACAGACGCTCAGCACAATCGTATGAGATGCAGAGGTCAAGACGCTGGCAACTATAGCGTCCCTCATGTTGAAGGGCAGCATGGTATACACCACAAAAATAATGAACAAGAAAAATGATACCTGTGCAAGACAGCAAGACAAAAAAAGAAGCATGTCAAATTCATTCTGGAATAACATTCAAAAAATAACATTTAATTTTAAATTCTCATCAGAATAAAGTTATACATTGTTTGGTTTTGTTGGTTTTTGCTTTTTTGTTTTTTGTTTTGTTTTTTTTTTTTTTTTAAATACAAGAAAATTTCTGTTAACCACTAAGGAAGGTTGATTTTGGAGAACTAATTTCAGAAAATGCTGAGGAAATTGCATCGCATATAATTTTAGAAGTGCAGTTTCAAGATTCAACTTCATGATTAAAGAAATTCACAGCATTCTAACATTTCAAAATTGACTTTAAGTTTATTTTTTCAATGTTTTATTGCATTAGCCATCCTGTTTACAGTTAAGAGTGTAGTTCTCCTGTGATTAGTGGTTTTTGATTAAAAGCTGCATCGCAAAACAATTACTTTGCCAAATCATTCCACAGGGTCTAAGGAATTGTAAGTAAGGCAGAAAGATTCATCTTGATGCACTAGAACATCAAAATTTAATACACAGTATTGTATAGGTTAAATAAAGTTATATAAGACTATACCAAAATCCTCAATTCACACAAGCATTTTGTGTATCTACACAATGTATGTCAAATGCCATTAAAACACTTCATATATTTGGACATGGAAAATAGCTTCAGACGATCACAGCCCATAAGCAGAATTTACTAATAGCTTCTTGGAAAAGGATACTAGTATCCACGCTAATGTTGTGAAACTAATTCTTCATATACATGTCCCAGACTGAACCAGCAAAAGGTACTCCTTCATTATACACACAAAAGGTTATATATTTGATGGTACACATACGTTCCAAACTCCAACACATATTTGAGCAAGCACAACTGGATTTGAGAGAAAGATTTTGCATACTTAAGTAGGCATTTCTGGAAATGTACCAGCCTGTGTATTATGTCCCTAAGTAAGCCTTACCATTTCTTTTAGTTGACTTATCAATCTATTCATCATCTATCATCTAGAACTGCAGGGTTCAACTCAGACAGATCCCAAGTTGCTATTAGCAATAATAACTTGCTGCTTACTTCTCTCATTCTCAGTTTGTTTCCTTCACACCTGCATGTGATGACTCCATAACCAAAACTGAAGCCTAATATATGTATACCTGCCAGAATGTGGAGGCATCTTCTTCCCCATCTTGGAAGAGGAACTGGATGGAGAAGGAGTTCCATTTCTATTCCACTCATCTTTCTCTAATTCCTCCATTAAGATTAATTCAGCTCCTTCCTGATAGCCTTTTGGTTCTGCCCAATCATCCCTTATGCTCAAGTCTCATTGCTTTGTACTGCAGTTGCATTCTTCTCACGGTCTTACCAATTTTGTTTGTTTTTTTTTTTTGCCGTTGATATCTTCTGCAGCCCACATGTTTGTACCTCACGCTTTCCTGCCCAATCTCCACTGTATGCAAACGTATATTTTACCTGGCATACCCTAAAAACATATTATCACCACATCTAGGAAGGACAGGAAAAGACCAATCTGACAGAAGCCCAAGCTCTTCAGTGATCACATAGAAGCAGATGCAAACAGGGACAGAGCCAAAATGTTCAGGGCACAAAACAAAACAGAACCATGAGGAACTGAAAGGAAAATAAAGGAAAAAAACACACACACACACAAAAAAAACCCCTTTGTTACTGTACTCTTTCAATCTATCAGCTGATAGTATAAGGAGACAGAAGAACAGAAGCACTTGATATCTCTCTTCAGTCCTCTCTGAAAGCTTTAACTGTGATCAGATGTTAACAAAACTAACTGTAAGGAAGAGGTTTTAAAAACTTCTAAGTAAGAACAGGATTATGGAAGTATGGTGTTTTCAAATTATCCGGGCCTGGTAAAAATCAGCTGTGATACTGAGAGAGCTAACTTTGTCATCTCAAAACTTGGGAAAGATGTAGAATGTTCTGTCAGGCTGGAAGAGAGAAATGCCTTTGAAAGGCTGGGAAAAAAAATGGAGATAAGAACTGGTTGGTTTAGTTTCAATTCCTGGAGCAGTAACAGACCAAATAATAATAAAAAAACTCATAAGCGAGTATATTAAGAGTTAAGAAAAAACGTATGTAAAAGCAAATGTGATTTTGTTGAAAATAAATCATGTTAAAGCAATCTCATTTTCTTCTATGTCATGATAAAAGGTATCAGCACTGGGGAGGAAGTCGAGTGAGTTAGGTGGTAAGAACGAAAGTGAAAGGTCTTGTAATACAGACATAACATGACCAGAGGCTAAATACCAGAAAGGCATGTAACACCAGCTGTCTCAGACACGTCTCCTGTGAAAAAGAAATTGGTTTAAAAAGAACCCTGAGCTCTAGTTCTGGCAGAAATATTCCAAATACCTCCAAGACCCAGGGACTTTGAAAACAAGGTTTAAATGTTCCCAAGTTTACACCTAGGGGCAGAAATCATTTGCATATTTGTTAAAATTTTGTTATTAGAAAATAAAAAGTTATTCTTCTCTAATTGAATTGGACCTGAATATTTTATATATTTAAATACGGCTTGACTATATAGCCAGACTACACAATCCATCTGACTCACGAGGTATAAGCCAGGTACTAAAATTCATCAGTGGGTATAAGGTAAAATATGATGCTGTTACAACTTACCATAAAACAGATTACTAAGAACAGAAAAAAAAAAAAAAAAAAAAAAAAGAGATGCATTGCAATATTTTTTGTGATATTCAGCTGTACCTAGAACATCAGCTCCACTTTCGTAATACATAAATGATACTTGCTCTTAACGGTAAGTTACTTCACTTAAATGGAGTAACTTACAGAAGCTTACAGTAACTCCACACAAAATAAATGCAGAATTTTTACCTTCCACTACTGCCAACAGAAAGACTTTACAGAAGTTTCAGCTTCCCCTTAATACTACACATTCACAGAGTCATAAAATTGTAGAATCACAAAATCATAAAATCATTGAATGGCTTGAATTGGAAGGGATTTTAAATATCACTTAGCTCCCCTGCCTCTGCCATGGGCAGGGCTGCCACCCACCAGCTAGGCTGCCCAGAGCCCCATCCAACCTGGCCTTGAGTGCCTTCAGAGATGGAGCATCCACAGCTTTTCCGGGCAGCTGTGCCAGCGCCCCACCACCCTCTGAGTAAAGAACTTCCTCGAAACATTTAATCTAAACTCCTCTCCTTTAGTTTGAAACCGTTACCCCTTGTCCTTTCATTATCTGCCTGTGTAAAAAGTTGGTCTTCCTCCTCTTTATAAGCTCCGTTTAGGCACAGGAAGATAGCAATGGCATCTCCTCAAATCCTTCTCTTCTCCAGGCTGAATAAGCCTAGCTCCCCCAGCCTTTCTCCCTAAGAGAGGTTCTCCGGCACCCTGGACCCTCTGCAACAGTTCTACATCATTCTTGTGGCCTGGACAAAGCACTCCAGGTGAGGCCTCACAAGACAGAGCAGAGTGGGACAATCACCTCTTTTGATACAGCCCAGGATACTCTTAGCCTTCAGGGATACAAGTGCACACTTCTGGTTCATGTCAAGCTTTTCATCCACTGAGAGCCCCAAGTCCATTACAGCAGGGCTGCTCTTCTCCCTGTCTGTACACGCCTTAAATTGCCCCAACTCAAACAGCTTAACACTTGTCATCTTCAAATTGCACCTAGATTCGCATGGGCCCCTTTTTCCAGCTTTTCTAGGCAGGTTCCCTTTGATGGCATCCCTCCCTTCTGTTGTATCAACTGCACAACATAGCTTGGTGTCATCAGCAAACTTCCTGAGGGTATACTCAATCCCACTATTTCACTGATAAAGATATTGAAGAGCACTGGTCCCAAGACAGAAGATACCACTCACCATCAGCCTCCACCTGGACATAGAGCTGCTGACCACAACCCTCTAGCTGTGACCTTCCAACCAATTATTTATCCACTGAACAGTCCACTCTTCAAATCCACATCCCTCCAATTTGAATAAAAATGTGATGTGTGACCATATCAAAGGCCATGCAGCAATCAAGGGGGGGACCTCAGTTGCTCTTTGACTTTAAATGCTCAGTTACCCAGCATCAAATAGGATGAGCTGGATTAGAATCATGTTAAAGAACAACTGAAAACAAACTGATCTGCAAATTCTTACACTGGCGTATAGATACAGACCAGACACTTAATGTGCATCAAAAGATAGCCAACATGCAGTTTTAGAACTTGGGTCTGAGAAGATACAAGAGGTGTCAGTCATCTTTGGATTGCTAAAACGGAATTTCTTACCTAAAATGCTCATATCCATGAGGATTTTTGGTTCTTGGCAACATTCCTGTTCTCTATTTCCAGCAATGGTTTAATGATTCAGTAAGTTGAGAGTTCTGTTAATCACAAAGGTTCCTTTTTGATTTCACTGTGGCACAAAAGTGTTCTCCCAACGTACCATGAAATATAACATCTTTACCTTTCATCTTTAGAACGCACATAATTAATACGTAAAGCTTGGGAACACTCAAAGTATTTCAGAAGTCACTACATATAAGTTTGATACAACAGAAGTTGATTCTCAAAGACTTCTGTGTAGGGTGGTTCTTAAGGTAGAAAGAATTGGGATTTCAGGACTGAGTCATAGAATGTACAGCAGCAGTCTTCGACTTTTTTCATTATATTTTTCCAGGAATTGACAGAATATATAAATATTATATAAATACTAACACAAAGTGATGGCAAGCTCTGAAGAATTCAATAATCCCACTGAAAGAGTGAACAGAATAGAATAGTTCAGTTGGAAGAGACCTTCAAAGATCATCAAGTCCAACAGCCTGACCATTTCAGGACCAAACAAAAGTTAGAGTGTCACTGCTAATAGGTGTCATCGCACGTCTACACTTGGCATGCGTACCCATCAGTAAATGCAGTATTAATTTACAGAGCAGTATTTTTGACAATATTAAAAGCAAACTGTTCCACCAAAGCATGCCATAACCACAAAGCCTGTAGCTGCTTTGAAACTGTGCTGGAAGTAATATTTGATGTGAGTCATCACTGCCACTAACTAGTCAAAACATGCCTTTTTGTCCTGATCTGAACTTGGATTGCTTTAGAAATTTTATTCTCAGGCTTTTCTGACAATCTTATCATTTTCCATACCCTGGAGATGAGTATTTGGGCACTGATGTTATACATCAGGGCACACAGCATTCACTTTTGGTTAAAGTCTTGCAAGGAAGCCTGTGGTTTTCCAGCTTTGATTGAGAGATATCCAGGACTTCTGCCCATGATTCTTGGCTGTCAGAGCTTATCCAACCTTGAGTGTGTTTGCTGCTCTGGGCATCTCTTCTCTCAGAAGTGCCAGATTTTCTTCAATTATGTAAGTGGGTGTTCTTTTCCACGGCAATATAAAGGACAATGAGCTGCCATAATTTGGCTGTCTGCATGGATTTGTAATGGACTATTTTTCTGCAGATTTTATGCAGTTACTTTCAGAAGCACAGTGAAATTTCCAATTACAGACTGCTGCAGTGATGCGACAAGAGTGAATGTACACTAATAGGCCGGAAGACAGTCCAGTGTGGGATATCACCAGCAATCATGATCTCTCATAGAAATTCATTCTTGATATAGGACACAGCATAAAATTATAGCTATGCATTTCTACACATCTAGCAAAACGGAATGATCTTCACTGCACAGTAGTTCTTTTTTAAAAAATCAAACCTAATCTGAATGTTTTTAACTATGGCTATTTTGTCACAGCATCTCCAGACATATGCCGGCCAGTTCAGGCTCTGAACCATACCAATGACTGTGATTTAGGAAAACTGGCATGAAGTAGATAAGACTTAGTGGCTCACAGATAGGACTGTTGGATAGATCCCTGGTTTGGACTCTAATGCCATATACTGTAGAGGGTCCGAAGCCCATGGAACAACCCACCGGTTTGACAGTCGCTTTTCCGAGTGACATTGCCTTAATCCAGACAGGTGTTTGGGGTTGAAAATTCAACATATTTTCCACTCTAAGGTGTGCTTCCTTGCAAATAGGGTAACACAGGAGTTGTTGCTTTTTTCACTGAGAACAACTGTATCACAAATACACTAATTACTCATTTTATACAAGTCATGTTCCAACTATGACTCGCTATTTCCACAGCTAGTCAGACTTCATAACACTGTGTTAACAGGTTAATCATGACTTGTTTGGCTTATGGAAGAATCACTCGATGTTATTCAGAACAATTTCCCCTTGAGGAGCATATCTCAATGCTGACACATGCACATAAATCTAAGTGTGCTGTTTCACTCTGAACTATGGAAAAGCTCTGCTCACAGTGTTAATACACACAGGATTAATAGGGCAATAATTAATGAAATATCTCTGGTTCAGGACAGCTTCTTGTCATGTAATGACAGGAAAACTTTTAAAGAAATTGCACTACCTTTTCATAGTATATTCAAGAAAGACTCTGATCACATAATTAAACAGTTAGATTACAAATATTCACACTAAGAGGGCCAACACATTATAAGATTGCTCTCAGATGTTAATTGTGTAACGGGAGTATTAACAGGTAGTTAAAGAATTTTCTCTTGGAAAGAATAACGCTTGGATTATGGCTACTGATTTCAAAGGCTGTCTATGTATATAATAGTACAAAGGAAGATATCCTAGTTTTTCTAAACAAACAACTAAGTTTCATAACATAATTGACAGGACTTACTAATCTTACAAATTTTCTGCAATTACTATTTTTATGATTTAATACACTGTATATATTGAGGTGTCAGAAAGGTATTTATAAAAACTACAGACCGTACGTAAAAACTTTGTGTAGGGAGAGTAACTGATGCAAATACATAAAAGGTTTTTGCCAGTCCACATGCTATGAATTCCAGAAGTCAAACCCTCTGACTTGGACTTTAAAAAGCCAGGCAACATTCAAAGAACAAAACATGTTCCCCACTTAAAAAATTCCTTGAGTGCTAAAATCACCTTCTATGCTGAATGACCTCTGAAAGTCTTAAATTATGAAAGCTTTAGAAAAGGTAAAGGTGAGCCTATTGTTCACTGAACCCTACAATAATGGAACAAAAGGGCACTCAGTGATACTACACAATTGATTTAAAACAGATGAAAAGAAAGTACATCTTCACGTACCAGACTGTGAACTTCTTGAACTTACCACCACAGGAGGTCACAGTGTACCACCAAGTTTAAAAGAGATTAAACAAATTCCTGGACTACTTGTCCATAAGACAATAATAAAAAGACAGGGCAGGACCCTCTGACATTTCTAGCACAACTGTGGATGCTGGGGAAATACGAAAGGAACAGACCACAGGAAGTGAGCAAGCTTGTGTGCTGTCTTTTAATAGCAGCTCCTCTTGACATCCTTGGGGACAGAATACAGAGGTAGACGGACAATGGCTCTGACCCTGTAGGAATTTTATTTATGTTCTTATGCTTAGAATCACAAGTACTTTATTTAAAAAAAGGGCAAGGGGGAAAAGAGAAAAAGAAGTGTTTATGACACAATATCTTCCTTGATTTTAGAATGAAGTAAGGTTTCAGAACAAAAATTGAAAGTTCAACCAATTTATGAACAGAAAGCATTGTAGATTTAGTAGATAGCAGGAAGCTGTGATAGGAAATATCAATTTTCAGCAGCAACAGGATATAATATACAAGAAACTAAACTTTAGTTTATATAAAAACTATGGTTTTTTGTGTGTTAGGTACATCACAAACCTTGAGAATAAAAATCAAGAATGAAAAATGTGGCTGTAATGTACTTCACAAAATTATGTTCACAATAAACTCTTAATTCATTAATTTTAAGCAAACGTGAACTTTTATTTCTTAATGACTGTCATAGAGGTAGTAAACAACCCTGTAAATCATCACTTGTTCTTGTTCCTGAGAAGCTTTCAAACTAATAATTCATTTCTTTTGTCTAGAAATCTGGGTTTAAATGGCATCAGGAAGCAGACATTCATTACAGCCTCTGCCAAAAAATCAGCCACAACCATTAGCAAAAGAGGATAGAACAGAAACAGGTTGACTGCCAGAAAATGAATACTTTAAAATAACTGCACAATAAGGGACCTATGAATGTACTGATTGCATATTATCTGGTGCTTTCCATGTCTCAGAATCTTTTATTTCATTGAATGGGATTGCTAAATGGCATACAGGATTTGGAACAGGTAACCCAAAGACTATCAGTAGTGAACCAATTCTCTAGAACAACATTTGGTCCGGGGACTTTGTGACTTAGCGACCATCATCTCCGCCCACCTTGAGATTATTCCTGAACACATAAGTAGGAAAAAAATAAAAAAATAACAAAAGACTTTTGCTTACTCTGTAACTTGCTTTAACATTTTCTTCCTCATTTTACTTCTCCTCTTTCTGCTGCATCTCGCTAGTCTTGTTTCAAGCACAGAAGAGTCTAATTAGGCAAGAAGATGGATTTACCCTATTACAATGTTGGTAGGACTCTGTCAGCAGAAAGACAACTTCACAAAACTCTAGGTAGCCCAACAATGCCATGTGTATTCAGGATCAGATGACAATAAGCTATACCTTTACTTTTTCAGTGATGAAATTGTTGAAAAGCACCAGAGAAAAAGAATACATCCTTCCTCTATGCTATGCTTCCCCTTTGAGTTTTGTCTATAAATATTAAGAGCAGAAACCCGTAACAGCAGTAGCAATTCCTTTAACCCTGGCCAAGTCAAAGCTGCATCCTCTTCAGAAGGACGCTACATAACAGCACAGAATTCTGAAGTAAACTATAGTTAATGGATTTCTAAGGGGGAAAATCAAGAGAGATCCAAACAGTTATACAGTATGAAGTTCTTCTTGGAACTACAGTCTTAAATTATCATTTTTCTCCCCACCAATTAATTGCAATGCTTAAAATTACAAACCACAGTTTCAACTGCAGCATCAGTAGCATTGTTATTCAATAATAATTTTTTCCCTACGCTCCCATTCCAGTCCTGTTTTTCTGCCAGAAGTGTTTACTTCTAGTTTCCAATAATGAAATTGGTAGTTTTCTTTCTAGACATGGTTACATAAATCAAAACCTATGTGAAGTCTAAAACTTGGTAACTACCAAAACAGGCAACAAACTATCTAGTCAAAAATACAGTAAATTCTGAAGGCTGGATACTGACAGACAAATTCAAAGTGAGAAACAAACAAGTACAACAAAAACTCTTGCTCCTTTTAACAACAAAGGAAATTAACCATTGGAACAGCAAATACAATGCTGCAGTGGATTTCTCATCAGTGGGAACTCAAAAATTGTTCCAAAGTGCTTCAAAATTTCTATTGCAGCTATTAGACTTGCACTAGAAATGAATGCAAACAAGCCTAAGTTATAACAAGTGTCCAACAAAATTGGCAGATGTAATGCCTGACTGAAAACTAGGAATAAATATATGCATTTGAAATACAGTAGCAAATAAATCAGAAAGACTCTGAAGACTGAGACTGTTACAATTTTTTTAAAAATGTAAACAATTATATTAAATAGCATTTCTGACAAAAAAAAAAAAAAATAGAATACATTATTTGAAAGTGGGGAGGAGAGAGAGAAAATTTAGGAGTTTCTCAGTAAAGGTACTCCAGCAGAACAGCACTTTCAAGAGCACTCAATACTCACTTCACACGTGAGCACATCAGGAGGTTATCTTTAAGAGGCAGCCTCCATCTCACATCTGAATCAGAGCCTGGCAGCACTGTCGTGCCAGGAGCCTGTAAAAACTCATCCCTGCTCAGAATAACAGGATGAATCTGCTCACTTTAGATCATTCCCCAGACTTCCCTGAAGTCATGTTTTCCCAAATGCTTACATATTAGGTCACTCAGAACCCTTCTGCAGAAATATACTTATCTCTGTAGATGCACACATCGATGTGGGCAGCAGGGATGTGAATGCTTCAGGTTCTGAAGGGACTCTGTGGGTTCTCCTTTTTCTCCTTCCCTTCCAAATATACCAGCAGACCTACAGTTTTATCAATCCCTCATGCTGGATCTGTCTATATAAAAGCTACCTTTAGAGCAAAGATCAGAGACACCAGATGGCTAGATAGCATTCTAGAGCTACCTATTTGAGATTTCACAGAATCACAGAACCAGAGGTTGAAAAGGATCTCCAGAGGTTATCTGGCCTACCACTATGATCATTCAGGGCCACCTAGAGCAGATTGTCTAGCGAGTGCCCAAGCAGGTTTTGGGGATCTCCAAGGAGGGAGATTCACAACCTCTAAGGGCAATCTGTTCCACTGTTTGACCACCAGGCCTCCAATAAAAAAGGGTTTTCCAACATTCAGATGGAGTTGTGTGTGTTTTAATTTGTGCCCGTTGCTTCTTCTCCTGTCAAGGGGCACCACTGAGAAAAGCATGGCTCTTTTTCTCACTCATCCAGATCAGGTATTTAGACACACAGATTCATCTGAGACAACAGGTGACAGGTGTTTAGACAACATTTCACCTGAGCTTCCTCAAGATGAACAGTCCCAGCTCTCTCAGCCTCTGCTCACATGAAGGACACTCCAGATGCTTGTTTTTACGAGTCTTCATTGGACTCGCACCAGTCAGTTCCCATCTTCCTTATATTAAGAAGGCCAGGACTGGACACAGCACTCCAGATTGGGCCTAACCAGTGCTGAGCAGTAGGATTACCTCCCTCAAACTGTTCTTCCTAATGTAGGCCAGAACACGAACACATACAACCCAAACATCCTAAGGAGGTCTGAGTCGTGACAGATACGTGCTACAGTCACATATTACAACCATCAAAGCAGCCTGAACAACACAGTGGGCAGCCCTAGAGAAACCATCAAGATCAATGTGGTTATCAGAGAAATCATCAAGATCAGTGCTTGAAAGTGAAGAAGGAAAAAGGGAGCCACAATGACAAGCAAAAAAATGTATAGCAGCTCGGCAGAGCAGTAACTGTAGCTGCACATGCTGATGTACACAAGATGTTTCAGAGAGCAAAATGTATTCCAGAGCTTTGCAGGGAAGAAGGGTATTTCTCTTCTGGAGAGCAGAATTCCTCCTTTCCTTGAGTCACACAAAGGACGACTAGGTGGTCAGCAAAGGGCAGCACACCTGGCAAGCTGACATTTTCTGTGGTGACTATCCTAACAGGGGGCAAATAACCAGAGGAAGGAAAAAGGGTCATGAGTGGGGCACACCTGTTAGAAAAAAACAGAATGGTAAGGAGCCTGAACAAATGAAGCTTTGATTTCTTTTGTGCAGATCAACAGTGCACAGATCAATAACATCATTTACCAGCTCAAGACAGAAAGTGCTGCAAAGGAAAGACGCAGCAAATAGAAATAGCTGAGCAGTTTGACTCCACTTCCAGAAACCTGATTAACTAGCTCATTTTTGCAGACTATGCTTTTCCCCAGGCATATATTTTTGGGCAGACTACATAAGAAGCACAAGAAAGTGTCAAGCAAAAGAACCTCTCAATGACTGCCATCAAATATTGTGATTGTGTACAGAACTGTAATAGTATGATGTTAAAAGAAAGGAAGGAAAAAGATTTCTTCTTTAGGAGAGCTGCCAAAATATGACGTAGCAAATCCTTGGAAAATTTTATTAATGATAAAAAAAAAAATGCCTAGATGTGTATGACATCAGAAAAATGGACAAAACGTGGTAAGCTTTTGGGGAAGAAAAACCCACAAAAACATAGCATTTAATGGTTTTGATGCTAAAATTGGTTCTACAGCACTTACTAAAACTATACATTACCCTCTGTGACACCTGCCTTTCACAAAGGTTTTCACATCTACCACTACTGTGACTGTTGCACAGTGACTTCAGCATCTCAGTATCACTCAGAACTTTCTACTTGCAACCCTGAAACCTGACTTCCACTAGCACCTCTGCAACTTTATACCCAAACTACCAGGTCAAATACTTCCACAGCCTCCACAGCAACATTTTTCCTCATTCTTATTCAGTTGCTTTCACATGGTTATGCCCATAGCAAATGCAAATCCAGCACTGCCAGGGCAAATTCTCATGGGAAAGGGTTGCTGCTAATATGAATATCACTTCTTTTACCCCCTCTTTTAAGAGAGAATACTCTTTCAAAAGTATATCCGGAGAATACACTCAGCCTGAGTAAACTTAATAATTATGATAACTCCAAATTTAAATAGAGATTGGCGGCCCAGACACTCATGGACTATTGATGTGAATTCATGTTAAACTCTTGACTGAGGTTATCTTCTAATTGCAAAGACTAACTAATGCTACTTAGCTGTAGGATTAGCTAAATACGGTAAACTTAATTAATCCCAGCAGGATCAATATAAAGAAAAATATTCCAGTCTCTTAACAAGTATAAAGTTTCATGTAACACTATATGGTAAATGTCAAAATTAGTTAACTAATTTACATATTATTTTACATAAGGTTTCAGCCTTCACTTGCTGAAAGGACTGTGATATTCTGTTTTGCACCTTCCTTTTCACACCTTTCACACCACAAACTTTTGTCCTCAAAGGTTTTCAGTAGAACAATTGTTATGAAAATTTGGATCCCCAGAGGAAACAGCAGTGCACTCCACATTACAGAAAATATGGTCCGAATTTTTCTATAAAGTTTCCTGGAATTAGAACAGTACCTTTTTTGAGTGAAATGTGTCTAAGTATATACCACACACATCACAGAAAAGCTTAGGTGAATTACACAGTGAAACGTTTGGCACCACACTTTGTTTCTGCACCTAGCAGTATCATAGAGTTATAGGTTGGAAGGGACCTCTGGAGGTCATCCAATCCAGCATTATGGCTGGTTAGATAGACAAGCTTCATATAATGGGCACAGATCTTGATGCATCATTTACCAAAACTGCATATACTCTTACACAATGAGTTAATTAGTGGAAGAGCATTAATTTTTTTTTTTTTTTTTTTTTTTTCTCATGGCTACTTTGTAGGTAAACAAAACAAGGCAATGAGAATACTTTTTTTTTCCCCACATACCCAGTGCCACATTACTATCAAAGCCACAACCTCAGAACCAATAAAGCACCTGATCTTAGTAGATATCTAACTGTAACAAAATAAGTTTCAAAATTAGAAGTGTCAAGAAGGGTTAAAAAGAAATGATCACATTCCACCTAAACTATATACAGTCTAACAAGTTAATGGAACCACACAGGTTTTTTTTCCATGAAATAGCAACTGGAAAACACAAGCAAGAATTTCTAGATACTGTTGGGTGAGATGATGAAAAAGACAAGAAATATAAATGAGTTCCTCTCAGTTATGACAACTATCAGTTTGCAGCAGTGCACAGACAAGTTACAGCTTTAATACAGTGTCAGATTCAAAGAATAAAAACACTAAGCATGCATCACAAACACTATCCTGACTGACAAAGCTGAGTGTTTAAGCTCACAGCACATTGTTAGTTTGTAGGTTAACAAATTAATAGAGCACAGGGCCATTCCACAGTCAGTGACAGCTATCAGGTGGGAACTGCTTTATCCATGCAATCATGGGGACAAGGATGATGATGTGAATCTGAACACAACTGTAGGCCAGACTAGGGATAAAGGAAACATATGTGTCCAGATAAGATTTCGGTACCACGAATGAAAATGTTGAATTTGCGTAAGAAAACAATTACTATGCATAAGAACATGACACCTAGCCATATGATTAAGATAAATCCCACAAACCAGAGAGAATGAGAAAAGCTTTGGAGCTGATATAAGGATAAATAAACGTAAGTGTAATTTTCCTTTACTTGTTGTATTACATCTCAAAAACATTTAAAAATAGTTTCCTGTTTTATAAATGAAGTGCTCCAAAAGTAATGTCTCCTATTTATTTCCATGGAAACTACAACAGTTATAAAGCACTATTTTTCAACACAGTCAACACCATTAGCTACGCATCTTCACCAGCAGTGAACAGGAGCTTGCATGCCACACTTAAAATCTGCATCATTAAAGGTGACCCACTGTCGCTGTTACCTCTACTGAAATGCACCACTCACAGCCTCACTGTGCTTACATCTACTGTCTGGTCTCCATAAATGTTCAGCAAGTGCAGATGAATTTTAGTGGATGCCATTTCTTCATGGAGGAATTTAGTTCCACATCTTTGTTTCAATCACACTCCCATGTCAGATGCCGTTTTGCCAGATTGCTCCTCTGCTGCCATCTGTCACACAGCAACCAAATGTTGGTGGAAATGTTGGTGGAAAGGTTCAGTCTCTACTGCCATACCACCAACACCTGTCTCTGACATTGTGCGCCAACGTAATAAAATAGAGGGCATTACTTTTGGAGCAGCTCTCATACAGTTATTTTAACCTGTATTATTTTAAAAGTGATTGGTAGTTAAACTGAAAATACCATCTCTGTCAAAGCAATAATCAACTTAACAATGAGATACTGAAACACTCTATCACAGCACTCAGCACTCAAGTACAAACTCCAGAAAATACATGGATTAAGCCAGGCCAGCTGCCTGAAAAGTGGGAGAACAGATAATTGTAAGGAAGAGATGTCTTCTCATGATGAGCAGAAAGCAATGGCTTCTGAAAGACGATGGCTTTAGATCCAAGAGTTTTCCAACAAGTTTGGAGCAACCACAAAGACAATTCAGTTTACTTAATCTATATGTAGTTCACTTCTGTTTTTCCCATTCATGCTAAGGATGTCAATGAAAGCATTATAGCTCCACAAAAATGCCAAGCAGGTGACACAGAACAGCTAATTCTACTCCACATGCTGTTCCAACCAGTCGATAATAAATAACATTATCTCCAGGTTATATATATGCTACTATTTTAAAGTGCAACATAGCTATGCCAGGATGATTTACAGGCTGGTAAGTGCTGGCAAGTCACAGGTTTGATTTTCCTTGCTCTAGGAATAAGCCCATTTATAAGATAACGCTGTGATAGCATCTCAAAGAAACAGCACTTAATGAGAAAAGAAAGCAGAAGGAAAATCAGGTATCACAAGGCGTCAGCATTGCCATACTCATACTTCTAAACATTCATAAAAGGACTTCTGAACTCCCATTACCACATCTAATTATACGTATCTTACAGACGCTGTAATTATTTCCCTGATATGACTTGAGAATTCTGAAATAGAACTCTGCAGCTCTGAGTTGCAATTTTATACACTTTGAGGTAATAATGGGCAAATCTCATCATTACTCTGCCTCCAGTCCACCTCTTTAAGTGGCTTTTTTTCCTAACGGAATAGTTTAGTGAAAGCTTTAGCTACAAATGGAAAGAAGAATGAATTAAAGATGACAGGATTAGAACACAAAAACAGAAAAGTGGTGCTTTCAGTGGCACCTCTTACAGGCACTGCTTTTCTAAAGAACAGCTCCCACAAGAGACAACTAAGTACATTTGCAAGACTGGAAATATTTATCATCGCTGTGTTGAAGCTGAATAAAAAGGTAATTCATGTATCCTCTCATCTATTTCTAGGTGAAATTATCATTATTCCAATTATAATTTTTTTCTTACTACAAAGATTACAATATTTATTCTGGAACATTTTTAGTTTTTATGAAAGCCACGCAAATGCTTTTTCTTTCTAAAACAGAGCATTTGCATTTACATCTTTGTAAAAGAGAATATGTTCTCTACAATACACACAAATTCTTGCAGTAAGAAAAAGCCTCCTGGCATCAAAGTCTCAAAGTACAATGTCTGATAATATCCCTACAATGTGTGCAAGGACTTTCCCTCAGATTTCCTGAAGATTCATAGCCTAAATTAATCCTAAATTTGCTGATTCCTTTCACTCCTGTTAATGTTACTGGAATATGTCACTGTTCCTTGCTATCATACAAAATTTATAGAAATATGTACTTGTTTCTGAGTCATTTCTTCTTAAATCTTATCTGTCTGAGAGAGGTTTGGGTTTTTTTCTGTAAACATAAAACCTATGCCTTCCTGAGCCAGTGCATCTCTATTAGAAAAAAAAGAAAAAAAAAGTAACTTGGCTTATCATAGCATGCATCCCACAGAAAGGGGTAAGAAAAGGCACTGTTCCTCTGCTACTGCCATACTCTGAAAATGTTTGCATACTATGTAATGAGAAAGAAAAGTTTAATTTAATCCAGGTAGAATTAAATGGGATGAGGACTAGAGGGAGTGGAATGAAGAGGTGCCAGGGGAGGCTCGTGTTGGATATTAGGAAAAATTTCTTCTCTGAAAGAGCGGTCCGCCACTGGAACAGGCTGCCCTGTTCTGATCACCAGCCAGAGGTGATCAAGAAATGTTTAGATGCTGTTCTAAAGGACATGGCTTAGTGGGGAAATACTGGTGACAGGTAGATGGTTGGACTGGATCTTGGAGGTCTTTTCCAACCTTAATAATTCTATTAATCTATGATAGGAAATACTGAGAAGGCAGTATTTCAATCATTGTGCATTAAAAAACTCACATGCTCTTTGAAACTCTTTAGTGAAGCTGTTTTACCATCTTGACTTATCCCAAAATAAGTCAGCCATTTTGTGTACTCTACATGCCACTGTTCATGATATAATAATCTTTTTTGTTCCACAATTTTGTAATATTCAAACAGCAGAACAGAAAATCTTGACAGGGAAGGAAAAAGTATGTTCCTAATTCTGCTTTCATTTCATAGAACTGTAGAATCCTTAGAGTCCCTTAGAGGAAGGGACCTCTGAAGACCATCTAGCCTAACACCCCTCCAATGAACAGGGACACCACAGCTAGATCAGGTTGCCCAGAGCCTGATCCAGCCTCACCTTGAAAGTCTGCAGGGACGGGGCATCAACCACAGCAGTAGGCAATCTGTTCTAGTGCCTCATCACCCCCACTGTATAAAGATTTTTTGCCTTTGTTCTATCACCACAGACCCTACTGAACAGTCTGTACTCTTCTTTCCTGTAGCTCCCCTTTAGACACTGAAAGGCCACTATCAGGTCACTTCGCAACCTTCTCTTTTCCAGGCTGAACAGCCATAGCTCTCTCAGGTTTTCTCTGTAGAAGAGGTGCTCTATTCCATGGGTCATTTTTGTTGCCCTCCTCTGGATGCACTCCAACACGTCTACGTCTCTCCTGTACTGAGAAATCCACACCCAGACGCAGTTCTCCAGGTGAAGTCTCACCAGTGCAGAGCAGAGGGGCAGGATCATCTCCCTAGATCTGCTGGCCACGCTACTTTTGATGCAGCCCCAGATAAACTTGGCTTTCTGGGCTGCAAGGGCACAGTACTGGCTATCCAGCTTCTTATCCACCTGCACTCCCAGGTCTTTTTCAGCAGAGTTGTGTTCAATCCTTTGGTCCCACAGCTTACATTGCTAGTGAGGGTTGCCTCAAATCAGGCGCAGGACCTTGCATTTGGATTTGTTGAACCTCATGAGGTTCAATTGGGCGCACTGCTCAATCCTGTCTAGATCTCTCCGGATGGCATCTCACCCCACACACCCCTGAACTTGACGTCATCAACAAACTTACTGAGAGTACTTTTGACCCCACTGTCAGTGTCACTGAAAAAGACACTGAAGAGTATCAGCCCCAGCACCAATCCCTGGGGGACAACACTCATAACCGATCTCCATACAAACATTGAACCATTGATCACTACTCTCTGGACTCGATCCTGCAGCCAGTTCTTCATCCAATAACAGTCCATGCATCAAATCCATGCCTCTCCAATTTGGAGAGAAGAATGTTGTGGGGGTACTGTGTCAAAAGCCTTACTGGAGTTGAAATAAATGACATCAGCGGCTTTTCCCTTGTCACTGACGCACTGACACCATCATAGAAGGCCACTAGGTTGGTCAAGCAGGATTTGCCCTTCCTAACCATTTATCTGATTACATTTAGTTGATATCAGGGGAGTAATTTTTTGATATATAGCTAGAATGAGGTCAGAATCAAGATTGATAAATTTGGAAGATTAGGATTTGGGCAGTCAAATTTTCCATGTTTTTCCTTTTTTTTTTTTCTATTGTACTGACTTTTACATATTTTAGTATGCTCATTTAACTCATTTGGTAGCAAGAGATAAAAAAAGCTCTAGGAGAAATGATAAATAAAGCGATGCTGAAGTCAAGAGGAGGCACAACTTCCCCCTCCCACCCCCCAACCAATTTGAGAATACAAATAAGTAGAGGTCAAAACATTTAAGTTAAAATGCTGTCAATTGAGGGAGAATAAAATTTATAAGCAATGTAATTTCTATGTTTAAAATCAATGAGAATTCACAGTATGCATTAGCTAGAGCATGATTTTGGCCATAATGCTTCTATTTTGTAATACACTGTGGTATTATCCTTAAATCCACTTCTCTTTGTTCTAAATTGTTTTCTTTAGAGCCACAGATTTATTCAGAGAGTTAGAATTAGGAGTAAATGAAAAAGCACAGCAGTTTCTGCAGAACCAAACATTCTGCACATACTTTATCTTCTCCCTTCCCTTGTCACACTTTCTCAGTTTAGAAACACTTATTGATCCAAACATTCAAACATTACCAAAAGAGAATGCAATGAGAATGAGGAGAGGCTATATAGTTTCTAACGTGAAGTCTGAAAAGCAGCCCAAAGGGCTGTAAAAGCTTTCACAACTTCACCTCTCAGTTAAGTAATAACATTTAGTGATTTCATCCAACTATAAATATCCCACATTTTTAAGAAAAATATCTTAAAGACATCCGACAGACTTCTGCTTATATGATCACAAGCGCAGGTTTTAAACAGAGAATAAATAGGTTTTGTAGCTCCTATGTAGCAATCTAAAGTGGGTTATCCACACCCAACATCAGAGTTTGAAGGCTGAACACATTCGACCTTGCTAGGGCTGAACTCAGGTTTTGAGTGGTAATCAGAAACCAGGAGCCTCCCTTTTCAAATGGTAATAAATAACTTTTTTTAGCCTGAGTATGTTATTCCATATAGACAGAAAATCTCTCTGCATTTTCAATGTAAGAATAAGGGGGAATATGATATTCACTGTAAAAATACTACTCTCTATTCCCAAGTGCTTACTAATGTCACGCACACACAAATAAAAAATCAGAAAAACAACTAAACCCAAACCTCTTTCCTCCAAAAAAATATTTAGACTAAATACAATGCTGACTTTGGAAATGCCTGTGGAAACTGGTATTCACTAGCAGCAATGTCACTGCTACTGACTTTGGGTGAAAATACCTATATATAACAGAAACAAACCAGACAGTAAGCCACTGAAGCAGCCCGATATCCTTCTTTTTAAGTGCTGTCCTTCCTTCATGATGGTATAATATCTTTGCTTTTTCCACACACTGTTTGATATTGGGCTTGGGGTGCATTTTTTGCTTTGATTTACAGGCAGCAGCACAGAACTGGACGCTAGAAATAGTTAACATTGCCTCAAAAAACAAAGGGAAAAATCAAGAAGGTGAAGTAGTTTGCTTAAAAGGGAAGAAGAAAGGATAACCAGGAAATAACTGCAGCGTTACCAGACTACCTCACAGTAAATGTAAAGAGAAATGTATTTGCTTTTAATGGCCACAGGCAGGACCTGAGATACCTATGTTTATAAGCAATTCTTTTAATCTTTTTCCTGCAGTCAAAATGGTCTAGGTTAACCCTTGGGGTGTCCACAGCCCAAGCAAATCACAGTCTCTTGGGATGGGCTCCCATTTGGGATGGACCTACCATGTCCTTCCAGGAAGACACTTTCAGACAGATGCCTCATTAACAGCCTCTCTTTCCTCATAAAAACAAGTCTTCTGATTTCATTCAGACACAATTGATCTCACTTACAAATAATTTCATAAACAAATACATATTTACAGAAGTCTGTACATTTGCCAATGCTCAAACTAAGATAAAAGTTCTCAAGTGCTTTCCTATACAAGCGTATAAGAATTATGAAGCTGCTGATACTAGACAGGAGAACTGCCATGAGAAGCATGCCTACATTTTAAAATACGCTGTAATATAGACACCTGTGCATACGCTAATGAAGTGGGAAAGGAATATAAACAGGACACAAAGCCCTCCAGTAAGGCCCAAAAATGAAAACACTACATATTCAAAGCACTACTTAATCGAAATCAATGAGTAAATCAATCGTATATTGGAGCATTTGTCTTTCCATTTTTCAGTGATTTGTATTGCAGAAATGGATGAGGTCTGTTCTGGCAAAAGTCTGCACCTCTGAGTTCCACAGAGGAGGGTGCTTGGTTCTCATTCATAACAAAAAGCTCCTCCTGCTGGAAGGTGCAAGCTACTCTCTCTTGGATGAGTAATTTCATATCCCAAACCCCGTAATACACATTTTACAAATAAATACATATAACCAGTTCACCATTTATACAAAAAGATTCTCGCTAGGCCAAGCAAACCATAACTAAGCAAGTATTCCTCAGTGGCAAAGCTGCAACTTTTACTCGTTTAGCTCAACAATTACAAGAGGTACCCGCTAATGCTTAGAAACAAACTTAAAAACAGACTTTGACTTTTCATGATGAAATACTTCATCAAGGTGACCTTGTCTGTCCAGAAACTCTGAAATTAACCACTAAAACAAACAAGAGTCAAACTGACTTCCACGCTTTCTTTTCAATTCTAATAAATAAGGAAATGAAAGTCCAAATAAAAATTCTATTGTTTACAAAACAAAGCTTGCTTACATTAAAAATAGTTTGCTTACGTTATGTTTGATTATATTTCTAATAGCCCAAGAAAATAATTTAACACTTTTTGTATGTTTGATTTCTAATGGCATTGTTCCTTTAAAAGCTTCCCTTGGAGAAGCAAAAATTTGTTGTTTTAAGCACTCCTCTTAGACAACAAAACAGATCCACTGACCTTAGAAATAAAACACTTTGCACCTCCTGATGTGTCATTAATTCCATCCTCTGGTTAGATTATGGAAAAATAGTAATTAATGTCCTGCCAGAAAACTGTCTCACATTCAAGGCCGTTCCCTTAGCTACCAGCTAGGTTTTTCGCCTTTTATTAAACCTGTAACTCAGTGGTCACAATTTTTAATGAGGATAAAAAACAGATTTTTTTAATACTCATGCCCAACTCTAAATCCAACCCCTCCATCTCTACTCAATAATGCTTCAAATTATTATCTTGAAACATATGGCCAACAAAGCCCCAAATATCAATTCTGCTTTTAAGGATTCTTACTTTCATTTTTTCTCAGTGAAATCTCACTGTCCTTTTTTACAAGAACTTTCAAACTATCAAAGATTTTCACTTTCATTGGCAAATTTTCAACTTAACATTTGAAATCTTAAAGAGAAATTTGCTTTTCTCTCTGAAGGATTATGTATAGCAGTAATATTAAAAAGGCAGTTGCAATTCTCCAAGAACAGTGATACTGCTCCTTGAAATTCTCTCTCTTACACACTTCTCAGTGCTTTTCTCAGCTTTTTCTTTAACCATTTGTTTTTAGATGTGTGCAACAAGGATAAATGAAGACATTTCTCTCAGAATGCCAAGTTATTTGATACAATTTCAAATTCACAAAGAGAAATGCCACATCACAGTAAGATACTTATCAGCAGCACACAATATGGCTTATTCTTATTTTACTATTTATTCCTATTTTCTTTAGAAACATTTCACAGTAATTTACTCCTTCAAAGGCTTATGTATTGGCCTTGAATTTGCTGTTTTTACTGCTTCAGCAAATCCTAGCATCTTTTTCTCCTTGTCTTTTTCTTAGAGAACATTTAGCAAACTCACCAGTTGTTCTCAGACAAAAAGCAGAACTGTGACAACAAGACACTGCAGTAGCACTTTCAGCCTTTTTTTATCTTACCTCTGACATAGTTTCCTGTTCAAAAAACCTGCCAAGCCTAAATGCTGCAGAAGCTTTGTAGAAAGCTGGGGTTAGAATTGTGCAAAAAAAAAAAAAAAAAAAGGCCCGCATATAAATAGGAAGACTTGGTGTCAAGACAGAAAAAGAGCCTTGAAACAAGAACAGAAATGGAGAAAGAAGGGGAGCAGAAGGGTCCTGAGGGTCACTGTCTTGCCTTCTTGAACATGACTATCATTCCTCAGGGTAAATCAGAGCAGCAACTCCTCAAACATTGCCTGCTCAGGTTTACATTCAAGCAGCAGCAACATAAAAATCATCTCTCTGAGCCTTCAGTTCTGTTTCATGGTATATCTCCATCCTAAAGCACATAAGGAAAGCTAGTGGACAATCTCCCAGAGATGGCTGTTTTGGGGAAATAGTCTTGTGAGGGCAGTAAGAATTTAACGGCGCCTCAGGGCACTTGAAAATATGCACAGTGACCACTGGGGAAAAAAGGATCTTCTGAAAGATCTGGGTTCCTTTCCTTATTTACCCTGCTCAGTGAATGTTTGCACTATTGGAATGAGAGCAGCTGCATGCTGCCACTGATGTATGAGAAGAATCAAGTTGTGTGAGGCCGGTGACATGCTCTCTTGATAAATATCAAGGTATTTCAGTAACTCATGAGGCACATATTAATGAAATGTTACTGTAATTTGCAGCAAAAAAAAAAAAAAAAAGTGCTAATGCAATTCAAAATTCTATTGATGCTTCATTTTCAGACTGCTTTCTTCCACATATATCTTCTGAGAATCAGGAACTAAGATGCAGCCTTCGGAGCTATTCATTCTGTCAGCAAGCTCCCTGTTCTGCCAAGAGCAAATTCATTCTGATGCAAACATTCCTCTTGTTTCCATTCCTGGGACATCTTATCCACAACTTAAGGCAACCAAGAAAAATTATTTATTCACTTAGTCGCGGAAGATAAATCACTAATTACTGTGTAGTCCAGTTTAATGTGCTGCATGTCATCACTTTCTATTTTTACTTCTTTGCTTTATGTTCTGAAACGTTTTCAGGAACGTTGGAATAGGAATAAAAACTCAGTGGCATAGTGTGTTTGCTAGTTCACCCAACTAAATTTCTTGTGGTAGAACAGTTGTATTTGTATCCTCAGTATCTCTATCCTTTGAAATGAGAACTGCAGAAGAGAATGAAATTTTATTTAGAACTATAAATTGTCCCAGTCTTTCATGATTTTTTTTTTTTGTTTATTTTTCTCATGAACAGACTAAGATTTTGTGTGTGTGTGTGTGTGTGTAAACTGATTACTACCCAAACTACCCCTTTCTGAGCAAATTACTGAACTCTACTGTTATTTTCCTTTTTACTCTGCCCTTGTAAGGTCCCAGCTGGAGTACTCTCTCCAGGCCTAGGGTCTCCACCTCAAGAAAGACACTGAGCTGTTGGAGTAGGTCCTGAGGAGGGACACAAAGATAATCAGAGGGCTTGAGCATCTCTCCTATGAGGAAAGGTTGAGGGAGTTGGGCTTGCTCAGCTTGGAGAAGGCTCCAGGGAGACCTTATTGTGGCCTTCAAGTACTTAAAGGGAGCTTACAAGCAGGAGGGGAACTGACTTTTCACAAATTCTTGTGACAGGACAAGGCATGATGGCTTTAAAAAGGAGTACCCAGAGGGTGGTGAGGCAGTGGCATAGGCTGCCAAGAGAGACTGTGGATGCCCCATCCCGAATTTCTTCCAAAAGGTGATTAGAAAGAATGATGTGCCCCCCAGGTCTTGCCCAAACACCATTCACCAAGATTCAAACTTGGAGATCAGATCTACAAAGGTATACCATAACATAAATCAGACACAGACCATCAGGCCAAAGCCAGGTAAAGTCCAGTTTGCTACCTGCCTTTCTTCCTGAGATTCTTTCTCAAATAAAAGCAAAAACAACAAAAAGCTTTTAAGTAAATGTTGTTGCAATGTGGCAACAGCCAGTCATTTTTAGAAGATAGGGAGAGAAACCTCATACGAGCTTTGAACAATCTGATCTAGGTAATATTGTTAAGATTCATATAGACTCAACCTGTTGTCAGAAGGAATCTCTGACTTCTCAAAGATGAAACTAAAGAATAAATAAAATGATTTGAACATAGGAGGACTCAGGAGACCACCCAGGAGCAGAAGAATTTGAAGAAACACAGGGAGAGACATCTCTGAGGCAGATATGAAACATACATCCCACTTGCTACAGCTGTACCATATCAGTGGGCCTAGAACAACTTCAGAGCAGAAGTCTATAGAAAAACAAACAAAACAAAAAGAAAACTTTCAACCACCAACAAGCATAACAGAATAAGCATTAGAAACACAAACCTGTAACCCATTCAGGATTCTGGAGAACTTATTTTAGAGAAAAAATGGCAGCTGAAATTTCCAAGACCATTTAAGTGGTTATAATGCATAGATACATAAGATGTAGTGAACACTTAAGCAATGGTGATTTTTCACCTAGTAATTAAGAGCTATAGAGAACAGAGAGTATTACAAGAAACATTATTTTTTATCTCCCTGCAGACTACACAAAAAATATCACATCAAGTTGCCTAGGCTTAATCATATGAAACCTCCTACTTAAATTCTCATCAACTGTAAGAGCATCAGTTATGTAGCAACTCATATATTCATGACAGCTGTCCACTGAGAGTACCAATTTATTCCACCCAAATCTTGAAAAAAAAAAAAATCTATATCCACCAAAAGCAATTAAAACCTTACTTACAAAACCGTTCAAGCAATGTTAACCTTAAGATCAATACAGTGCTGACATGTGCTGCACTTCTGTTAGGAACATCAGTTGTGATAACAACACTCCCCATAGGACTAATGCCAAACAGAAATCACTTTTCAACATTGACAAAAACAGGTAACAAAAAATTGTTATGTATGTCATGTAAGTGCATTTCTAAGTAAAAGAAAGACCAATTCCATGCCTGATGCACACTTATACAATCAGACAAAAAAAAAAAAGAACTCTTTTAAGTAAGCCATATCAACTTGAGATGATTTCAATAGAAGGGAAGAATTTTTTCTTTTACTGATTACGCTAACCTGCAAAAGAATCAATAAATTATTAAATATATACTCACATATACAATTTCAAGTGGTTATTCTTTTTCAAAGTAACATGCTGCAATATAACAATTTCTTTACAATGAGAAGTCTCACTCATTTATAGGTTTTCCTAGAAAAATGGAAAGATTCAGTGCTTTACAGAACTTTCCCAGACATCTTTACTGTGTGGTCAACTTCTTAATAGGAATGGATTGTTTCACAAAGCTGTTACTCACCTACATGCAATTGCACAAACTCATTCCCAACTGTGAAACATCCCTAGCAACTTCAGGAGCTGTTTACACATATGAAAACAACACTGAAATCATATTGAAAAAGAAAAAAACATACCACGCTTCAGCCCAATTTTTGTTTTTGCGAGAAGAGTTCTGCTCATCTTTATTTACATTTTATATGAGCACTCAAAATCTCTGCTGCTTACCCATTAAATTGAATAAGCTGAGAAAATGGTAATATTTGCCCAGAAGAAAAGAAAAACATGCGCACAGCACTTCTGCAAACTGGGAGTATAAGAGTTTTGCTGAAAAACTAGCAATTAGCAGTCACTCAGGTAGAAATAAAATTAAGCGACTGATTTATTTATAATGGGTTTTATGATAGTTTTCTCATCAGTCCTGGTTGTTTTTCTCCTCTCTCAGAGTCCTCTAGATTTAAATCAATATATAATAGCAATAGAGTCAGTCTTATCCAGGAACATACTGGGCACTAACACAGTTTTCTTTGTTTATTTTGCTGTCTGGAATGCAGCTGCCCATAGTGAATGAAAAGATGCCTGTCTCTCATAAATGGCTGCTGTTAGTCTAACTTCTTTCATTGACCCTATTTCCACGACTAATGGCTTTCATTTCTAGTACAACATCTTTCAGTATGGTATTCATTCAATAAAGCCACAGCACTATATCAGTCCAAGCACACTTGGTGTTTGGTCTTCAGTGCTTATGAAATGTGAATTTAAATACAAGATAAAATGTCTCCTTCAAAATCTATCATATTTTACACTGGTATTTTGTTACACAGGAATTCAGTCCTCAATGGTTTGGAGGATTTTACAGAAAGGCATACATAAATTCAGGCAAAGCAATGGCCCGTGCCATTTCTCTAACAATTCAAGTTTCTGAATGCACAAAATCCTTCTAGAAGTGCCTGGGAACAACTCTATTTTAAGGCTGGCATTCTGAAACTGGTTCTGAATGATACATAAAGTCCCGTTCTCTTCTAAAAGCTGATGTTTAAAATCAGTCAGAAACTTCAGACAGAATAATTGTTTAGCCTTCAGACTTCTTGGCCCAGTCTTTCCAGCTTTTGCTCGTTTCCTCTGTACCCTTTTTAAAATGAAACGTGGCTCTCAAAGAAATCGTTCCTTGGCAGTCCTGTTTTCCATAACTGACCAGTGCTGCAATAAAATGTCACCCATCCTGCTAACACTGGGATCTGAAATGCATTATTTATAACCAAGGGTATGTGCCATTTACACAAACACATACAAGGGAACAGCCACAGAGAACAAGTCTTTGAAACAGTAAAAGAAGTAACACCTTGCCCTAATTCAGTGTCATATTTTTTGCTTGCTTTTCCCTAAAACGAAAACATATTTGCATTAATTTGCTAACATCTCAGGACTCATTTGTGCTGATCTGCAGAGTCTATGTATGACCTAGGACTCTGAATCAAGTCTGTGAAGTCAGCACATGGTTTTATTTAAAAAGTGTCCAACAAAAAGGTCTCTCTGTCATGAGACATCTCTAATAGCTGAAGGGTAACCGCAATAGCAAAGCAGCTCTGTCACTACTTCAAGCAACAGTAGCTGGAATAAGAAGAACCAGGCATTTTTCCCCACCTCTGATGAGGAGAAGGCAGAATGAAATTTCCCAGGAAAGCAGAGTGAGAAGCTGAGGCATTTCCAAGATATCTGGCATTAGTCAGAGGATATCTTTGATTCTTTCTGACAAGTCTTCCAAGTCAGGTAGTTAGAATCTACCTGGACATTAGATCTCTAGATGCTTACATATTTTGAATCTGAAAAACGCAGTTGCACCTGACAAGGCCTGTGAAGAATACAGATAAGACAACAGGAGGATCTGATTCATCATGCTCATAGAGACAAAAGCAGCAGCAAACACAACTGGGGAATATGGGAAAACTTATATCCCACATCGCTTTAAATGATAGATACATACTTATGAGCACACAGTGGAAAATACTGCGTTATGCAGTGTTCAGCTGCCTGATAGCTTATTTTAGAATTAATGAAAGCTCAGATTGGTTTATTTTTCCAAGTGGGTACCATGTAATCTGTTTTTTTCAGTAGCACAGAAGTAGTGCTAGGAGCATTTCTCTAAGACTACTGTGGCTGTGAAATCAAAGCATGAGTGTTTGCTCTTAATTTTTCATCCGTTAAATTCCCAGCAAACTGAGAACCAGAGCTCGCAACCAGCAGAAAGCACAAAACACTCCCCAGAAGATGCAGGTTCCTAGAGCTGCTGCTGCTGGTGCCAGACAAAGCATGAGGCAGGTGTGCTCTAAAAAGCCTGATGCAGAGCTTTAGAAACGTTGTTCTAGAAATTACAAATATAAACTCAAATTGGCATCTGGAACATCTGCTGCTTTCCCCCTGCACAGGACACCATCAGTTCTGCGGCAATTCAGCCAGCCCTATGCAAGGCAGCACAAAGCATTTTATTATTGGCAAGACCTTTCACAAAGTATTAATTCCTTCACATTGGCAAATTCAAGTAACCAAAATCTGAGATATTGTTGTAGTCTCCATTACACTGGTATTACAGTAGTGTAACATTAGGATGTTTTCAGATTGATTCCTGAGGTGTTATTTTGCTGATTACTTCTGGATCAGATTTAGATTTGCTCAGTGACAAAAATGCAAATTCAGAAGTACCCAAATGAACATTTAGAATGGCTATAACCACGGATGGTGGGTGGAGGAAGATCTGAATATGCTCTCGCTTCATCCCATTTATCCCGCCGTGCTGGTTTGCCTCTTTGAAGTGCTGGTATGGGGGAAGAAACTGCATTACCCAAATACCATTTACATAATCAGTTTTTCCACATTTGAAGACATTTCTCCATGTGGTACTTTAATTTGCTCTTTGCAAATCACATACCTGGGACAATAAACGTAAAATATATGTTAATTTCTTCCATCTTCTACTTTAAAAAAAAAAAAAAAAAAAAGGTTACCTCTACAAAAAAAGTATTACTTTCATAAAGCTGACAAAAAAAAAAAAAAAAAAAAAAACTGTACACTGACTGGAAACTCATTATTTGCTGCTATTTTGCATCTCCTCCCTGTCCTTGAGAGGGAAGAAATCTCTAACTGTAATTTACATTTCTGAAGCTTCAGTGAAGTACAGACAGCTAGATAAACATAAATCACCCATCTGTGATGGACTCGTTGACCCTTGTACGTCCCTGACAACTCAGGATATTCTTTGATTCTACACTCGTATCATTGTAAGCTCTAGGGACCACATGACACAAAATTACACGCATGTTCATTTAGATTTTTGATACAACTGATACAGATGATGTATCTACATAAAGATCACATCCATCAAGTGAATGTGAAGTTAATGCTCTCATGCTTTTGATTAGAGTAATGGCACAGGTTTGTGTTGAAAATCTGTACATGTCACTCCTGGTTTTTTGTTACCATCACTGCCAAACATCACATGAAGGTAACTGAACAAATAATTCAAGTGTTTTCACACCACATAAGCAATTGGATATAATCTTTGCATTCACCAAGACCATACCAGAAGTATTCAATCATGCCACTTTTTATGGTGTTAATGTTCTAGATGAATCTCATGAGGAAAACCTTTACTTCAAAAAAAAAGAAAGAAAAAACTGGAGTAGAACTGCCTTTATGAAATCACCTATACCCAACTATCTCCACTGGCAGTGAGAACTGATCAGTTCTGGTAATGCTTACAGAGAGACAAAGAAGACAGTTCCCACAACACATGCTCTTCTCACAGTGTAATATATGTATATAGGCTGTGTATCTGCTATTTAAGATTTCCTCTGATTCAGCAGAAAGTGCCCAATTCCAAGGCCCAGATAATAATTCAAGTACCTCTAAGGATAAAACATACTCTTCCCTTTTCTCATTGCATTGATGGCATGGAAATTCATTATAAATGTCCTGTCATCTAAAAAGCACATGGATTGTAGCTGTCATCTGAATAACCAGCTGCACAGACAAGCCTTTCTGTTCCACAGTTTATACAGCTTGCAATTTTTAAAACTATGTAGCAGGTGAGAAATCATACATTTCATAGACCTTGTCCAAATTAGAATGCTCAGATTTCTTTCTTATCTGCGTTACTTAATTTCAGCCCATACCATGAACACACTTGATGCAAACACAAAAGCCTGATAAGTTGGAAGATGTATCAGCCTCCTTTTGATCAGGCAAACAGCAGCACCAGCACAGGTTGTGTGACAGCACTTCAGGTCCTTCAATCCTTCCTCAGCTCCAGCAGTATTCCACAGTTGCTCCTCCCCTTTGGTTTTGCACAGCCCTTCTTACTTTGGAATTGGTTATACTCAACATGACGTGTGTTCTTCCAAATCACTTCAAGGCAGTGATGCCTGGGCTCCACACCACTGCCCTGACCCACTTCAAAGTGGTCCTGGTAGGTTTTATGCCTCTACAGAACTGCAGCGAAAAAGCGAGTTACTGAAACACTGCTGTGACAAGTGGTGGAATTAATTTCACAAGGACTCCCTGGAAAAGTCTGAGAGATACCCATTCCTAACGGCTGTTACTGCACAGATATGATCCAAAGAGCTATTTTCAGTCCTTCCACCAAAATCACAGCAGCTGTTACAAGTAGCTGAAATGACTCTCCCAAGATTATCAGCATAGACAAAACGGCAGTTTTTAGCCAGCAAAGCTGCATCTTTTACAGAAATATACAAAAGACGGTAGATAAAGTAGCTCACTATTCTACATTGTCTCAAAAAGTACACTATCTCAAGGGAGAGTGAAGATATCTTGTTAAACTATATTTTCTGCAGGTGGTAAATCAATTCTTTCTCTCACCAAAACATCAGTGGGAAGCTGAGGCACTAGGTACAGAACTTGAGTTCTTGGCTTCAGAAAGCAAGGCTTTTATATGCTCCTTACTGGTTTTAAAGGACTGGAAAAGAAAAATTAAAATTGCAAGCAGCATAACATATTTGGCCAAACAGTATCTCTTGGAAACTCAGTGTAATCCCAGCCTAACAGCTATTACTGTTGATATATTTAATAACTTGTCATTTTTCTATTCATCCAGAATAAATTTTTTGAAGACTTCAACACAGTTCTGAATGAAGTTGGTAACAGTTGGTATCTACATCACATCTGAAATGTAAATGAGTCATTTTTGTCTTTTGGGGGACTAGGATAGAAGAGAGTGCTCTTCAGTTCTGCTGTTAAAAATAACTTTCCCCTTGTTACACACAATATCCCCTTTAATGATCCCTGCTAGGTATTACTTACACGATGACCTATTAAACAAATGGGGACATGATGCACCCGGCATGCTTCAAAATTCAAGGAGAGGCAGATATTTAAAACAAAAATAAGCATGTACAACACAAGACCAGGTACTGCATTACATCTAAAAATGCCACACTAAGATTCAGGAAATAAAAAAAAAAAAAGACAAAATAGGGGTGTGAAATGCAGCAGAGAGGATTCAAAATGCCATTCCTTACTGCTTGGAAGGGGTTCAGCTTCAGGCAAAAATCTCCTCAGCTTCAGACACTGCTGATTGCTGGAGCTGCTCCAGCAAGTCCCTCAGCTGTTCTCCCTTCCCCAAGAGGAAGCTGAGCAGCCATCACCTCCCAAGGGCAAAGAGGCTAGATGATATGTCACCTTTGCCTGTCTTCATGTAAATATATCTTTTGATAATGATAATCATGATAAAATGCTTACCCGGGTACGATGGATTAATGATCACTAGACATTCACTCCCAGCTGAGCTCTTCTCCGGTAGTTTGACACCATTAAAATTATGTAAATGTCAAAGTGGGCAACAGCAATACATCAACGGAGAATTTCAACTGTAGTAATCTGATTACAACCTTTGTAGTGCTGCTACCTCACTGCAAGAGGCTTTAATTGTTACAAAGAAGCACTCATGAACAACCCTCCAGGAGGCTTCACTGCAGCTGTTAAGCAGTTTTCTGGACTGAAGGCGGAACAAAGTCTATTTCTGGGAGATTGCACTCTGGGTACATCGGTGGAAAGAATCTCTGTCCCACACCATTCTTGCTCCATTTCTGAGGTCCTGCATACTGAGGTGTGTAGAAATAGGCAGTCATTCCAGCTATAATGAAGCCTACACTACAAAATGCAATGCAGTGCAACAATGCAATAGAATTCACTAACTTGAGCACCAGAGGCCACATCACTGTGCTAAGCACAATACTACAGTAGGATTTAATATGCTGACAAGGTTCACCATCACTTACTCCCAGAGCTCCTGGGCCAGGCAGAGCTGCCAACCGTAACATTCCCAGACAGCAAGGGGGGGAAGAAGCACTCACAAATCAGTGGTTCTTGTCTTAAAATTGCCTAAATATTTCTGATAAGCAATACCCAACAAGTTTTCATTTAAAATAGTGGCATAGTAATTTGAAAGTCAGAATGAATCACTTTAGAAGCAGTAAACGCATTTAAATGCATCCTGAATAGACATGCCATGCCCCATTGCTTTTCCTGCCCTCAAGAGTCCTGTCCAAAATGATTTGACACATAACATGCATCCGAGATATTTAAATCATATCAAAGCAGAGCTTTGGCTATGCTTCTTGAAGATCCACCTGTTAGAGCAGCAGGCATGGGTAACTAATTTATTTATTTATTTATTTTAAGGTTGTTAATCTACTGACAAGCAGTGGAATACCATGACACCGTAGGGTGAGAAATTATGGGAAATTACAGTGGCACTGGTGCTTGAGTTGACAAAACTGCAGCAAAAACTGAGGATGAGAAGCCTAAAAAGTCAGAGAGGTAGAGAGATGGCCCAGGACAACAAGAGAACCTCGACCATAGCATTCCTGCCTAGGATGAGTTAAAAGGGAATTACGAAAGGACAAGGAGAAACTGCCTAGGGAAAATTTGGGATAATTTAGGAGATCTCTTGGAGCAGAAGTGACTGGGTATAGAAGTTGAGGTGTGTTGAAGGAGTGAGAGATCATAGATTTCAAGGAACTAGGTCAGGAATCCAGCAGCAGAGGACATTTCAAGGCCTAGGGATTACACAGGGCAACTCTGCCTGCTCAGGAACAAGAGCTACTGTGGCTTCTCAACCCACCACAGCAGCAAATCAGCCTAATGCATTGCTTTGATTTGGACACAGGACAGGATATATAGGACTGTCACCTCCATAAGGGCTTTCCCAGTGCTGCCTCTTCCCTAACTCCTGGCATTAGTTGTGAATAATTTATAGCCCTAAAGATTAAAGTTTCATGAAACCGATTCAACAAAAAAATAATCCAGTATCTCTAGTCAGAAAAACAGTGATAAAGGGAAAAAAAAAGTTTGAAAACTGAAGAACAGTATCTTCAAGTGGTAATTTACTTAACAGTTTACTTAACAATAAGAAGAAACCTAACTTGAGCAGCATTTTTAAATGAACAGACATTACTATGACTCGTCACTATGAAGTTGCAATGTAGGCGATAACTTCTCTTGGAGGATTTCAAGGTTAAGGAGCTATTAGAAGGAAAGAGGCAAAAATTTTTGCTTTAAAAAAAAAAAAATTCTAAAATTGCTACAAGCTTTTTCATGTAACATGAGTTCATCAACTGACCTTGCCTAAAAGGAATGACTTCCTCATATATATATCCTGCATTAAAATTAATTTATTCAAAACATGCACACTCCTTCCTCTTGCTAGATTTATTTTTTTTCTCTAAATGCTTGAGGAGTCATAATATTATTTTCAGTGTACCTAGTGTTAAATTATATATAAAAATATGTAGGATACATTTCAGTATGTAACGTGTGATACATATATATATGTATAGAATAAGAGTATATATATATATTCTTTTATATATATATATATATATATACATACATAAATATATATATAAAAGAAGTAATTTCCCTAGCTGCAAGAAACCTTACTGTAGCAGCATGACAATGAGCCAGCAGCCTGGAATGTACAATACTGCTGACCTTCTATACTTCAAAATTATTCCAGAGAAGGTGAGCTTTTTTAGAGCTCCTGGATTATTTGTTCATACTTGTTCACCATCCCATCTCTACTCACTGCCACTGATAACACACTGATAACAAGAGCTGAAAGTCTACTTCTCGATCAAGCAAAAGGCTCACTGTTCCTTATCTAATCAACTAAGTATTTTATTTACCATCAATTTACACTAACTTATCCTTACTGCTGACTGTATTTCTTTTATGGTTTTAATTCAATCCCTCTTTATTTCTTCATGTTTATTCAGTGCATTTTCTTCCATACTGCAGCCCAGGAACTAACAGCAAATCCAACACTTCTCCAGCATTACGGAGCTCAGACCAAAGATACCAAATGGCAGCTATCTGCCCATGGGCAAAGGTTTCATCTCATGGAAACAACAGACACAGCAGTAGTGGGCTCGTGTTCTGACTTCAGTCAGAACTATAATAGAGACTGCAGCCATTTCAAACAAAGGGATATACCTGGCATGGTAGTATCCCTCTGCTTTGGTAAGATAGGTTAAAATAAACAACATAATACAATTGCAAAGATACTGAAGACTGAAGTCTGACATTTTACTGAAAAAAAAAAATCTCATTTTATTTTATATATCCCTATCATAGATGGATGGTCAGCAGGTAAATAAAGAATACAAACCTTATAACACTACAGGAAATAAAGTCATTTTGTTCAGTAATCTATGCTTCCTACTACTAATGTAATAATTACTTGCAAAAACAGCATGCAATGGATGTGGAAATATTTTCCATTTCTAGCAGACTTCAGTGGCTACTACACATCTCCACAGTATTGTAAAATGCAGGACGCTCACACAGCTTCAGATCAGAAGTGCTGTCTGAAACTTCATTGTAAGTAATTAAGGAGAGGTGAAAAGAAAAGGAAATAAAAGATAATTAGTAGAGATTATTTTGCTAGCCTCTCTGGAGAAGGATACCCTGTAACAGGCTGAAAGAGCTGGGGCTTTTTAGCCTGAAGAAAAGAAGACTCCAGAGGGACCTTATATGGCTATCCAGTACCTGAAAGGGGCCTACAGGAAAGCAGTGGAGGGACTTTTTATAAGGCCATATAGCCATAGGACGAGGAGAAATGGTTTTAAACTGGAAGAGGGTGGATTTAGACCAAGTATCAGGAAGAAATTCTTCGCTGTGAGGGGGTGAGACACTGGAAAAGATTGCCCAGTGAGGCTGTGGACACTCCCGCCCTGGAAGCATTGAAGGCCAGGCTGGATGGGACTTTGAGCAACCTGGTCTAAAGGAAGGTGTCCCTGCCTATAGCAGGGTGGAAATAGGTGGTATTACAGAAATAAATACAAGTAATACAACAATACAAATAAATTGTATGTGGACATCATACTTTCCTCCCCTTGTCAAAACTTTGTCATTTGGTAGACCTGGCTGCTCGTCCCACTAGACACGACAAAGTCCCCAAATCATATTTGGTAAGTTTCCAGACCTTGAGTAACTCAGGCTCCTACTAGAAAGGGAAAAAAAAAAAAAAAAAAAAAACAGCTTTCAGATGCATCTAGGAAAAACTAAAATCTTATCTATGTGAAAGAGATTTAAAACATTACATTGTTCTTGTTTATATATGTATGAAAGTAATATGTACAGGAGCTGTCGTTAGATAATGTATATAGTCAAAATGAGTAATAAGAGCTTTTTTTTTTTTAAAAGCAGAACTGAAAGTGTGGTCAAGGAGAATCTGACAGACCTATAACTGAGCCCTTGGAAATTTGAACTTGCAACACTATAGTTGCCACTAATGACGTCTAAAAATATTGGTTTATACATAAACTCATCTATATTGAAGGAGACAAAATATGTTGTCACAAGGTGATAAAAAATGATGAAGCACTAAAGAAAGGCAATCCCCATTAATAAGTAGGAGAGATTACAAGTACGATGCTAAATACGAGAAAGATGCAAAAAATAAGCAAATTTATAAAAGTGCAAAAAAATTAATAGAGGAATTGCAATATGAGCAAAGCATGGTTAAAATATTCAATGTACACTTATACTCCAAATATGCAGTAGATAAATAACTAGAAGATTACAGAAAATCTGAAATTGAGTTATTATAAAAAGAAAGAAATGTAAAAACCACCAGTAAGGAAAAAGTGCAAATTACAAAATGCAAATTACTTTGCAGTAGCACAGGAGAACATGAGACATGCAGACTGTAGTATTAAGTCATCACTCCAACTACAATCTTAAATATGATTCTTTTAAAAAAAAAGGTACCTTCAAATCATTCAAATGTTATATATAAAAGAACATTTAAAAAGACATTCAGGTCTGTCTACTTGAGTAAGAATAATGTCTAGAAAATAAAGCACACAAAATAATGCATTGAAAACAAGGCATATAAAATTAAGTATGAATAGAGAATTATTAAATACGTATAACTTAGATCAAAATAGATGTATAAGAAGCAAATAAGAAAAATGCAATCTAGACTGCAACGACAATGAATACGCAGTCAAGTTTGAAACTGTTCAAACTAACCAGTGGCTCAATATCCCCCCACACCAGGAAGTGCTCAAAGCCAGGCTGAGGGGTTTTGAGCAACCTGGTCTAGTGGGATGTGTCCCTGCCCAATACAGGGGGGTTGGAACTACGTGGTCTTCAGGTCTCTTCCGTCCCCAGAACAGTAAGATAACATGAATAACCTCCTGAAAGCAGACCTTCTTGTTCCCAAAAAATTTACAATTTATCTACAATTCATATAATTTAAATTTTAGCTAGATTGTAACTCTCTAAAAAATAAATTTAAGTCACATTGAGTCAGCCTTACTGAAACAGAAGTTGCTTTTTTTTTTTTCCTAATGTCTCCAGCTCTCGTAAAACTCAACCAAGTGTTTAGAGAGTTTAACCACCCTGGTGAATCAATTGCAAATGCTACCAGAAGACTTCAGATTTCTTTTGCGTAAAACTTTTCTGACATCAATAAGAATTAAGTGTTAAAGTCACAAAATTACTTCAGCTCTAAGATCAAGTTTTTAAGCAAAGAGCTCAGACCAAAAGACTCAAGCAGTGTCATGCCAAAAAATCCAATCCTGGAAGTCAGGCAAACTGAAAAATTTCTAAGTAGAAAACAATTTCAGTTGAAGAAAAAGGCTTATATGGCCTAACGTATGCTTAGATAAGAAATTGTGGGCAAATTCTTTAAAGGTTCTCAAATAGTTCCATCATACAAGTATTTGTTAATTACTATGCACTATAAAATTATTAAAATGTTTATTTTCTAATGCCAGATCAATTACTAAGTGTATAAGAACCCTTATGAATGGCTTGAATCATTAATTTCCATTTGTCATTTGTTTTTTTGATATCAGCAACATCAGAACAATATGATGACATTTGAAATCCCAATTACTTATTTTCAGAATTCTAAGAATATTAAGGGGTTTTTTTATAAGCATAATTTCCCATCATGGAGAGGAAAGCGTGCCACAATCAATTTTGCATATTTATCTGAGACATAAGTTTTTATTGTATTTCCATGGAGCTACATTAATACTTTCCATAGCAAAATTGATCCACGTGACTTGCACAGCAAGTATCACAACACGTATAAACTATGCAATAATCTTGACAAAATCTGCAATCATTTCAGCCTTCATACTTAATTTATGATTTGAGATGGAAAAGTCACTATAGGAAATGGAGTAAAGAAAAATAAACTAGCATAAAGCCAAGGATTTCAAAAGGCTCTTCTTATAAAGGTATAGGAGACATTCAGCCTCTTCGTGTTCATATTACATCAAAACTCAATTATATGATCTAAAATAACTGCCTGATCAGAAATACAGCTAGGTTATTATGATCCCATACTTTTTTCTGAGACTACTGCTTCCTTCTCCAGAAGGATAAAAAACATTTAAATAATAAAAAGTCATTAACTTTTATAACTTAGAAAATCTCTCTCTTTAGTTTTAATATGCATTTTAGATGCAAAGTAAATTTCCATTTAGACTAATTCAGTAGACCCCAGGATGTACGTAATGTATAGGCAAAAGGGACTAAAAGGATGCTCCTGGATCACTGAAGTCCATTCCCCTGCTTGCAAATACACCAAATGACTTTTAAATAAGGGCAGCATTCCACTATAAAACCAATTCATTATTTTAGTCCTTGCTGTTCTGCCTGGAAAGCCACTCCACAAACTCAGTGCCCCAGTGGCATTATCTGTGGATGTATCATCTGTATCATCTGTAGATGGCAGTCACATCACTGTGTTCCTCTGTTCTCCTCCTCTATAGCTGTCAAATTTCCCACACAAAATGGGCTCTCTCCTTTCTCCTGATGATCTCACTTGTTGCATTTGTTCCAGCTTCAGTGTATCCTTTTGAATGCAGATGACCAAAATGTGCATAGTGCATCAAGATGTACATAGTGATCAAGGCATCAGTGAAACCTCACCTGATCTGGATCCCTTGTCATTGTAACTGATTCTGCTACCCCAGTGATGCAGTGACCTTTTCATGCACCTCCTCTTCATTCTGCTTTTCCTGCTCATTTTCTACTGATGATCTCTTGGCCCACAGCTGAATTTTCTGCTGTTAGTTCCCAAATGCAGGCCCACCTAATACTTTGTACTATTAAATTTAATCTAGGTCTTCAAGGTCATGCTGTTCTTGCCCTATAACATCCTACTCTTTTGCAGGACTCTTAACTGTGCCATCAACAATCTTCATTATAGCAAAGACATTCTGTTGCCCCATGTGCCCCAAGTGGTAGAAAGCATTAATAAAGGGAATCATTCCCCAAAGATCTTCCCAAGAAACTGAACCAACAATTTTCCTCAGGCTTGATGCTCTCGGAAGTCACACCAGCTGCCATCTCCCTTTGCCTATATTTACAATAATTTTAATAATTCCCATCTCCTCCAGTTTTGCTTCTTCTTTTCCATTTGGCACCACAACAGATGTCTTACTTTAAAAAAATAAAAATTAAAAAAAAAAAAACAGCTCTTCCTACTCAAGATAAATCAGTTTTCTTTCCCTGAACAGCTATCAGAACACACTGCCATCACATACCAAAGGTTAACAATGGCACATTAGCTATGCTAACAGGGTCTTCAAAGGTTCTACACACTATTTTGCTACATTAATCTACTACACTACTGATTTTAATGACAAGCTGGCAGGTTTCTAGTAGCTCAGCTTTTTCCTGTCTTTTATACAGATATAGTCACACCAGAATTTGATAAATACATTAAAATGTCCTTATATTTAGCCTAGAACTTCATATGTCTTTTTTTTAAAAAAAAAAAAAAAAAAAAAAAAAGAATATTAAGATAAAAATCATCTCTTCTTCTCCTTCATCTAACATGACCCCCAAAAAAATGGCTTGTACTTGTGGATTCTGGGTTTCGTCGTCTTCTTCCACATCTGCTCCTACAGCACAGCATCAACTGCTACCCAGTACCTCATTCTTTGAAACAAGCCACCTGGTCCTTTACCAGGTGACTATTCATACTGCAAGGTACCGAACCATGTTCCTTCAAGATTCAGTTCCTTGCTTAGGATATTCATTCATTCTTGCTAGTCTGATTCTCCTTGAACTTGAAAAAATTGTGAGTCTCCTCCATACTCCAGATCCAAAGACCACTGCAAGGTTCACAATAACTCATCTGTGCTTTCCTGTGCTGCAGAAACTTCCCTGCCATCCATCCTGATCTCCTTCTCAAACATCTAACTGTTCTGGCACCATTTAAGTGCACATTTTAATAGTAATTTACATCAGGGCTAACTTCACACAACGCAGGTCCCAAGCAAGATGTGAAAATAAGACCCTGGACAATTTTATGTAAAATTCTTTATTTTCCATGAACCCATCCAGCTTGCCAGAAATACAACTGTCTTCTGAGAGCTCAGACCTCCCACACATTCCTCTCCAGTTCTGCATCCTTGGCTTTGCTCACCTCCAAACACAGCTCTAAGTCCTCCCTCAGAAATGCAGAATCCATGTTGCCTCAGGAGCCCCTGGACAGATTGCAGCCCCTTGACTTTACACAGGAGCTAATTACCATGACTGTTCACAGAAGATCCGCTGTGCAGGCCTCTATCCCTCAGCACATAACAGACTTATATGCTCAGATGCGAAGAAAGTATCAAAACAAATGAGAATAATAAAGACTAATACTGCAAATCTGGCCTAGATTTCATACACAAGTGTTGCTCTGAGGCTGGAATTCAACCACTCTAAAACAACTCCTCTTGCATAACATTCCAGCATAACAGAGTAACTCCTCTGAGGAGAGGATGAGAAGGATTAGACTGTCCAGCCTAGAGGAGACTGAGAGGCGGCCTCAATGCTGCCTGAGGAGGAGAAGCACAGAATTGTGCCAGGCTCTGCTCCTGGTCACCAACACCAGGATGTGTGGGAACAGTGCAAATATGAGCTGGGGAACATCAGGCTGGAAATTAGGAAAAAATTCTTTATCACGATGGAGGAGATTGGACACTGGAACAGGCTTCCTGGAGAGGTGGTTGCTGCCCCATGTCTGTTTAAGAGACTTCTGGACGATGTCGTCATTAATATGCTTCAACTTTTGCTGAGCCCTGACATGGTCAGGCCATCATACTAGATGATCTCTGTAGGTCCCTGCCAACTGAACTGTTCTACACTACTCACACATTAAAACAAAACAAAGAAGTTCTTTAGATTCAGCTCAAAAACTAGCATTAGAATAAAATAGCCAAACATATTATAAACACAGGGCTACATGGATAATTTTTTTTGTAAATCAGAAGTGTCAAATCTCGCTTGAAGTAATTTGCAGTAATTTCTGTGCTGTAACTGAACATAGACAAGGAGAATCACATCTGGTGCCTGGGCTGTGCAAACGCATATATAACTAGAGTTGAATACCAAAATCCAGCAATGATAGAATTCATTAGACCAGTATAATGTTGTGTAATTACTCTTTTTTTTTTTTTTTTTTTTTTTAAATCATCCACTGTGTGCCTGAAGAGCTCTTCTTACCCCTTGATATATTTACACACATCTGTATAAAAGGCTGAGGAAGTATTAGGTGTGTCAGAAGATCACACGGAATGGAAAAGCAACCACTGTACAATAACTGTACTGCCAGTGAATCAAAACTAAAACTAAAACTAAATTCATCCCCTAGCATACACTTTACAGATGGATACTGGATTTTTGTTTGTTAGAAAGTTGAACCTTTCTGTCAGTAAAGAAAAGTCCTGATATGACAAAATCACCTTCTTCCACCAGCACTTCTTCCTCAGCTTATCCAACACGTGTTTTCAGCTTTCCACCAAATATATCATCCACTGACTTTGGCGCAGATCTTTCTAAAAATCTTCCCTTAGTCTTTCATCAGGGAAGCCAGTCCCATGCATTATCACTCATACCTTAGATTTGGAAAGACCTGCCAGCCAACAACCAACTGCTGTCTCTCAGGCATAACATGACTTCCTTTGCTTCTTTCCTATCCATCACAGGAAGGTGCCCTTGCCTCCTGCCAGACCTCTCATACAGACATCCTCTCATCTCAGAGTCCAGCCTTCGTCCATTGGGCTGCAAGTCAGTCTCATCCATATAGGCCCTATCAAAACATCCCAGTTCCCCGAGCCAGCAGGGCAATGAGAGGGAACTGCCACACTTCTGTAGTGACAGTTTGTCAGAGAAGAAGGGTATTTGCCACCACTGCCCAAATTTTTCCAAGTGGTGCTTTTCATGTAGGTGGTGCTCTCCATCTCCTTTCCAATGCACCTGGCTTGTCTGCACCATCCATAAGGAGGAGGGGAGCTCAGGCTAACTGAGGAGTTAAGCTATCTGGAAAGATTAATAATGCAAACAATCCTGCAGTTTGTCTCCTCTGGTAGATGGGTTTGATGATGCTCGTGCAGCTAAATGCCAGCTCCAACCTTTGGCTAAGGTTCAGCAGGCAATTATGGGGCCAGCACAGGGCTTACAGACAGGCCTGAGGGACAAAGTAAGAGCCTGCAGCCGCCTGCACCCCACTCCCAACACCACCAGATCCACACACCCAATAACGGCTTTCTCTCCAAAGCTGTAGCTGTGGCTGAACAAGAGATGAGGAAATGCAGACAGATAAAAGCAGTCTGCAGGGACAACAAAAGCAAGCTGAAACCAATTATGATTTGCACTTATTTCATATCAGCCCACAGGACTAACACAAAAAACACCGGCACTGACCAGCCCGCTTCATTTTCAATTCCCCATTTTTCATGGAAGTTATTTGAGCTATGTGCCTGCAGGCACAGAGGGAGCTGCTCCACATTAAATATATATTGAATTCATAACAAAAATACTCCCTCTGAAGTGGTATTTTTATTGTAAACAAAAGCTGCAAAAGTTCACACCTGAGGTTTTTCCAACAACAGAGAAAATTGGCATTTAGCACGTAAAAACAGCCAAAAGGAATACTAAAATCATCAAGCCAAAACCTAAGGGATGCAGAGTTGTCCTTCAAAGGGAAAAGGTTTGTACACAAGTGAAAGAAAAACACATTCTTTCTATTAACTATGGTATGCAGCATATTTATCTTTTAACTGTTCACCAGTACAATTAAGAAATTCCATTTTTTTAAAAGCTCAGGATTTGGAAGACATGAAAAATGTGCTGAAAAGATTATTTTTAAACCCCGCTAGACAAGAACAAACTTAGCTTGTAGTTTGAAGAAAATGAAAGTGAAGTACCTTTGGTGCATGAACAGTTGTTTTTTGTAATTAGTATTTTGATCATTTTCCAATTAGTTATTGTGACAAGGATATATCTGAAACAGAATTAATTTAAATTTTATATCAATTTCTTTTCTCTCACAAGAAGCACAGAGGAACAAGAAAAAGACCCTAATAAACGAAGCAAAACATGTTTTAAATTCCTAAAATGTAAATCTTTAAGAAAGTATCTGTCAGTCATCTTTGAAGAAGGATTTTTTCAGATTTGCTTTCATGTATAATTATAGGACAGAACATCTATTACTGACCCACGTATTCCTGATGCAGAGCAATCAAAACACCAACACTATAGGACTGCACAGCTCTATTGCTGGCTGCTTTTTTTTCCATTAAACATGGAATCAGCCTGCTTTGTATGAGGTCAAACTCCCAGAAAGATTTTCATACTTCTGTAGTTTACTCCTAACTGACAGTAGGCAAAAGTGTACCAACAGCAATCACCAAAACAGCACTGCTATTCTAAGGAAAAAACAGAAAGTATTCTGAGGCAGCAACTTCTTGAAGTGGTCAAAGGCTGCTGTACCCCAGCCCCTCTCCTTCCAGACAGTAAGCACACCAGCAAGTTCCAGTTAAGCCAGATACAGGCAGTAGGGTCAGTGCTGTTTGGAAAAGTCCTGTCCACTACGTGAGACAGCTGCAGCTTTGGGCAGATCAACTAACGCTGCTTGCTTTCAAATATCCTCTTCCCAAGAACCTCTTGCACATCAACCAAGGAGCAGATCAAAGCATCTGACTCCTTGTGTCCTAGCAATCTGCTAAAGGACCATGTCTTTCCCAAGAGCTTTGCAGCCCTTCCTGCTATAGATGGCCAACCCAGTCATCATGATGTTATGGAAATTCCCACAGTATGCACAGTAGGACAAGCCACCTTGGCAGACTAAAGAAAACACCAGGACTGCAACAACCTAATCCATTTCAGATATCTTTCACAACATATGCTTTTGAAAAATCATTATCATGCCTTTCAAATAACAAGATCAAACTCCACAGAATTTGCAGTGAAAAGATAATATGGCTAACTATATACATCAGCAATTTAAATCATCTGAATCAACTATGTTAGAGGAATTAGTTGCATACTTAAAGTTCAATATTTGCATAAGTCTTTGCAAGTTGCAAATAGAAAGTCAGATAAATTGATTCAAGATAAAGACCTAGAAGGCACCACAGATAGACTATTACAATTTAAGTCTTACACTAAACTTGCACTCAACACAGAGTTTTCAGGGGACACATTTGTATATTTAAAGGATTTTTTCCATCCTATAGGGAGGTTTGCAGTGATTATTACATCAACAGCATTTCCATGTTGAGAGAATGCAGGAAAGGAAAAGGATGTAGCATAACACCAAAGAATCTATCAGGTACAGCTCTGGATATCACATATCATTTATTAATATTTCAAAAATGCTGCAATTAAGAGGCAACTACACTTTGCTTTGTTTTCCTTTTTTTTTTTTTTTTTAATGAAATGGTAATTCCCTGTTTCTGTACTTATGTATTTCCCTAGATACGCAAGGAAGTTATCAATCATTTTTCTTCAAACGTTGCTACAAAATATATTGAAGACCACTGAACAGAAAGCTCTCACACTTTAAGCTGAAGACAGCATCAGCAGATTTGAACAAATCTCACACTTCCAACATGCTAATTGGTCTGGAATCTGGAATCAAATGTTCACTACAGAAGGAAGTTGGGTGGACTGAAATCAATGAAACAGATGCAGGAAATCTTAGCACAGAAACACTTGGTCACAAAAACTTTCCATGAGATGTCCCACAGAAGCTAATGCCGACACTTTCGCAGAATATCGCTCCTAGAAATCCAGCCAGTAGAAATAAAATTAGTAATAATGACAATCTTACCTGGTCCCAGGGACAGATGATTCCTCCGAAACACATAAAGAGATATCCCATGGCAACAAGACATACCCAGACCACCAACGAAAATACACGGAGCAGCTTCTTAAAGACAGGCTCTAAGCAGACAAGGATAAATATAGCAAAAAAAATTGCTAGAGCTGTTGGAACAGTTATTAAAAATGCCACGTGGTCTTCAATTTCCTGAAAACAAAGGAAAATGAAAAGGAAGTTAAAAACTGATGTACTTAAAGGTCAGACCAGAGTAAGACACTCTTAACTGATGGTGCACTGATATTTCAGAGAGACATGGGAATATCAATCAAATGTCTAGTGATATTGATTCATATCACTAGACATGGACCCACAACAGGATTTCTGTCCATGTAAGGAGCTGTAATTTGGATTAGCTTCATAAATAACCATTAGCCACACGAATACCTCTTTGGTTAAATTGAGATGTACATTATTTGAAGTAGATTGAGAAAACTAACTCACACTGCAGTAATGTGGTAGGCATGAAGGACCAAGTGAATTAGAGGCAAGGCATATCCAATCTGCAGAAAGTGGCACAAGCTTTTCTGCTCCTGAATTCACAAGATCTCTGCAGACAGTATGGTTCACAGGTTAAACTGAAGAATCTCCACTGAAGAACGCAACTGTCTAAACACCTCCCAAATTGACTATGCTGTCAATAAGTCCTTTAGAGTCTAATTTTTTTGACATCAATATCTATCAGGTACTATCTATCTTGCTTCTTTTTGAAGCACTCAGCTGGATGGATGGGTTACAGATTATATGCACCTTTTTTTTCCTAGCAAGTGCTAACTTTGAAATGTGCAGCAACATGCAGTGCAATAGCTGGAACGTACCTCAAAAAGAGATTCAGAATAAAGCGGAATTAAATTTCTTTACAGAACCTGTATAAAAGTTACTACACTAATATGTTTAAATCATCTAGTGATAGAAGCATTAAAAAAATATTTATTACTGCATTAATTCCAAAGCATCCATGGTTGAAGTACAACAGCACTGTATCAAAGGCTGGTTGTACAACTTTCATTCATTCATGCAGCTGTTAGGAGTTCAACAGCAATTTTTAGCAAAAAAAGGATTGCAAAAGGCCCCAAATGCTGCTGTTGTAGCAGCGTAATGCCCTCCACAAGTCACACTGTATGCAGAAACGCTTCACCTCTACTTCTGTTGGTGAAATCATGGGGACAATCTGAAAGCGCCTATTTGATCATTTTTCAGCACTGATTTCAACTGATTTTCCCCTAGTTTTGTAATGGCTTTCTTAGTGTCTGATACTTTTTGCCCACTGGTAGCTCATCAGCTTAAATACTTAACATTTTATCTTCTGTGGGCTTTTTATCTTACTTATATAAAACTTTCTACAGGTAGTGCAAAAATAAATAAATAAATAAATAAATTGGAAACGTGTTTCAGCATTTTTTTTTCCCCCTCATAAAAGACAAACTACACAAGCCAGTATCCATAAGAGACAAGTGCTGTTGCACTCTTTCACATCCTTCCCCTGCTGTTCATGACCTTATTGTGCATGCTCTGCACACTTCCATGCTCGTCAGCTGCCTCCAGCATGCTCACCCACTGCCACGAGTGTCCCCACGCCTCCGGTCAGCACCACATCAGGCAGGAGCCACGAGCTCAGGCATACACATAACCAAAGCAGACTCTGGACTTTGACAGGAGAGGAATTGATCGACTTTCTGCCAAGCTCATTAGCTGATATACCATATGGCTCAAGCCATTAGCCATCAGCCATATGGCTCCTGGAGCAGAGCAGCAATCCTTGGCTGCTGGAAACCGGCAGAAACACAGCTATGAGAGCCTACCTCTGATCAGGCAGGGCAGGCTGAGGGTTATCCTTCCTGTACTTCAGCTATTGCCACGAAGCCAAACAGAAAGACAGTAGTAATTTTCAGAACTAACTCTTGCCTTTCTCACCTTTAAAACACATTTAAGTTACCTTATCTTCTTCTGTGTATGACTGCATAATAATAAATGGGGTTTTGTTCATCCCCACCCCTGAAGTTTGTTTCAGTGAACATCTTGATCAGTTTCAGCCCAGATTTCATCAAAAGCATTTAATTAAACTGTTTCACTCCTGCACTTACAGGTGGGATTCAAAACTCCTGTTACACACTGAGAAGTGAGACCCCTCCCCCGAGACAGGACAATGTCACTCCTTTCCTCTCCCTTTATAGATGGGACATGACAACACTGTCTATCATACAGTCAAGGTTGCAGACATGAAGAGGAACTCACACCATCCTAAAGAAAGCCAAGATTCAGGAAACTTGGACTTAAGTGATGTCAAATTTGATAACATCAAATTCATAACACGGTAACAATGAATCTATTAATGAACTACAAGGAATTTGACAATATGCTTCTCCATTTCAGTCATGTATGGGTACATACTGCTTTCTAGGATGATCTCACTCTATAACAGAATAATATTCAGCTTTCAGTTTACAGCACATATATACACACACAGTTAAATATCTACATATATACATATTCTATCATTAGATCAATCTATCAAAATTTTGTTCCTCATTACAAGCTAATCACCAAAAAAACCCTTTTTTTTTAAAGTGTAAACCAACCTCAACACTTAGATGAGCCATTTCAATCACCAAATGTAAAAGTTATTCCTATTATCCCCCCTTGTTTGATTGCCTATTCCAAAGTTTTGAAGTTTTGGTTTGTCTTAAATATATGCAGTAAAAGAAATAAAAAATAGACCCCAGTTACGCCAGCTTCTCATTCCATGTATATGAAAGCAGCCTCCCTGGCTTCAGTGGGACTTCACCTAGCTGAGCCGACGACAAAGCCACAGCTTCTAGAAGCCCAAAGTGCTTACATCTTACCATACACATTTTTTATCTAAAGTAAAAGATGAATTTAATGATAGAATAGGGTAAGCTGAAGGCAATTAAAGTATACATATAAAAAAATAATTCTTGTAACTTTAATTCATTTAATTCAATTCATTCAATACAGGGTACTTTTCCCAATATTGCCTGTAAAATATGTGCTAGTTTTAGGCCAACAGAGGCAGGCTGCCTGACACGGGATTTTCTTCTCAAAATTACTTGCAACAGTATTTTTCTATTTCTCTAAAGAAGTGAAATTTTCAAAGAGGAGGACATTTAGAGCTTGGAACGTCTCTATCAGTATTAGCAATCATCAGTGTGTTTAGCAAGTTACAAGATGATGTCAGGTACAAGGACAATTCCCAACAATAAAATGTTCTGTTTCCCTAACTATTTCCGCAGGATGGAAAAAGAACCCGCACAGAACACTTTCCTTCTTTTTTATTGCTACTCACAGAAATTAAAATACACCAGAGGTAATGGAATTAAACTATCAGCATGACACTTTCAAACATAACGGCTAGGCCTACAATACATGGATCTTGCCTGACAGCTCTATCTTCCTGAGTGTTTGCTATCTTGCTGCCTTTTAATCACTGAAGAAATTAAGAAGTCTACCGTTACAAATTGTTCTAACCCCCATAAATGCATAAGTACGTAATAATATTGTTATCATCTCTAAAATCTGAATCACTTTCACTGATCTTTCCAAAAGCTACAACCTTTTCTCATTCCCCATCCTGTTCCCTCCCCTTCCAAATAACAGTGTGCCTTCTGTTTAATTTTAAACATCAGAGCTGCTGTAGAGCAATTCACTCTTTTATATAAGCCACACAACTAGGTAAAGCACCCTATAAAAATGAACAAACAAGCATTTACAATAGCAGTCTCAGCATAAAATCTCCTCCCATCATCTCTCTCATTCTTTTGGTGCTTTTTCCTTTATTCTTGTCATCTAATGGAATTTGACACCAGTCTACAGACAGTAGACCCCTGCTGAGATCTGAAATACCACATGCTTAGTCACAATTAATTCAAACCATTTACTATACTAAATCATTACTAAAATCCTTTTTTGCTGAGATCAGTGAAATGCTTCTAAATAAGAACACATATTTTTTAAAAGTGAGCAGTGTTCTTCAAACATTGAAACTATGTAAGATTTCATATAATTACTGTAGAAAATGTTGAGCATTTAAAAAAAAAAAAAATGGCCTGAAGGACTATTAGCTCACCCACCTCCTTAACAAAGTAGGACATCTTCATTTAAGCAGGCTGACTGCAGGAATCTGTTCCGTTACCTCTTTAGCAAAAAATGGCCATTTTTTCCCGTAAAATCTTTCCAAAGTCTTGTGAGAATGAGAACCACAATGATTTTCAGAAGATGTCACCACCTTTCTCTTCACAGAAGTACACAGCATTTCAGTTCTCTAACACCTCAAGAAATAGTTCTCTCCAAAGATAAAGATATAAAAATCTCCTGGGTGCTTGTAACTTTTATCCCATATTTTTATATTTTAGTGAACTTGCTTACAGCTGATTGCAGTGTGTCATATGCTAGGCAGCTGGAAAAATCCCCATTTTACTGGGAGATGCTGCTGCTCCCAGCCAAGGAGCTGTACAGCTTCATTTAGAATCTCATCATTTAGGACAACTGAAAAGTTTTCACTGACCACCGCAGAATTTTTTTCCACCTATTTCATCACTATGAGACCATCTTCCCTCCAGAAACGATGATTTGCCTTTAAGTCCAGATGCCATTTCCAAGCCTGCGTGGTATTTTCTTGATCCACAACTAAGAAAAACTTCTCTGCCTTTCACATCTACTTTTTTCTTTCATAACTCAAAGCTTTGCTCGTGCTTCCTTCTTACGTTTCTGGTTAGAAGCTTTCTCGTGTGCCTTTATATTTTAGTTGATTAATCATTTATTGAGCTTTCCACAGCATGCTCATGGACATTAGCAACAAATTAATTGAACTGTACTTTTTAATCAAACTGCCCTGCCTTTTATGTTGACAAAGTGCTTGATTTTCACCAAGAGATTTCTCCCTCTGATTCAACATTCCCTCTTTGGTTTGGTACATCAATAATAAGAACATCAGGCTCAACATCCAGTTTCTTCACAGAGATTCTTGTCTTGAGAAATTCACTTCCCCATTAATGAGTCAGAACCACATTCTGCACCTGCTGTTAGCAGACCGTGATATTTGACTACTCGCCTGCCAGCAATCAGACCAGCAATCTGCACATCACGTGCATAGTGAAATTTAGATTGTCATTATAGCTTCCAAGCTGCTGCACACACATATATGTAACTACAAGAAACAGTTCTGGATTCATGGCCAGATTCTAGTTCATTTTTTATTTGCTAGTATATTGGGACATTATCAGTATAGCAACACTTCATTCAGATCCTTCAGGTGACACTTTCATCACCTTGAACATTTCCTCAAACTTCCAAATAGTGAACAACATGTACTATAAAATCTCCCCACATGAGAAGCTCAGCATTTTGCACCAATGCAACAATACTTGTGAAATGAACTATTCTTTGTCTTCACACCATCTGCCCCAGTTAGCACAAAGACAATAATAGCGATAATAAAATGACTAACTACTTAAGTCTTGGGAAACACCCCAGCGATCACCTATGTTACTGACTACAGTATCAAGCACTTTTGGCCTGTGGGTCCTTAGTGAGTTTAGCTGTGTAGCTGTTCACATTCTCCCTTGCTTAGTACAAAGCAGCTGAATCCAATTTCTTCCTAGTTTGCCCAATAGGAATGAGAGTTGATACTTCAGTGTTGATACTTCAGTGTTGTATCAATCAGAAACACAAAGTCTAAAATACCAGAGAACACAGGCTTCTCTGCTTGACACAAAAACAACAGATCTCACAGAAGGTTTGGATGTGATCTCCAGAGGTACAAAGGAACAGTCAAAGGCTATGACCAGTGCAAATAACACTAACATAAGGAAGGCTAGGAGAAAAGTCCTGAAGGCAAAGTATTGGTCGCTAGTGGAGAAATAGAAGACTGTAGTAGCTCTCTCATCAGTGTTTCTGGAACAAAATAGGTTGACAAGCCTAGGTTCAATAAGCAGCTAAGAAAATTAATTTAAAAGGTAATTTGAAGAAATCAAGGAATCTTTAGGTACATGGAAGGTGCTCTTGAGAGGTAGCTAAATTTAACCTAAACTGGAAAAGAATGAGTTTGCTGGCACTTCAAAGGTCATAGGAAATCATTCAAATTGAACAGGTTACAAGGACATAGTACATTAGGAAAAGGTTGTTCTCCGAAAGAGTGGTCAGGCACTGGAATGAGCTGCCCAGGAAGGTGGCTGAGTCACTGCCCCTGGAGGCGTTTAAAAAACATTTAGATGTTGTACTGAGGTACATGGTTTAGTGGGGAAATACTGGTGGTAGGTGGGACTAGATGATCTTGGAGGTCTTTTCTGACCTTGATGATTCTGTGATTCTACATGATTTAAGAGAAGCAATAATGTTGTGGAGATCTGTAACTCCCAGCTACAGAGGACAGAAGTTTATTAAACTTATGCAGGAGAGAAATGCCAAAAAACGCCGTAACAGACAGATTCTCTTTTTAAAGTTTGCAGAGAAATGAAACAGCCATGTGAAAGTATACACATTTCTGTATAAACACTAAAAGCCTAAGAAAGACATGGAAAAAATAAAATGCCTGTCGTTAAATGGGGCATTATTTACAGAAAAGTCCTACTGAAAACTTGGTGGAAAAAAGACCTTCAGTAGAATATCACTGCTCCAGATAGAAAGTATAAAGAACAGACAGAAAGTCATATTTCAACAGGGACTGAAGAAAGCTAAAACAAAATCAATAATCTAGGAGAATCAACAAATAACAGTAAGCCCCTATGAATTAAAACGCTAAGCTGAACAGCAAAGGTTTATTGAAACACATCACCTAGAAGACTAATATCCAATCAGGATGGAAACTGTATGAGATTTTATGGAATACAGAGGTAAAGACAGGCTGCCAAGTAAAAAAAACACAACAGGTAATGGGATACTTCAGTGACTCTCAGCCAGACTGGCTAAGGATCACATCAGCAGACAGAAGCTAAGACACTTGTTTAGGTCTGGCTCATGGAAGAGGTGGAAAAAACAAACAATAACAATAACAACAAAACAGTCACACAAAGAAAAAGAAAACACTCATCTGATCTCAAGAAGTAGGAAGAGCCTGTGTCATAAAACGTTACTGTTGAGAAGCTGCTTTATAATGGTGAAGAACTGAAGAACAAACAAAACTCAAACACTAAAATTAACAGGCAGAGCTAGAAATTTACAGATTGAAATCTTCATAGATGGCTATAAAAATCAGATGCTCAAACGAAAAGTCATTGTCATTTCAAAAAGTCATTTCCCCAAAATGACTTGAGAAAGATCGAAACAAAGCCAGAACCTCAATAATATAAGCCAATAAAAGAATACGAGATATCATTTTTCAGAGGGTAAAAATAAGTAGCAAGTTCATTTTAAATCTTAATCAGGAGCAGGAAGCCTGCTAAAAAAGACACAAGCAAACAGATGATCCAGGTGTTAAAAAGAATGGAGAGATCAAACTGCTGCAGGACTTAAAGAGAAAAAAAAAAAAGTAAGTACATCATGGGGTTGTTCTCATTGCAGAATACATCACACATCAAAGGGTCTGTCTCAAACTTAAGATCAGTGTTGAGTTCAACAGGCAAAAAAAAAAAAATAAATCACAGAATAAAAACAAAAATCAGAAGGAGGGGATAGGGTTCTGCAGAAAGGGCCAACTGAATTTATGGAAGAAAGAGCTGAAACTGTAAAAAAATGTACCCTTCACCCAAAAGTGCCCAAGTATAATTCTGTACACTTGATAATAGGCTCTTGGTTGACTACCAACATTTTGAAACTGAGATATTTGGCACTTATAATAGGAAAGCCCATGAAAACATCACTTCTGTGCTCACAAGCAGTTAAAAAGCAACCCAAACCCCAGAACGTTAGTAGAAGAATAAACAAGCGAGAACATCATAATGCTACCTCAGTGCATCATGAATACCACCAGCAGTTCTGGTCCTCCCACTGCCACCACTCCAAAATGAATACAAAAGAACTCAAAAGATATGCTTGCGAGGGTCAAAGCTGCAGCACTGCGGACAGATATTGGAATAATGTTTGCTTTCATTTTCTCTTTTCTCTGCATAGAGCAGACACAGCTGTCCATTGAAACAGCACTTATGATTTTTAAAGGTAGTGTCCATCCAGACCAACAAGGATTGACAACCACTTGAATAATCTGCATGTAAATACAGAGACAGAGAATACTACAAGCCTAAGACCTCTCCTACATGGATGGGAATACAGGACAGACACCTATCACAATCAAAAGCATAATTAACAGAAGCAGAGCCTGGTACTTACGTGTTTTATGCAGATAAATATGCCCTGCACAAACCCCACGCACCCAACCGCAATGGTAAGCAGCTTTTCTTATTTTTTCTTTCCAATTCTCCCTTATCACATTGGCAATTTTCTCTTTCTTTAGTTTTCACTGATTAATAATCTCTCATCCTATTAACTACACCATAAGCAATCTGTCGGTGCTTACAACTTTTTATTAAATAAGATGGGCTTCAGAGGACCTCCAGAGTGCCAGGGAACTTGAACTGGACCATCATGCTATTTAGCCACCTTACACAACCTCAATCTTCTCTCAGCTGAGGATAATCGAAAGTTGCCTTCCCCCCTAACTCATTTACTAGCCTGTGAAAAACAAGACACAATTACTGGTGGCTGAAGCCTGCGCTTATGAAATTGTCCTACAAAATGACTCTGGCAAGCACAGAAGATAAGCCACATCCCAGAGAGCAATGACAGTTAATTATGTTTTACTCCCTCAAGTATACCTTGCAGAAGAGAGTCGAGGCAATAAGAAGCAAAGTGAGTAGAAGTTTGTGTTTTGATGAAAGCAATTATTTCAGGCTCCAGGGCTAATTTGGTGTCTGTGCACATCACTCAGACTATTTTTAAAGTAAGTGTAGTGATCAACATATCTTCCTTGCATGTTGCATTTATGCACATATTGATTCTGAATTCATCTCCATAAATGTGGTTTAATAACTTAGTTTCTTTAGATCTTTTGAGATGTTCTCAAAATCCTTACTACCTTTATCACCAAAATAAGCTTAAGGGAACTCTTCATTCCATACTACTATTTACACAAAACCCAAAAATCTGGATAGGTGAAGGTGAATGTTTTTTAAAAAAAAGTATGTTTTACAGTGAAATTTATTCAAAATGTAACACAGCTGGAAGAGTTACATTGATTAAATTTTATGGGTAGTACATTACTTCACAGGACTCAAGAACATGTTTCCCAGCTTAACTGTACTGTAGCACGTATCGTAAGTGAAGTTACGCCCTTCCTCACATCCATACAGACCCCTGGAACTTGGAAATACTGGCATTCTGGTTCACTCCTCTGAACTATTTAGTAGTGACAACTGTATTTAGATAGCAACTGTCAAACTGAAGCTAAGGGGTAGCTTCCCCCCCCCCCCCCCTTTAGTCCCAAATTGGTAGCTTGGGAATCTGGCCAGAATCAAGAACAAATGCCAAGATTTGAATTGTTTAAAAGTAAGAATCACAGAATCAACCAGGGAGCATATGAGTTTCAACACACAAGAAAACAGTGCACATTTTAAAGGTCTGTTTAATAAAGAAAAAGGTAGACTTAGGCTTATTTCTCCAGTGGGTCTTCTGAAAACACGTTTTGCAAGAATATTCCACATCTTTTACATATCAGCATTAAAAGGTCACATGAAAAATAGTTTTAATATTGAGAAGTCACAACTGTCATTGTGTAATTACTTTTCAAGCTTTTCCAAAGTTTGGGCAATTACTTCCTAAACACAGCTATTTTTATGACAGAAAAAATTCTTAGAGTTTACTCCCCTAAGGACATATTCCACACTTTCACATGCCTGTCAGTCAAACTCTGAGAGTAGAACCAGAAGCCATTGCTCCAGCACTTCAGAGCACATCTTCTGGATCAAAAAAACCTCAGAACTAGGACCACGAATGGTGGAAGGAGCAGATGCTGAGATGGCAGATCTGAGGGCTGCTTCCTCTGCTTTTCCCAAATGCCTGCCTGGAACACACTCTCACCAGAGTGATGCGAAGATCACTAAGAACAAAATACTTCTGGTTAGAGAAAGAGACTAAGTAAATGTTTTAAAAAATAAAAATAGAACATTTGAAGCAGAAAATGTGTAAAGCTGTTCTTTCTAGGAGGATCAAGAGATAATTGTCCAAGAAAAAGATAAGGTGAGGGAAGGGGAAACAGAACTCTGCTGACTCGCTGATTTCAGGGTCCAGAACCCTAAAACCAGAAGTTTGATCAATTGACAGATTCTCCTTTTAACATATCAATACGGCTTGAGCTGACTCAGTTCTTACTAAAATATATAGAAAGCCACTGTGTTCAGCAACTGGGATCACCACCAGGTTATTGCTGGGAACTAAGCACAGGATGAAAGATTAAGGGTGCTCAGCTGCAGTTTTTCCCATGCCCAGCCACTCCAGAGATTTGCAGACCACTTCTACCTGTATTAAAAGTCCATGCTGCCATCAACTTGGAGTGATGTTCCATGCAATCTGGATGAGCCCAGTGACTGCCATCATTATGACAAGAAGTATTCCTATTCACAGCAGAAACATTGCAGCTGGGATGTCTAGCAAATTTCTCTAAGAGACGTCATGAAGGCACAACCCAAGAAACTGATGACAGTTTTAAGACTTTAAATGAGTCAGATAGCTTCACCCATGACAAGGAACTTGAAACCAATTTTAAAAGTTTTAAGCAAGATAACCAGAAGGATATCCACTGGTTCATGGCAAATCCACCATGAAATTGCCATAGATGAGCCACACCTGGCTCGACGCTGATAAAGACAGCAGAAAAATCACGGCCCATCCACCACCTAATTCCCACTGCACCTAAGTAAACAGCAGCTGTAGTCGGTTTATCTGTTGCCACTTGTGTCAGCTGCAGTAATGATTAGAAATTGTGGATCCATGGCTTGAGTCACAGCTGCTGACCTAAATCAGCTTTCCATTGATAGAGTATCCACAAAGCTTTCACCTGGTAAACTTACAGTTCAAGGCTCAATGTGGTGCCAGTGTAGCTACACCCATATTTTTACCCAGCTCTTACTCAGCATTCAGGTTATTCAACATGAAGTATAATACAAGAAGAGAAGTTGCCACAGGCACCTCATTATCTGGATGGCTGGTTAGAGACTGGCAAATGAGACAAGCTCTTAGCAGCATTAAAAGCAACTACAGATGTGCTGGGAGTGTCATTAATAAATGAAACAAGAGCCCAGGCTGATATAGTACCGGGGAACTAGACCAGATACAAAACAAGGTAAATCTTGACTCAGATAGGAAGAAACATCAACCTTTACAGGACCAATTCAAGAGGTAATACTGGCCACAAAAGTTACACAAAGATATTACTGGAGAAAACAACTGACAGGGAGGGCAAATCATGAAACTGTATCAGACAGCCAGCAGCGATACCTGGAAAATATACTGTGATTTTATGGTGCCTAAAAATAAGAAAAAACCTGAAACATGGCATTCCCCCACAGAACAGTTCGATATACAGCAGACTTTCAAGCAGGAGCTTACAGCTGGAATTACTGAAAGAGAAGACATTATAAATAAACTGATTTTTGCTTTGAATTCTTCTTCATCTTAATAGCTTCATTAATGTGTCAGAACGAGTTTAAGATAGCACACCTTGTGGACACAACAAGTAGGCAAACAGCCCCCCTTCAGCTTGATCTTCAACTCATGAGGATTTTGCTCCTTCATTACCTTTGCTGTGCCTTAGTTTTCTTTCTTGTAGGAATGGATATGCTGGGGTTTGAAAACAGTATAGCAGATGCTTTGGCTCGCTTTTAGTCTGCAGGGATTCCAAGGAACACTTTCAAAGGCTTGAGTATTCTTGGATTTGGGGAAGACAGTTGCTGCTTTTGAACCAAACGTGCTATAAATTATACAGTGCTGTTCCTAAAAGATTTCTTGAAATTTCCATTATGAGTGAACCTACAACACAGCTGTATTACTCTATACAATTAGTTATAACAGAGCACTTCATTAACAGGGTATAACATCACCACAGCACCACTGTGATGACCTGCTGGTCTGGATGAATGAATTTTTAGATCTAAAGTACTGACAAGGACACTACCAGAATCATGCAGTAAATGCCCATCTGCAGGCACCTCATCACTTGAGACACTGTGATGAGAATGAACATGTTTCTTCTTTCTGCTATTTTAAGCTGTGTTTTCCACACGGACTTGAAGACTTTTCCCCCTCTATTTTAGGATGAAATTCTAATCATGGCAATCTGGAAGAGTTCTAGGTTTGGCTGATTGGCCAGTTTTTGCAGAAGTATAAGGATTTCTTTTAAACAGTTAGACTCATCAGAGAAAAGGAGGATTGCTGTCATTCTAATCACGGGCCCAAAAAAAAGGCACTCTCCTGAGATGCTTACAGGACTCTTCTGACCCGCTTCTTTCTGTGCAAGTGGTTTGGGAGACAGATAGACGATTGAGAAGCTAAGGATAAGCGACTTCATAGCACTTGAGGTGAGCGAATGCATCCCAATGTCACATCGTGGAAGGACTCTTCGCTCAACACACATTCCACTTGACCATTGATACCTTCCAGCTCCACAGCACATCAACAACCACATCTTAAGAGCCTTCACAGGGTCACCTGTAGCAGCAAGAATTCTGAAGGCAGCTAAGGGTATAAACCTACTGACAATGTAACCCCGCACTTCAGGCTTGCAGTGTTTCAGCAAAGACCACTGATCAGACTGAAAGAAATATATATCTCACGGCAGATTGGTGGCCCTTGAATTTCAGGAAAAACACAAAGAAAAGTCCTGACAGACTTGGGTCTCATTTCACCACAAGGTCCTTAGCAGTGCTAAGTGATTCAGATGCTACAGAACTGCTTTTATTGAAGCCTGTATCTACACCATAGTGCAGTCTTTATGTCTAGAAAATATATTTCATGCATGTATTATATTTGTGAAAGTTACAGTGTTCTAATAAATTGTACAGTTTGGGCATCAACCCCGTTTTCAACCAGAGTTTTGTTTAACTGCATAAGAAACAAAACATCACAACAGCAGATTCAGATATGCTGATATTTTACATTAGATATTTTAAAAAATATTAGTCAGTTTAATCTTTTTTTCCTATAAATTGCAGGTATCACAGATATGTTTTGACCAGATACATAGCTGTTCTAGATACCACTAAAAGGTGGGATGTTTTTAGTACTAAAAAGGGTGAAGGAGGAAAATAATGAGTTTGCTCTACACATTATGTTATTAAAAGAGCAAGACAGTAAACAGACAGAAAATGAACCTGACATCTGGCATTTCTAAGCACTGGAAGGCATTCACAGATTTGGGAAAATAATTTACTCTCTATCGATTAAAGCAGCTAAACATGGAAGCCTGACTTCATTTTGCCAGTTTTCTATTCACGCCAGGTACCGAGAAATACAGAGGATACTTTGACACAGGAAATACAAAGGCTGATACTATCATTACATTATGCAAAGCTCCACGATTTGAATGGTCATCTCACAGGTGGACTCTGGGAGTCTCGTATCAAGTGTTTGAGGAGATAGAGCACTTAATCCCAAAGGTCAAAATCACATTATTTTCCTGAAACAAACAAAACCAAAAATCTCCCAAGAAACCACTCTCAGTAACAACAGCAGTACGCTGCCTGAAAGAAAAGTAATCTGATTTCCAGGCACACTTTGTAAGTAATCTTGTTTACTGTAATTTTGCAACAGCTTTTATAAATTTTTCATCTGAAACCGGGAAGACTACAGCTGGTATTCTGGCAGGTTGAAAGAGCTGAATAAGTAGAATGCATCCCGGTGTGGTTGGCTCTGCTGGGGAGTAGTTAAGCAGACATTGTTCTTCCTCAATAAATAAAATTAAAAAAGAAAATTCAGATCTCACCAAGATACATTTTAACAACTGAATTAAAAATAAAGTGGAAGGAAAACCTCTCACTTCTATCGGGTTCATCTTCTCATTAGAAAGCCTAGAACATAAAAAGGGTTCATCTTTCATGTATACCCACTTTTTTCCTAAAACGTTCGATCTCACATTTTGCATCCTAAGCTGTGCTTTGAAATAAAAGTGAGAAATATGAATCAAGTGTTGCAGTGAGTCACTTTGGAATTTTGTTTCCACAACAGGCTTAAGTAATTTTCAGTAAAATCTTCGCTGCTTTGTATGAAATCTAAAGGAAACAACTGTTGAGAAAGATTTCCTTTAACTTCAAATGCACGGCACAGACCTTCACAGAACTATTTCCATTCACTTCCATTTACAGAAGTAAATATGCTGTCAAAGCAATCACATACATACAAGACATGCAAAATAAAGACAAGGATAGAAGCACTGGCTCTCCTAGCTCAGATGCTCATAACTGCTTGACACTTGCATATTATCAGGCACAAAAACTCAATCAAGGTTCCACAGCTGTACAACAAGAGAGTTCTTCAGCCACATGCAGGAGAAACAGAACTAAAACCTTTAGAAATATTTTCAATCCCAAATGCAACTAGAGCTTGACTATAATAAAAGGCTTTTAGGTGAACATCTGGGCAGGCCTCCAAAGGATTTTGCCCAACATCCTGCGGCTGAAAGTCAGCACAGACGAGCTCTCTCTGCGCCTGAAGTCGCTCTCATCCGCTGACTGGAAACTTTAAGGACAAACCCCACCTCTCTCCCCACTCACCCTCTCAGTTGTGAGCCACAGGAAGATAAAGGCTCAGGAAAAAGGTTCTAAAAGCATTCTTTTTTTTTTTGTTTTCCGGTATGTCTGGAATTCCAAATGCAGACTGAACTATAAAATTCACTCTTTCTGTAGCACTGTGCATGGCAAGATGCAGTCAGATCTCTGTTTTGTTTCCAGAACTTTCAGTTAGTCCTCTGAACCAGCATTGTGCCAGTGTTGTTACTATTAATGACTTACTTTGAGAAATGGAATTATGAAAAAGGCAGGTGCAACTTGTGACAACAAGCTACAGGTCGTGCCATGACAAAAAGAGCTGAAATTCAGTACTAAGAGCTGTCAAACCCAAGTTGTGCTGGCTTGGCTGGAGTTAGTACTGTATACATCTCACACCTGCCCATGCCTTAGCCTGGCTGTTCTCCCACTGCCACCCTCCAGCCAATGCACTTTAATTAAACACTGTTTATTTTGCATTTGGGTACACAGAGGTCCACAGCTGAAACATCTAAGCATCAAGCAACTGAATTTGGAGCCATTGCTAATATTACTGGCTTCACCTGAGCTGTTTTACGCCTGTTCTGCACTTAGTAGGAATAGCACTTACAAAACAAAGCACTGAAAACATTAAGACAAATATATAAAGGAAATAAGTCGGCAATTAACTCTAAGCGTAGCAAGTCCTGCAACCACTTCCTGCAGGTTTTAAGACAAAAGTTTGGTCAAAACAAGCAGGAAAGCAGGGTTCTCTGTCTGTTCAAGCAACGTTATGTGCAACGCCTCTAGGAGAGGCAGCAAGCTATACCTGACCTACTTGTCCTCGCTCCTACAGACCCTTAGCTGTATTCAATAAACATCAAGCTCCCCAAAAGACCGAATACCTAAACAGGAATAAGAAAAACCAAAAACTGAGACCCCTCAAATCTCCGTTCGCTACTTCCGAAGCCCACAGCTGTGCAAGCAGCCCCTACTCACTACTGACAGCAGAACTCCGTAAGAAGCAAGAATGTTACTGCCCTCTGCAGCCTCTCCCTCGCGCTCGGCACAAGGGCAGAGCGGCCCGGCTTGCTATGCCAGAGCCGCGATGCCAGCTGTCAGCGGCTCCGCGACGCGCTCCTTCCCGGGGCCGGGAGCCCTCAGCTTTCGCGCGGGGGGCACCGCGCACAGCCAACTTCGCCTCCCCGAGCAGCGAAGGCTCCCTCGAGAAAATGGGTCAAACGCTGGAGAACTCAATCATTGTAGGGGGGGGTATTAAGAAAACAACGGCCAGCTGCCTACTTGCCGTCCAAACGTGACTACCCGCGTTTTGGGAAGAAGATTTAAACCCCGCCAGCAAAAGCAGAAGGTCAGCTGGCCACTCTGCCAGCTGGAAGGAAGCAGAGCAGGCGAATTAAGCGAATTAAACTCGGAGCGCCCGCCGCTCCCTCCCGCTCCCTTCGCCTCCAGCCCCGCCCGCGCGCATCGGGCGCCCAACTTTGCCCGGGGGGTCCCCGCCGCCGCCGCCAACTTCTCCCCGCAGCGGCTCCGCGCTCCGTCCCGTCCCCGGCACCCGTCGCGTCCCTTACCAGCCCCGAGGCGAAGAAGACGGCGAGCAGGGCCAGGCAGGCGCCCATCACGATGAGGAGTAGGAAGACGATGAGCGGGTGCTGCTGGCTCATGCAATAGTAGGACTCGTAGAGCCAGTCCCGGGAGCGGGAGTGCTCGCCGCCCGCCCCGCAGCCGCCCGCCTGCTCTGCCCGCTCCAGCAGGTAACGGCGTCTCCTCCTCCCCATCATCGCTTCTCGCCACATCGGAGGCGCCGGGCAGAGCCCGCGCAACTCCCTCAGCGCCGCCGCTGCTGCAGGCAGCCGGGGAGGGGAACGGGGCGCGCTCCCGCGCGGGAGGCGGAGAGGAGGAGCCGCGGCGGCATGGTGCGGCGGGCGGGAGGGCGGCCGCGGCCCCGCGCCGCCGACCCGGGGCTGGGCGCCGCCGGGAAGCGCCTCCCCGCGCACATGCCGCGCCTGCTGCTCCGGGTGGGGAGCGCGCTGCCCCCGCGTCCCCTCAGCGCTACGGGAGATGCCTGGGAAAGATGTCGTGTGGTTCCTACCGTCCGACGTGTGTTCCACGAGATCCTTTTCCACACGGATCAATCTCTGGTGTAAAGCCCTACATCGATTTTTGTCAAAATTCGATATTGGAGCAACAAAACACGTTTTTCCCGCCTTTAGGTATGGCCCCTTGCCTTATTCTGAAGGACTTGGTTACTCCTAAAAAGCAGGCACTCAGAACAAGCTGCAGTACTGTTACCAAAGTTTCATGTCCATCGTGCACAATGTTTACCAGCTAAAGTTTTGCACTCACACAGAAGCAGTTCTCTTTTCCCAACCCAGTGAACGCCCCTATCACAGCACAGATCATCACAGAGCAGCTTGCATTCAAAGGGACCACAAAGCCCACCCAGCCCCAACCCCATGCCATGGGGCAGGGGTACCACTCACCAGCCTAGCTGCCCAGGCCTCATCCAACCAGGCCTTGAACTCCTCCAGGATGGGGCACAACTTCATTGGGCAGACTGTGCCAGGGCCTCACTGCTCTTGCAGTGAGAAATTTCCTCAATCTTAATCTCCCCTTTTTTAGTCTAAAACCTCTCACGGGATGCAGGCCTGCCTCAGCTCAACAGTGAGAGGAAGACACAACAGTGACACAAACATTACTGGGCCCCAATGCCACAAGGGTGGCTCGTGGTGACTGGAGTAAAAACCATCAGCAAGAGGGACATGGAGTGCTATAATACAACTAAAAGTGTAAAACTGGGGCTATTATGAGTGATCATAGATGAGATATTTAGAGCTAACCATGGCTGACCACAAACCAGGTAGGAGAGGAGGCAGGTAGCTAGAATGGTATGGACTGAAATTTCCCCGTTAAGATTTGATGCTGCTTTCTCCCTCTGCCATGTTCACATCTTCACATGGAGGAAGCGGTACATAAAGTAGCTTTGTAAGAAAACAGAGAAATCTATACTATATATAGATATATATACTGTATATAAATCTATAAAATCTAAAATCTATATTATATATAGATTATACTCTTAAACCCTGTCGAGATACTTGCAGTGGGGTTTGAAGCAAGGATGAGGTCTGACCTTTTTTGTCCCATTCCTTCCAGCTGCTGGAAGGAAGGAGTGAAAGTCGAGGAGCTCTTCTTCTGAGATGCACAGCTAGGTAGCAGGCACAGTTGAGGAAGAAGTGGAAAGAAGTTCCAACTGCACCCACTGTGCTGGGAAAGAGAGGGGGAACAATTCTCAAGAGCAGCAGTGATAAGATTGAAGGATGAACACAAATTTATGTGGGGAGAACATTCTGGCAGAATTAATTGCCGGGAAGGAGTTAGTAGAGGTGGGTGTGAGAATTTTTGCAACATGAAAATGCTTTACTTACAGTCACTTCAGAAATTATGGAGTTGGCCACCCTCACTGTCACATATACACATCTAGTGGGGTAAGCAAGGGGAGGTTAAAAAAATATGTATCAAAAGACAAACCAAAATCACAACATAAAACTTCTTTTTAAAAGCAGATCACAATATTTGGGATTTGAAGGCTTCTGAGTGTCAATCTCTCAAGGGTGGGACGACCAATATCACACATACTTATTTTAAATATAAGAATAATTTCATGATTTTGCATGGACTCATAAAAGTGTAAAAAATCAGAATGGGAAAAATAAAACATTTTTCTATGTGAACAACAGCCATTTCCAGAAAAGTATTTGAGGCTTACACAGTATGCTAATGCAAACGACGTTTCTGCTTGTCTTTTTTACTCAAGTTGATTCTGCTCTAATATCTTTCCACTACTTTCCACCTCTCTGAACTTGAACAAAAAAAGCCTTTTCAAGGAGTTTACAATGATGATTATGTCATTTGTTTGATTTGGCAGGGTTTTCTTTGTTTGTTTTCTTTTTTAGTAATATATCATGCCTGTAACAACTAATTTCTCATTATATTAGTCTCATGCAATTTCTCAGGAAATAAAATTATAATTCCACAGCAAAAAACTTAATTAACCCAAAGGTTTCCTAGTGGTATCTTGTGCCTTTTCATAAAAAAATGAGTTCAGCATAAACCTGTCTCAAATTTTGAAAGACTCGACATTAGGTGCTTCAACAGCTGCACTAGAGGAAGCACTGAGTTACTTTGCACTTGACTTCATCTTCTGTTCCACCCGATGGACTCACTCACCTACTTTTCCTCCCTTCACTTGAAACCAGCATCTTTCAATTCATTCTTCAAACTCCAGCTGGGATCACACACATTAATATCTAGAGCTCCTAATAATCCTTAGAGCATATCATATAGTTAAAGAAAAGGGTTCCATGTACAAATAACATTGTTATGTAATTAAAGACTGCAGATTCTATACATCAGCAGTGTAATTAAAAATGTCACAGTACCTAAATCCACACAGAAATAGACCTTCTAATTTGAATGCTCTACTTTTTAAATTACATATTAACTTTTTTTTTTATTTCAGGTTGCACTTAATTAAATGAACATAATTACAGTCAAATGATAATTCTGACATTGTTGAAGTTGAAATGCCATATGTTTTTAGAGACCAATTTCCCTAGGTAGCCTACAGTCTGCATGCTTGCCAGGCTCTAACTGAAAGTGGCTGTAAAGGAAAAGGAAGATGCAATGAATTTAAAAGTCTAGGGTTAAAGAGCAAATGACTTTCAGAAAATAGCTGAAGTGCTATACTGCACTGTATTTCCCTTATTTCTCCAAAAGGGTAAAATAGCAAGTTACAAAGCTAATACATAGCATTGTCAAAAACTATCTACTGTGTATTCTTGGAACTCCAACAACACTTAAGATTTTGCTTTTTGAGCATCTGTTGTCTGAGCATCCACTGTGTCCCTCTGTAAAAGCAGAGCAACACAGGACAAAATCTTGAGGGCCACAGCTGCTTGTCTAAGCAAACAGATGCCAGAGGCAGTATGCTTTGAAGCATCCCAGATAACTTCCATCCAGACCATCTCTAGAACTTCCTTCCAGCCCCAACTACTCTGTGACTGTGATATCACAGCTTGTTACGAGTGTCAAGGGATCTGTGACAGGTCTTAGGGAGAGAGCAAAATAGGAACACGAGATGCAGGAAACACTCCTGTTCCTTGCATATCTCCCTTGCCATCAGGGATCTCAATTGAAACTCCATAAGCCTGCATCACTCCCATCCTTCATTTTGCCATCCCTATTGCCTTCTCCTACATGGGACACTGGATTACCTTACAAGAGGCCCTTCCATCAGGATGATACACAGCACTTGGCCAACCTGTGCTTCCAAAAGTTGTCTGTGGCAGCACAGCAAAAGATGGGTCAACAAGCTTGCTTCACCCTGGGAACACCAGCCCTTGAGCCATCCCTGCTATGACAGCAGTGACAATTGTGCCTTCATACATCTGGCTTGTCCATAGCTCTAGGCTTAAACTTGGTGCAAGGAGCCTGGCTTTCCTTATGACCTTGAAACTCATAGGTTGAAGAAAATCAAATCAGCATTGGCAAACTACCTGACAACATTAACTTCTCCATCAAGGATACACAATTTTTTCTTACTGATTAATATTGAAGACTGCTATTTTTTACTGGATTTTTCTTCTCAATTTATTTTATTGAGTTTAGTTATTAGGACTTGGTCTCCCTAGCATTATAACAGCAGCTGTGTTTTATTCTTCAAAAAATGACATTGATTTGCTACAGAAATATTTGATTTCACACATCTGGAATCTGATGAAATTCACTTTTTATAAAGATAAATAATGGTTTGAGTTGTTCAACACTATTTTGAATTACAGTCTGGCTGATCTGTAATACCTTATCTTCTTTTAATTTTCTCCTTCCTCCTCTTTACATCTGGTATCTAACTTTGGTCCTCACTCATTCTCCATACGCTTTTAAGAGTAATGTCTAATAAGGTTTGGAGTTACCAAAGAAACTTTTTGAGTTCCAAATGATCAGAAGATACCATAGTTTCTGATCTTCCACATTTCATTACAGATAGTACTTACATTGGCCATTTAGCCATAGATAATCTTTTTATTCAAGATTGGAGCAAAAAATAGACTAGTATTTTATTTTAGATGTTCTAGTATCAGCTGTTAGCTGACCCACTATTCATCTAACTCCACAGTATATTTCAAGAAGGGAGTGAATATAAAATTATCCATAAGCATGTTTCAGTTATATCTCTTGTAACTTAACCCTTATTTTGATCATGCCGGTTTTTATACTCACAGTTACAATTTGACTTATTTTCCAAATTATGAACTATGTCATCCCTTTCCATTTTCAAGACATTGACCTCCCATTATGTTTCCTAATCTTTCCTTCATATTGGGACAGTTTGCACTTGAACACTTGCGCAAACATAGTAGTGTTCTTTAGGAAGCCATCTACTTGCCAATATAACATTCTGCTTTCAGGTAGGAGATCTAGAGAAGGAAGTAGCAAAGGAATAACACTCTTGAGAAATTTAAAAAGGCTCAAGTAGCTTACAAAATTCCAGCTGGATAAATTCAAAGTCAATACTATAGGCAGATCAGGAAAGACCTGTTCAATATACAATAACAGTCCAAACACTCTAACAGCACTAGAACGCATAGAGAATAGGGTGATGAATAATTCAGAAAATACAATAATGCCTTTTATTGATCAGTCATACAGCTTTGTCTTGAGCTATATTACTGTACTTACCTCGTGATATTGCACAACTAGAACCAGATTCTTCAGAACACAAGTAATCCAGGACCACACCTCAAGTATTGTGTTCAGTTTTGGGTCCCCCACTACAGGACCCACTACAGTAAAGACATTGAGGTCCTGGACCATGTCCAGAGAAGGGCAACAAAACTGGTGAGGGGTCTGGAGCACAAGTCTTATGAGGAGCGGCTGAGGGAGCTGGGATTGTTTAGTCTGGAGAAGAGGAGGCTCAGAGGAGACCTCATTGCTCTCTACAACTTCCTGAAGGGAGGTTGTGGTGAAGAGGAATTTGGCCTCTTCTCCCAGGCAACGAGCAGGACATGAGGAAATGGCTGCAAGTTATATCAGAGGAGGTTTAGATTAGACATAAGGAAGAACTTTTTCTCTCAGAGAGTGGTCAGGCACTGGAATGGCTGCCCAGGGAGGTGCTGGAGTTGCCGTCCCTGGCAGCGTTCAAGAGGCATCTGGATGATGTGCTGCATGATATGGTTTAGTGGCTTGTGGTGGCAATGGTGATGAGGAGACAGCTGGACTAGATGATCTTATAGGTCGTTTCCAGCCTTGTGATTCTATGATTCTATGACAAAGAAAAGTTTCCTCTACTTAGAAAGAATTTAGGACTGTAGTCCACAGAGAAGAAACGCATAAGAGAGAACATAGTAACTGCATATGACATGCATCATTAAGAAAGACTGCTTAGAATCTTACATTTTATCTCAAAAAAAAAAAAAAAAGAAAGAAAGAAAGAAAGAAAATTGCAATAAACTGAATGAAATTCATAATTACTAAGTGAGATGTTCTTTCACATAGCCTCTAGCTCATCTGCAAGCACTGTCACAGGAGGCTTTTAGGAACAAGAATTTAACAGGGTGAAGAAATGGATTTGTTTTTAAATGGTTGTCAAAATACATCTGATAACTACCAATAACAACATATGTTGTGAGAAATATCGATCCTATTGTTTCATGACTAATGTCAGTGCAAGGCAGTAGACACAGAGATGAGACACAAATATGAAAAGCAGATATAAACAGTGGGTTTCCTACATCTTCCACTAGATCCTGGCTTTTGGAGGGGTAAGCTTTTACTTTTTTTTTTTTTTTTTTTTTTTTTTTTTTTTTTTTAAGAAGTGGGATATTAGAGTAGATGGTTCTTTAATCTTATTTTTTGCTACAGCATAGATTGTACGTATTGTTTTAATTCATAAAAGAAAAAAAGAAGATACCAAGTTCCTATTTGAATGCAGCTCAAGGCCACTGACTGAAAGTCTACTTACTCATACATTGCAATCTTCATATTCACTCTGAAAAAAAAAAAAAAGACACCTATATGGTAACATTATTTTGTTTGTAGACCTTTTATTGCGATATCCTCCATCTGCAAAAGCCATTGAAAGTAACAGAAAGTGCATGTAAAGGAAATCTGTAAATATCCAGCCCTTCAAAAGCTATTGCAATAATCAAATCTGTCCACTACATAAATTACATGATAGGTTCCATTATGTATATACATAAGTAACCTATTCAGGTTACTCTGATTAACCCTTACTACTGGACAGAAACATATAAATCTAAAGACAGAATGATTGGTTAGAGTAAATAAATACGCGTAACTGCAGTCATATCTAAGAAATTCATGTTCACATTTATCAAAAGACCTGCTTTTGGAAATTTCTTTCATGGTTTAGTTTTTTTCCCCTCAGTAGCTGTTACAGTTATTTTCAAGGAAGTTACCAGGTGCTGCAAATGACTGTGGAAGGTAATCTTTCAAAAAGTCAAGATATGATCTCAACTCTGAAAATACTTAAAAATAAGCAAAAGTATATGTGTACTACTTTCAATGTTTCTGTGAGACTTTTTAAAAACCTCAGAATTAATTGATGAAATAAGATTCTGAATAGTAATAATTCACTTACGAAAAACCCTAACATTTCCTATTGTTAGTTTTCTAGCATTCTTGGCTTCAAAAAAGTCTGTTTGGGCACATGTTTGTATAGTTATCCAACTATGTATTTGACGATCATCAGTTACTATTTTGCTTGAACTGAGGACGGAATACTCTAGGAAAATGTTACCAATAAGTTAGTATTTAAATTTGTTTTGGCTTGAACTGACTTAAGCACAAAACTACAGAAACGTTTAACATTACTCTAGATTTGGACCTCAGGTAAGTTTTGTCCATAGCTTACCTGTTTGCCAGATCTATACTGGCAAACATAGAAGCACTGCTGCTCCTGCAGTGGTCCTGCATTTCATCTTTTCATTCTCTCATGGCACATCTTGAGCACGTTTTGATGAACACTGCATGTTCCATTCAGAGCTGGACTTGGTGTTGCTTCCTCTCAAACAGATCTATGTTGAAATACTCAGTGACCTTAATAGACTGTGTTGTACAAAGAGGGTTTCCTGACTCATGTGAAGCAGTAAGTTGTAATGGTTTCTGTTACATACTTGATAAGAATGCCCAGCTGACATCAGAAAGTTGTAAGAATTGGTAATGATCCAGGATTCCATTTTGGGGAATACTGCCAAGAGAAAAGGTTCCCAAGATTTTGGATCAAGTGTTGCTTCTGAAGTGTTGCTCCTTCCAAGGCAGGAGGGACTGAACCACTACCAAGGACAAGAGATCTCTCTGGTCATGAAATCTAGTGATTCTGGATGAATGACAGACAGAGGTGTTGGAGCTGAGAGCCTGGAATGGTTTTGTGGAGGGAGACTGGGTGTGTGAGCTTAGTCAGGTCCTGGCTCTGCGTCATACTTTATAAACATAGTGATTGTGGATTGAAAGCATACCTTAATCCTATGGCAGCTACAGCTAAGGAAAGGAGAACTGCAGAGCAAATGTAGCTGGCAAACACAGCCCAGCCCTTGCCCTCGTTAGTGAGGCCTACTTGACATTTCAAAATGCTCCTCTAGAGAATGTGAGCATTATCTAATTTACTTTTAGAGAAAAGGCATTGATATTAATTAAAAAATAAATTCCAACTGCTGAAGTTTTCTTCAAAGCTACCCATTGATAGAAATTCAAGCACTGCTGATGCATTTCTGGAACAGAAGCTTATAGATAACTTCAACATTAACATTTCTGATATATATTATGATGAGGTGGTCCTCAATTAAGAGTCTTAATGTAAATGTTTCCATTTTTTCAGAGTAGGGTCTACTAGAGCAGGTTGCTCAGAACTATGTCCAGTTGAATTTTGAATACCTCCAAGGAAGACAACCCCAAATTATTCTGTACATTCTGTCAGTGGCCAGTCATCCTGACAGTAAAACTTTTTCTGAAAAGAATTTGCTATCTTATATTTTGTACCCATTGCTGCTTTCCTCTTCACTGAGCAGCACCAAGTCTGTCTCCATCTTCTCTGCTCCCTGCACCAATCAGGTATTTATACACATTGTTAAGATCTTCCCTTAATCTTCTGGAGTTAAAAAAACCCCAGCCTTTTCAATCTCTCCTCACATGAAAGATCTCCAAAAACTTAATCAACTTCATGGCCTCATGTTGGACTTGCTCCAGTATGTCCAAGTCCCTGTACTACTAAGAAGTCCTGAAATGGAGAAAACATTCAGATGGAATCTCATCTGCAGCACTGAGGAGAGGGCAAGAATATTCTCCCAAAGCCTGCTGGCAATACTCACCGGCCAGCTTTGCCACAAGGAACATTGATGCAATGTTCAACTTGTCCACCAGGACCTGCTTTTCTACCAGTTTATTTTCCAGCCAGCCAGCCACCAGCATGTACTGGTGTACAAAATTAAGTCCTTCCAGATCCAGGGTCCTGTACGTCTCTGCTAAACTTAATGAAATACACAATCCTAGTAAGGCTGTTTGAATTGCAGCATGACCCTTTGGTATATCAGCCACTCTTCCATTTTTGTATCATCCACAGATCAACTCCATCCCATCATCTAGGTCATTAAAGAGGCTGAACAGTACTAATCCCACTGTCAGCTGCTGGGGTACACCAATAGTGTTTGGCTGCCAGCTAGGCTCTGTGCTACTGATCACAACATTTTGAGGCTGGCAAGTCATTCTGTTTTCAAAACACCTCAGCTTTACTAAGCTCATACTTCGTCAGCTTGCTTAAGAGGAAGTTTTGTGAGACACCATCAAAAACCTCCCTAAAGTCAAGAGAAACAGCATTCATTGCTCTCTGTTCATCCACTAAAACACTTGTTTTACAATGTGACAAGGCTGTCACATTGGTCAAGTACTTTATCTTTGTAAAACCACAGTGACCAACTCCAATCATCCAATCAGCCCTGGATGCTTTCCTTTCTCTTCCTGAAAGTAGGAATGATTGCTCTCCTCCAGCACCTTTTTTTCTCACTGCGATCTTTCAGAGATTATTGAAAGCGGACTTAAACCCAGCTGTACCAATGTTTTCCAAGTGGATTGAAGTGCTGTGCATAAGCCTGGACCAGACGATTGGACATAACTGAGAACAAAATAAAATAATATCTGATAGACCAACGATCACTGAGGAATTAAAGATAGAAGAAAAATCAATATTAGTGTTTCGTTGCATATTTGACTTCTTGATATTTTTGATGGCACTGTAAATAGGATCAAGCGTCCTTCCTACAGTCTATCATTTCTAATTGTGCATCATAATTAAACAAGACTAAAATCTCTTAGTAGTAGGTATCAGGTAACAAATCATATATCCTTAAATCCTGTTGGATCTTCAAATGTACCCTAAATGATTATATCATTATGGTAGCATTAGAAAAAACAGGTTTACTGATACAAACATTTCCAAACTGTTCTAAATTTGGTTGTGTTTTTTTGTTTGTTTGTTTTTGAGCCATAAGGAGATAAGCTTACTAAATACCACTTCCATTTTACCTCAACTAGTTATGAAAAAATCCCAAATTTCCTCAGGATTGCTAGAAAAGAAAAATATTGTAATAATAGACATTAATTCCTATTTGTATGAAGTTAAAACATTTTCCATGGGGTTTTTCAGCAAATGCTTAGCATAACAAAGTGCTTTTCTATTCCTTGTCAGTATCCAATACACAAATAGCAAAAGATACTTGTTGCTTGCACTAAATTGCTTTCTTAAAAAGCACTTGTGTAAATATTAGTGATCAATTGGTAACTGAATATGCTGTGGTGCATATTCTGATCCAATATGGCTCTCCATTATTCAGATGGATTATTCTTGATTTAATAGCCATTTATAAATTGCATGACTGTATTAAACACCTTGTATGGTATATTTAAATACATACAAGTATGTATAATACAACATACAAATTGTACAATACAAATTGTACAAATTGTACAAATGTACAATACAAATGTACAAATTGTACATACAAATTGTAAAATACAATACAAGTATGTATTTAATGGACGCAACAGAGAGCGTCCATTAAATGAATCTCCTACTTTAAACAGAGAACAAATTTGATCATGAATTTTCTACCAGTGCTGTCATCTCCTGCCTCTCAGATGCATAATTATTGGTCATGTGAGTTATTTACATCGTTACTGAGAAACCACCCATGCAGCTTGAAACAACCATGTAATGAATTGCTCACAGTCATGGTAATTACACAAACATCGGATTATTGTGCTCACATTATTGCTTACTGCAGTAAATTATATGTAATAATTATCACAACATTAGTCTAATAGAATATTTGTACACTACCTCACATTCACTTTTAAGGTAGAACCAAAGACTATTGAACCAAGAAACTGCATACTCCTATGCATAAGGCAATCAAAGATAATACACAGAGGGAGAAAAATAAAACAAACAAAAATACCCATTAGCATCTAGTCATTACGTTACTGTATATATTGAGCAAGAGAGGTACAGAAAAGAGTGATGATAGGAGAGATTTAAAGGAGCAAGAAGGATTCTCTATTCAGAAGAGGACATTTCTTTCAATTCTGATTGAGACAGATGAAATATTAGAGCTATACAAGGCAGCAGATAGAAAACAGCCATTGTTTTCTGCAATGAAAAAACTAACAGACATAGAGACACCTGAAAAATTATCATCCAAGCAAGCTTAAAGCAAAATACTTCTTTTTAGAACAAAATAAAAATATCCACAACATAATTAAATTGTGGTGTTCACTGCTAGTCACTGTTACAGAAACCAAGTATAAACGCATTAAAATTAGACTAGAAAAAAAAAAAAGAACTAGTTAATTAAGGGTTATTAAACACAATAATCAGGAAATTAAAGCTCTTTCGGGAAGCTTCAAGCATGTTGGTCTGCGGAAACTAACGAGTTACACCAGAAGGAGTATAATTCTATACATGCTCTGTTCTTATGTGCCTTCTCTAACCTTACATACCAAGCCCTATAATAGGTAGAAATATTTGCAAGACACTGTGGACAATTTTATGTTTTGTTTATACTTGCAGGAAAGAGATAAATCTTAGTCATAATTGTAGCATGTCCTATTACTATTGTGTTATTTCAGTATTTTACTATCAATGATTTTCGTTATAAACTCTTACTGTTATATGGAGTTTAATTAATTTTTCATTAAGGTAGCTGTCTGGGAAAAAAAAAAAAAAAAAAAGAAAAATAAAACAAAACACTTTCTTATGACCCTGAAGAAGTAAAGTCTTTGTGATATCAATCACATTTTTTCCACTGGCAATTCATTTTATTATTAGAACATCTGTAAGTGATTATCCAATAGTGGAGTGTTCAGACTGGTCATACACTGGTCATTTATTTATTGATTCAAGACAGTGTAGTGTCTAAAATTCAGAGATGGCTAAAGGTAACCAAAGGAACTACATAAATGTGTTATGGATATACTTTAAGGATACAAAATTCAGACAGGTCTACATCAAGTACCAATCGAAAATAAATGAGTCTTTGGAAAGGAAGTAGAACTTAGACAGGAAATCACTATTACTTTTAAAGACAGGGTAGAAAGAGCCACAAAAGTGAGAAATAGGTAGACCCAACATCAGTCTTGTGTTGAGCAGCAAAGTCAAAAAAAAAGGGGCAATAGTCTGATAAAGGAATACAAGAGAATGATTACATGACTTGGTGGAGAGTACTCAAAGACAGCTGTAACAGCAGTGTAGGAGTATTTTGGAAAGTTATCAATTTGTAGAGAAAAGAGTAAGAATTATAAGGTAATCTAAAACAGAACATAATTAGAAATTGTTGTGTTACAAATGATATACAATTATAAAACAATTAAGAGAGTACTTCAGAGAGCTCCTTCATAGTGAAGTAGATAAAAAGCAAAAAACAGAAACTGGCCATTTTCTAGACACCTGAGACATTAAGAATAGAGTAACATTTTTAGGTGTAAGATTAAGTACAAGTATGAAGTTCAAAACGTAATCGTAATTCCCAGGAGCAAAGCATGAAGTGTTCATAATTGTCATGTGGAAGTACTAATAGCAGGAGAAAAAAAATGCAAGTTCATAAACTGATTATATTGTCCTGTAAATTTGAAAATATCCAAAGGAATGAAGAATGAAAACATGCCTGATTAAGAAAGAAAAGAAAGAATGAATGATGAAAGAAAGAAAAGGAGAGAGGGAGAATAATGTCAAAAAAAAAAAAAAAAAAAGAAACTAGGAAAAAACATTTGCAATGATTCCTGACTGTGAAATCCCATTTTGTTTTTTTAGTTTTTTTTTGTTGTTGTTGTTTTTTTAATATTTATTATAGTTTAAATTTTAAGTTGAAGAGAAAATGTAGTTTTCTGGATCTTGCGAAAAGTTGATCCATTTTAAATTAAACATGCTCCCTTCATTGATTGCTTGGGAAAAATAATCCATAAGAGCTACACAAGTATTTTGATTAAGAAAGGTCATGGTAATACACATTATGAGGTTGTAGAGAGATCAGTACTCGTTTTGTCTGCTATCAATACCTAATTAAGCTAGGGAACTGTTTTTCTGCCATTGCCAATGAAGTAGCTATGCAAGCGTCCCTTTCCTTACCTAATTAATAGGGCTGGGAGGAAATGAATCATTTTTTTCATTAGTCTAATGATCTCTGACACTGTAGAAAGAGAAAGGGTGTGGTATAACCTAACATTTAAAGAAAATCAGCACTGGAAGATATACTTCCACAGACGTTATTTGATCTAAACCTCATTGACGTTATTAGACTAATAGGACTTAGTAGGAATAACTGGAAATCCTTTCAGGAAAACATACTTTGCCTACTACATCAATTCTCAGGTCTGTATCAAAAGCTGCAGAACTTACACTGTCCACAGACTGCAAAAATTGTCTTGAGTTTAAATTAGTAATTTCTTTATATTGTACGTAAGACATGGTACTCTACTGAAGGACATCGTGAGTCTAAATCTTTCCAAGGGTTCAAACAAGAGCTTCACAAGGTTGTGGGATGAAGGGGAGGGAGTTTGTTGGTGTCTAATGGACCCAGAAACAACTGTAACTTTAGGAAGTTCCTGAACAATCCTTTTCACAGCTAGAAGTTACTGAAGGCTGAAGGAGGGTTTAAAGGAAGCATCAAGATATTTATTTTTTATATACTTACTACTGTAACCTTATAGCCCTGCCAATATGGTACTTCAGATTTTTTTTTTTTTTTTTTTTTGTAGTGTAGGTGCAAAAACTTATGTGAAAATATTATTCTACTCTGGCGTCAGATGATTATCCAGGTTTTCTCAGCTGTAACAGCAAAATTGCTCAGCTGCCAGGCATGTGCTGCCTGCCCTGTAGATAAAAAGCTTATTTTCTCCATTATTATTTTCTCCATGACTTATCTTAGTTTTTGTGTAGCTTTGAGAAACTGTGTAGTTCTACTTATGAAGAAAACATGGCAATAAGAGGTAGCAAACTTAAGTAACTGTAGTATTTCACCAAGTCTGGTGAAATCACAACTGAAAAGTAATTCGAAGCAAATCCACGTCTGAGAATGAGCCTTCAACATTGTATTCCTCTTTCCAGTGCCAATATACAGCTTGCCGTAACAATTCACTGGAAGGATATTACTAATGACCTCTAATAGCATTAAGAGATTTGGATTATAAATGGTAGGGTTGTTATAACCAGCTTAAAAATAAGTGGCTGCTATATTTGATTAGGCTGTGACAGCATTAGATTACCAGTAAATGCTGGCCTTGGATCCTTGCAAGCAGCATGGTCTCTTGGTTCCCTGTCACGACCTTCTGTGGGTAATACTAAACATCCACTATGGGACAGTGTTAGAGGGAGGTAACCAGGATTTATTACAAGCAGCAGCTTTGAGTAAACTGTCTCAACTTCCCCTAAAATCCATTTCAGAGCTTTCTCATCTCAGACAGAAGGAATCTGCATACATTGTAACACTCCTGCTGTTATAATTTGAGATTCTGAAGTGTTTCGGGAATCTTAGAGGACATCTTAAGACTGGTAATACAAAATAGGTATCTTTTCAACAAACAGATCAAGTACTTCAGTTTAAGTTTTCACCCACCTAGTATTCTGATTCAAATCCCCAGTTTGATTCCTTCCACTGCATTAAGGCAGTAGTGAAATATAGTAGCACATATGCATCACAGGAAAGTGAGCTACAAAACCATTCCCTCTCTTCTTGCATTTCTGCAAGAGAATTATCAATTAACTAGTGAAGCAAAATAAAAACAGAGAGATAAAGAACAGCCCTTATTTAGTGACGGTGAACCTGTCCAGAAGCTGAAAAAGATCTGACTTTGAAGCTGACCAGATGACTTCTCACCAGTTAAGAAAAGACTGTGTCATCCAAGAAAATTTTAGATTAGATATTCCTTTCAGACAATTTCCATACTGAAACAACATAAAAACAGTTGTGACACAACAAGAATGGTCTTTTGTCTCTAAAAAAAGGAAAGCATCCATAACACTAATGAAAAAGCACAAAAAAATATTAGTATTAGCACTACGCCAGCCAGATTTACATGTGAAAAACTAGTTAAAGGCTGAACAACTTAAATTACACAATTGTTCCTAGAAGCTCTGATTTAGAAATAAGGTCACTGTTATTATTATTGAGTCAGTTCCCAAGACTGTCTAAATACTGATAGCTCCAATTGAAATAAATCCCACAGTCCTCAAAGTTCAAGGGACTGAACAACTTTACACAGACTATTTCTGCAGGTATGCTCAACGTTCTTAGGGGTATGACTTACAGAACCCATTGAATCAGAAGAAAGATGACCCTACTTTGGCTTAATCATTCAGCTACATGGATTTAAAAAATAAAAAAAATAAAAAAAAAAAAAAAAAAAAAGCGCCATCGTTTTGTATTAACACTACACTACAAATTAACTTCAGTAAATTCTATATTATGCATCATTCAATTCAAAAGCGCTTACAGTATTCCTTGGCAAACAGTTTCACCTCTATGAATTCCCACAAAATACTAGAACATTTCACATGCACAGATGACACATAAGGCTTTTCTGGTGACTCGCAGAGAATATGCTCTTGATGATCACAGCCATTCATTACAGACTGAAAATATGGAATTTCCAATGGCAAAGGCAGAGTCTGAGAATTTTCCAACAAGTGGGATGATAGTGTAAAAGAACTGCAGAAAAAGTACATTTGTGAGATGCAAATTCAATGCAAATTAGAGGAACACAGAAATTAAATTGCAAGAAGTAACTGAATCTACTGTTTAAGTCAGATTCTTTAAATAGCTTAATTAACAATTCAGGAAATTTCTAGGGGAAAAGACATCATAGCTTTAAACATGGAAAACCAGAAACATGGTGTGAGCAATACAATCGCTGTTGAAGGAATCATCCCTGTCAGTTCTTTGTCAATAATCTCACTCTTCTTTCCCTCCTCTACTTCTGATCTAAAGAACATTAACAATGCAGATCATAGATGATTTGCATTATCTCACACCCCCTGCTCCCTCTCCCTAGCTCCCAAAAGCACTGAAAGCATTTATTATGTTATTATATAGCTGATGTTGTAACAGAATGTTTACTAAATACCTATTATTTTAATGAGCTCTTAAGTGAGACTGGAACCTGTGAAAATGTCCAAGAATTTGCTCTGATTAATATTGCATGCTTTCTGATGTTGCAAACAAATTTGAAGAATAAACAGCAGAGAAACTGCAAATAAAATAACGATTAATAAATGATATGTTGTCAATATATATTAAAAAAAAAAAAACAGGACTTCCTATAACAGAGGGCCTCTTTACTGTCAGAGGAAATTATGCATAAGAAGGAAGGAACCACAACAAGCATTATTGAGTTTGAAGGTCTTCAAACCATTGTTCGCAGTGAGTTCTGGCTTCTCTTGAAAGCAAATTAAAAACAAAGTATGTGATGCCTTCAACCTGAGAATAAATCTGATTTCAATTTACCAGGGTACACAGGAATTTAAACCAGAGGATCTAGCTCAGATTTAACATTTATCCTGACTGAAATCCTACTTAGTTAAATATATTCTTTTGATAATACAGTCATTCCTAATATAAAATATTCACTGCCATTTTGGTGTAAGATAGAATTTTCCTCTTCCCTCATCTATAAATAATTGCTTTACTTTGCTTTATTGCTGAAAACGTGGCTTCACTTTGCTACAGCAGGGGATATGATTACCATAACATTGTTACTGTTAATGTAAGCAAGGCAATAGCATTAATGTAATCACAAAGTTGAAAAATCAAGCGCTGAAAATGCCAGAGCAAAAGCTGAAAGCTCTAGCCATGCCTCAGATTACACCTGTATTCTCAAGATACAGTAAAATATCATTAAATAACATGGAATACCTTATGGATAATAACAAACCCTTACATTTTCCATTAATCTGGAGGCTATACAGACTAACATGATCTACAAAGCATGCCATATTTATGAAAAATTGGATACGGGCATGAAAGAAAAGTTAAGCCAAAATTTAAGAAAACCTTATATTGGGAGCTGGCATCCTGTCCAAAAAAGTGAGTAGGATGTATTATGTGAATGGATTGCTGCTAACTTGGAACAGAGAAAAATGTAGCTGTAGGCTGGTGCCAAATAATTACGTAAGTTGAAGGCAAGCAACAGAATTGTGCAAAATATTAAGAAAAATAAATCTGGTATCAAAATACACAGCAGTGTGAATTACAGGTTGTGTCATAGAGTTAGCTGGACTGTGAAAAAGTAAAGCATACAACTTAATGCTTTGCCACAAGCACATTGGTAGAAACAGTAAAATAATTTTGCCACAAAGACAGATTGATAAGTGTTGAGAGTTGCATATTACATGGATCATAGATGGCACAAAGACCATCTTCCTGTTGTCTTGATATGGCTGCTACTTATAGGGAAAGGCAGTAAGTGTGAGTATGCCTGGGATCAGTACAGCTCATCTCAGGGAACGAAAACCCACATTTTTCAGAAGAACATTCACGAGGGTTGTGGTTAACAGCCTTAGCTGGAGCCCAAGACAAAGTGGTGCAATTCTGGATTTGTTACAGATTTGTGGAATTGTATCATTTCAGGGAAGTAATTTCTTAGCTTCCCAAAACTGTCATGAAAATTTATAGATTTGTTTACTACTGGAGTACATTGCATTTACTGATGGTACTGTTGCTAAGAATGGTGCAGAAGGCACCACTTTTACAATGTTTAAACTGTCTCAATAAAAATGGCACTTGCCTTCTTGGTCTGGAATACATACAAAAGAAGCAACATTTCCTGATGAACTGCGCACAGTAGGGAGTAAGCACAAGAACAGACATCCAGCAGTGCCACAAGGTTGCCAGATGTCAGTCATAGTTGCCTGTTCTTGGAAGGATGAAACTGGTTTCTCATTCTTGGGTTAGTATATTCTGCTATTTCTGTACTTGTCTTGCCAAACATCCATTGTACTCTCTTCTCACACCTGTCTCTACCCCACACACCTAACAATTCCAACCCAGGATTTGTTTCATGCATTTAATTGCATTCATATAAGTTAACCGTAAGGTTCTTCCTTTGGTCAGTTTTAATTTGTTTTCACTTCTTTTTGTTGTTCTGGCTTTGATATCCATATTAGAAGTGCTTTATGCTCTTAGAAAAAGCACTTTTTCCTTAAGAAAAAGTAAAATAAAAAGAAGAAATAATACAGGGATAGATGAAACAGATGAGTAAAATAGCATTAAAAGGAAGGAACAAAAGCATAAAGACCAAGGCATAAGATATCATATAAGAAATATAACAATAAAACCTGTCATGAGAAATGATTTTTTGACTTCCTGAAAAACTGTGTAACCGAAACTAAAGATCTACTGAGTACGAGGGGATACTATGGCATACCCTGTGGAGAGGCTTAATGGTTAGGTATAATTTTTTCCAAGGTCAATTGTAATCACTAATAGAGAGGGAATATCTGGATAGAACAGATGTTTTCAAATCAACTAGACCTGATTTAATTTTATCCTTGGCACTGGCTAGTGATATTTAATTTCTATCCATGTCGGAGTAACAGTCTCTTGAGAAAGATGATGTATGTAATAAAGTTTTTAATACTGTTCCACATGATATTCTCATAGCAAATTGGGGAAATAGTCCACAGATTAAAATATTATAGAGTGAGTGCAAAATTGCTACAGATTAGAAAAATCAAAATAATAGCCAAAAGAATAGCTATTTCTGACTCAATGCCTGAATGAATGATCTAGGAAGGTGCTGAGCAGGTCTGTCCTAAATCTGGTTCTGTATCATATTTTCATGCACACTCTGGGGTCAATAACTTTCTTTTTTTTTTTTTAAATCTGTAAGGGAGATTAAGCTGGGAGAATAATCAGGTGTGTCTAAACTAAAAATAAAACTGAAGAAACTGAAGACATGTTATAAAAAAGTAAGATTCTACTGAGCAGGGAGAAACAAGTGCTGCAACATGTAGGCAGAAGTAATCCACTTCATCCTCTTAGGTCTATATCAAACAGCCAGTTTTGTTTTTAATATGAAGGCTGTAAAGGGTTGTTACAGAATAGGAATCACTCATCACACATTCACTCAAAAAGCTACACATCCAGCATCCAGCTGGAGTTTATAAGCAGAAATACAGCCTGTAAACCATATTCGGTGATTCTACTGCTCCATTCAGCACTGGTAGGGTAGCAACTAGCATACGATGTTCAATGTCAGGCGCTGCTGTTTAGGGAGCAACCAGACCAGATTAAATGTAACCTATGAAAGAAAAATGAGAATGAGCAAAAGGCCGGAAAAACTTACAGTGTCTCAGGTGGGGAAGAAGAGGAAAAAAATTTAAAAGGAAGGAATAATTGAATCATATGACAAACAGAGAGAAGTAGTAGACCTAGGTTTAACAAGGAAGATTTTAGGGACTCTGGGATTTTTTTTGTGCGTATGGAAAGGTTCTCACATCAACGCCACTGAAACAAGTTAGAGAGTAGGTGACAGGATATGCAAGGCTTTTTCTCCAGTTCTACCATGATCATTACAGTGGTGTGACCACGAAATTCAGACAACTTCAAGTTCCATACTTAATGACTGGTTTTAATACTTGAAATCTTCCAAGCAACTCTGAAATATGCAATAAGTTGGGGAAAAAAAATAATCTTGAAAAGCTTAACACTACATTGTGCTATTTTTTCATAGGCTACTGCTCACTAGCAGCATCTTATGTAGACTTTAAATACATTTCACCAGGTGGTGCTGTAACACATAACCTTCAAAACCTTCCCTTACCACCTGAGCACGTGGCAGTCTTAGGAAAATGTCTGTGGGTTGGGCAAAGCTGTCTGTAGAGACAGAATTGCTTTTAACAGTCACCCTTTGGTACAAAAGTAAGAGTCCTAGAAAGACTCATTTAGGAATTATTTTTATTCTATGGGATAAATAACTCCTCTGTATTTCATGGATTGCAAAGTTAAGCTTTACACTTACATTAAACAACAATATTCTTTTGGAGACCATACGATTCTGCATTCTATAAGTCTTTTTTTAACTATATTTTCTTCTAAACTTTCTTTTTCCTAAAAAAAGAATAGGACATTTAATATATGTATGTATATATATTTTTATATACATACACACACATATAATATACATATATGCAATATAACAATTACACAATTTTTCATAATAGCTATGAAAAAAACAAATCACAAAATAAAGATACAGGCTAAAAGTGACTTCTGAATCATATAATCCAAGGTTTCTATACCAAGCAGGATCATGCAGACCAGGTTGCTCAGAACCTACAGAGTGAATGAGCATTTCACAGTCTCTTCAGGCAAATTGTTTGAGTGTTCAACAACCTTCAAATAAAATGCTTTCCTTCAACTGAATCATAACTGCTTTCTTGTTACTTATGTTCATTGCCCCGCATACAATTAACAAACGTACAGTTAGAAGAGTGGCATGGTTAGGATGGTATTTTACAGGTTTATAGTTAGAAAGATTATCGAGGTGGAAAAAGATAATTAAAAAGGAAATGCTCACCCATATCCTAGGCTCACAGTAGAAAACTCCAAAGGGAGGGATCTCCAGAAAGAATTCTTCCCCCAGTCAGCCCTTAAATGAGGTCTAGGAGGGATGCAGCCAGGCTGCACCCCTCCCCGTCATTCAGTTGAGTTGCCTCCACCTGTGCTCCCATGGCTGACTCAGTCCTTGCCTCAGGCAATCAAACAGAGGTTCAGGCTGTACTCAACAGTTCCCATACACCCCTGTGTTTCCACTCCACACATATGAGAAGAGTCTGGCTCCACTTTCTCTATACTCCTCTATTAAGAACTTTAAAAAAGCAGTAAGAAGTTCTGATGACTTCTCAAGGCTTAAAAAACAACTTTTTCTGCCTCTCTTGATATTTCACGCATTCCAGCCCCTAATCAGCTCCACTGGACTCACTACAATAGGGCACCATCATTTAGATGCAGCTTGTGTTCCTGCTGTACATCTTGTCTTGTCTCCATCTGTCTTTTAGAACAGCTGTATCCAACATGTGGCCACAGGACACAATGCAGGCCCACAAGATCATAAATTTTTAACATTCTTGTGAGACTTCAAGCAATATTTTTCATGAGTCAATTGCATGAAGCTCAAACATGAACTATGTGGGCAACAATGGAAAGCTAAGGAAGGGAGGGCGTAGTGCAGTGCTAACCCCACTTCTCACACCCTCTATATACAGTTGAATTGAAATGCATGTACTACATGCTACATGCATTTGTGCCACTTGTAAAATGCAGTGATTGCTCTTAATATTTCAACCCATCTACATGTGTGTGTATGTCTGTGAACACAAGCAGTTTTTGTTACTAAACAGATATGTTTTCTTATTTAATTACTAAAGTTGGAACTGTGTTATTTTGTAAAATTATTTAGTAAGTTAACATGTTCACTGCAGAAGAAATATCCAGAATACTTGTGCAGTGCTGACAGATTTTGTAATTTTCAACACCCCCGAATGCTTACAAAATGAAGAAAATGAAATTAAGTCATTTACAGAGTCAGAAGGAAAATTTATACTAGAACCTGAAGACTAAAGATGGCTTATAGATTCAGCATTTTTTGGTAGATTTGGCAGCTCATTTAAATGAGTTAAGCATGTGTCTTCAAGGTGAAAATCAACTTATCTGTTCCATTTTTCAAACCATAACAACATTCAAAAATAAACTTAAATTATGTCAAGCTCAAGTTATGGCAAATAATTTTATGCACTTAAATATGTATGGTAAACACAGTCCTGTGAACAGTGAAAAATATACCGTTTTGATTCACAAATTTAAGAACAGGTTTCAAGATTGAAAATTATAATAATAATAATAATTTTATGGTTTATTTGTGACTCACTTTTTTGGTCGACAATTACCTGCAAATTTTCAAATGGTATGTATGGAATTGCAATCAGACATTCAACTAAAAAATTTGTTCTCGTCTCTTTACCAGACTTTTATAAGCCCTCTCTTACCAGAGAAAAATATCCCTCACTTCATGACCACACCTTATTCATGTCATCACTTTTTAGCAGTACATACATTTGTGAACAACAGTTTTCAAGGATGAAGCACAAGAACAGTAAAAGTAAATCAAAAATTTCTGATGAACACCTCATGAGAACTCGTTAGGAATTGCAACCACTTCTGCCAAACCAGATACTGCTGCATTACTTTTACAAAAACAAGGTCAAATATCCCACCAGTTTATGTTTTTGTTGCCCTCTTCTTTTATGTTTAATAACAAATATGTAAAAAAATGTTTTGTTACTTATAGATATTAACTATATTGCTGGGTGAAACACTGGCTGGATGGCTGGGCCCAAAGAGTTATGGTCAGTAGAGTTAAATCCAATTGGCAGCCAGTTATGAGTGGTGTCCTCCAGGGCTCAGTACTGGGGCTGCTTCTATTTAACATCTTTATTAACAATCTTGATGAGGGAATTGAGTGCACTCTCAGTAGGTTTGCAGACAATACCAAGTTGAGGGGGAGTGTTGATCTGCCTGAGGGGAGAAGGGCATTACAGAGGGACCTGGGCCAAGGTAAACTGCATGAGTTTCAATAGGGCCAAGTGTAGGGTCCTGCATTTTGGTCACAACAATCTCAGGCAACCCTAAAGGCTTAGGGGGCAGTGGCTGGAAAGCCCCCTGATGGAAAGGGACCTTGGTGAGCTGATGGACAGTTGGCTGAATATGAGCCTGAAGAGTCCCCAGGTGGCCAAGAAGGCCAATAGCATCCTGGCTTGTATCAGGCATGGTGTGATGAGCAGAACTAGGAAAGTAATCCTGTCCCTGTACTTGGCACTGGTGAGGCCTCTCCTCGGTACTGTGTTCAGTTTTGGGCACCTCAATACAGAAAGGACACTGAGGTGCTGGAGCAGGTCCAAAGAAGGGTAACAAGGCTTGTAAAGGGCTTGGAGAATGTGTGCTACAAGGAGTGACTGAAGGAACTGGGGAAAAGGAGGCTGAAGGGAGACCTTATTGCTCTCTTTCAATATCTGAAAGGTGCTTATAGTGAGAGCAGGGCCAGTCTCTTCTCACTGATGACAGGTAACAGGATGAGGGGTAATTGCACCAGGATAAGTTTAAGTTGGATATCAGGAAAAACTTCTTTACTGAAAGGGTTGTTAAGCACTGGAATAGGCTCCCCAGGGAAGTGGTTGAGTCACCATCCCTGGATGTGCTTAAAAACCACTTGGATGTGGTGCTCAGGTACATGATTTAGTGAAAGGGTTGTTAGAGTTAGGATAGTATGGTTAGATTGTGGTTGGACTTGATGAGCTTTAAGGTCTTTTCCAACCTGAGCAATTCTGTGATTCTATATTATATATGTGGCCCAAGTCAATTGCTCATCACTCAATGCAGTCCACTAAAACAAAAGATTGGATACCCATGTCTTAGAAGAATCTGGCTATTCTTCTATATCTCCCTAGTAGATAGTCTAACTTGTTGAAGACCTTCTGAATAGCAGCCCTGTTGTTCTGTGAATAGATCACCACATCCAATTTGGTATTATTCATTACACTTCTGAAAGTGCATTCTGTTCCACCAGAATATTAGCAAAGACTGTATATATCACTTCCATATCACCCATTAAGGGGTGCTTGTACTGCAGACTCATTGAATCTGAAGGGTTAATCAGAACCATTTCACCCATCTCACAGTACACTTTTTCAGTACGCACCTGATCGAATTACTTACAAGAATTCTGTGTGAGATTGTGTTGAACATTTTTTCAAAATCAAGCTAAAAGTACTAGTAATCCACTCCTACAGAGACCAGTGTTGTCAGGACTTGGCCACGGCAAATCTATGCTGACTTCTTTCTATTCCCTTCTTGTTGTACGTGGGTCTGGGTCTGGTCAAGACTTCCAGAAGTGTTTGCTACATGATCTTTTGGCTGCAAAACTTAGGCTGACAGGTCTTTTGTTACCTAGACTTTCCTTCTTCCTGAAGATGAGTGTGATATTTGTCTTTTTCTACTAACTAGGATCTTCCTTCCTTTGCCATGATATTCCAGGGATGATACAGCACAGCTTTACAATGACTTTGAACATCAGCAATCTCAAGTAAAGTCCATCTGGTACCATAGATTTATATATGCCCAACTAACTTGAGTACTTCCTAACTTTCTTCTAGTACAATCGGTAATCATAGAATCACAGAATCTTTTGAGTTGGAAGGGACCCTTAAAGGCCATCTAGTCCAACTCCCCTCCAATGAACAGGGATACCTACAGCAGATCAGGTTGCTCAGAGACCCATCCAGCCTAACCTTGAATGTCTCTGGGGTGGAGACCACCTCTCTGGGCAACCTGTTCCAGTGCTTCACTATCTTGATGTTAAAAATAATGTAATAATTTAGATCAGAAAAGATCTTCAATCTTCAAAAATCATCAAGTCTAACCATTCACCTAACACTAACAAGTCCATCACTAAACCATGTCCCTAAGGTGACATTCCTCCTTGTACCCTATGCTCACCTCTGACTAACATTGAGTTCTTTTTGGAGACTGAGATCATGCAGCAGGTCCTTGTTCGTTCTGATCTTCTTCCTGTGCATTTGAATAGTCTGCTGTTCTTTGAGGAGGGCATCTTTAAAGATAACTAATTATCTTGGTATCCTTTTCCCTTCACGGCATTTTTCAATGGCATTTTGACAAACAAATCATTGAACAAGGTAAAACCCATCTCATGAAGACAGTCTGCTGTTTTCTTCGTACATTTTTCTCAGGGTTTTTTATACTAAAATTTCTTTATCGCTAAAGACAAAGCTTCACCTTTCACCCCTCTGGCAATTTTTTTTATTTATTTATTTATTTTTTTTTGTGAACAACAAAGCATCTTTCTTAGTTGGTTCACTGATCACCAAGGGCAGATCTACATTCTAACTTTTTTCTAGAAAGAATCTGGGTATTATTTTCTTTGCTTTGGTAGTGTATTGAAAATATTAACCTTTGAATTAGAGACAGAAATTAGACAAATCAATAATTATTCATTTCGTTCCTCTGTTCAAGGTTTAAATAAAAAGGATTGTAAGATAATGGAACAATTCAGATTGGAGGGGATCTCAAAAGATCAGCTTCTGCAGGGTCAAAAGCTGCTGAACCTCAAAGGAGGGTCGGCTATGAATCCAGACTCATTTTTCTGAGGGTTTTATCCTATCTGCTCTTGAAAACCTACAAGAACGGATGCTATACGCAACTTCCTCAGGTGATCAGATCCACTGCTAAAATGTCCTCAGAGTGAATAAATCTTATATTATATTCTGTCTGAACTTCACTTGCTCCAACAACTATGCTGTTGTTTCTCATCCTCTTACCACTGTGAATAGCTTATCTCCACCTCATGGGTACCAACTGATACCCAAAGCAACCTCTTCGCCAGGCTAAACGAGTCACATTCCCTCAGCCTCTATTCATATGACAGGTTCTACTTCTAGGATTAGAATGAATGAACTCTTCTCACTTATCATTCAGGGAATTTTAGAAGCTGTTTAGAGGAGGGAAATTCCACTTACATAACAGACCACATGGGGTTGCACAGATGAATGAGCAAGACAACATGGAAAACTAAGCTTGCGTATTTTCTCTTTAGGAAAGAATGGGGAAAAATTGATCAGAGTATCCTAGCAAGATTTTCAGAGATAAAGTCCTAAGACTATTAGGGAAGATGAACTCACGGAAGACTAAATTTCTGAAAGTTTTGTGTCTCTTACCAGTTTAAACTTTGTGAACGTCTTAATTTTTTGATTATACAACGTGGATTTAAAAGCCATTAATTGGGCTACAGATATGATCTCAGTGCAGGTAAAATACCCACTCAGATGTAACTGCATCCTGCTAATACTTTACATATTTTTTAAATCCTGAGTAGCTTTAGCAATTCCAGCTCTTTACAATTTGGCTGTAGGATAAATTTAGTATATTATTCATATATATTCATTGTGATAGTTCATCCCACTCCTCCGCTAAATTAATACACAGTGGCGTTAGAACTTTCAGATGTTTTTTATCACCTAATGAAAATGTTGTCCTATTGTATTGGATACAAAGAAAGCAGAATAATATATATCACACTAAATGCCCATGATTTTAGTTCATGGCCACAATTGCTGAAAAATACTAGATGATTTTAAAACTTTTTTTTTTCCATAACATTCCTTATGTGGGATAATAATAAAGCTGATTTTTGTGCCGTACTTCACAAGGATAATGTAATGTAATGTAATGTAAGCTGGAAGAAGCCAATCAGGTAGTGCAAACTGTCAAGGAGGTTTCACAAAATCAGTAGTTTGAATGTGTTGAGGACAAGTTGATGGAGAGAAGAGGAAGAATATGTCTGCACAGAAAAACAGATCCTAAATCTAAGTAGTGAAACAAAGCATCTGTTGGAGTGGTGTTGGCATTGGAATAGGAATAGCCTAACAATGGTTCTGTACAGATCAGAAGTTATAAATTTGTATGTTATCCAGATCCAAGAAAACCTAATTGAAATGCACCTGAAGTTTCTGGAACATCTCACATTATTCAAATTAACAATTAGTTTCTTGTGATGGTCAGTATCACCAGAAGTATCTAGATCTGTTCATGCAGGTTTTGTTTTTATTTGTTAATTGTGGTGATTCTTGTTGGTTTGGGTTTTTTTTTGTTGTTTTGGTTTTTTGTTAGTTGATTTTTGGCAGGTTTTAACTTGCTTATTTGATGTTTTTACAAATATTAAGATAGCCTAGAGAACTGACAGACTGATGTTTGGTTTATAAGACCCTTAAGAAAATTTCTAAAAAATTGTTACTGCTAATAGTAGGCTTGCCTTAGTATATTACTGTTAACTGGAATGAAAGAAGAATTCACAACCTAGCCCTGAGGTTAAACATGTCACAGAATAGAAACAGTTGATACTAATAACTCTATTTCGAATATTTGAGGAAGGTGAATGCATTCTAAAAATATGTAGCTTTTTTACACAGAGACTTGTGTTTAGTACAGCTGAGATCTACAGTTGTAAGATGAAAGCCTAACATCAAAGGCAATTGTACATTATGGCAATTCCCACTTGGTTTACAGCTGACTTTGCCATAAGAACCAGTAAACATATGGAAATAATTACTCAGCTGAATAATTGGGAAAATTTTGCAAGCTTCCAGGTAGATGAACCTTGCCCTAAAAAACACAGTCCTTTTAACAAGCTGTGCTACTTTTATTACTACCGTGTCAAATTCTGACCTTTTTGTTCTTCCTTGACCTCTTTTGATCCAAGTTATGGCAGCAGCTTCCAGGATCTTGACACACCATCACATTGCTTTTTTTCCCCACTTTCAGGGTTGGTTCAAGGTGGATATGGCATTTTTCTTGGGGAGGAAACTACAATTGAAATTCATTCAGGTTACGTTACCTCATTACCTCTCCCAAGAGGACGTTTTAAAAGAGGAACAGATAAGTCCATTCTTGAGAGAGCATTTTGTCTGAAGTTTGTAATTATTTAGTGTCTGCTTAGCTTATAATAGATCTTTTTAACAAATACCGCTTTGTTAATGCTTAGAAATAATGCTTTTTATATAACTGTAACTCCCCTTTCAGAAATAGCATTATGTATTACTTTTTGGTAAGTACGTATATGCTTTAGTTTTTAAAGCATTAACCAATTCAGATTTCCCCAAGTCAACTCCTGAAAGTACTTAAAGCAAAATTAAGTACTTAAAGTACTTAAGCAAAATCAAAAACTGCTTTTTTTTTTTTTTTTTTTTTTTTTTTTTTTTTTGGTTAAGAAGCTGCATGTGTAAAACTATATCATTGGTTTAATTTTTTTTTTTTTTTTTTTTTTTTTTTTTTAAGTCAACACAGACATTTAGCAATTACAGCATTTATCTTCAATTAGCAAAACTTTTAGTTAACCATCTTAACTCTTAAGATGGTTACCACTCTTAAGTTTGAAACATTCTTCACTGTTTTCTCTACTTTTTTTCTTTTTTTCCTTAGTTCTAGAAATTGAAAGTAGCACAGAGAACGAGTACGCTGAGATCTTAGGTATAGAACTACAAGTTTCCATGATATGAAGGGCATTTCCTTCTATGGCATACTGTTCTAAGACAAACGATGAAAGAATGTCATGTCCCATGTCCCACATGTACCCTATTGTACTGAGAGCATGGGATACTGGACATGTAAATCTCATCACAATTTGACTTTGAGCATGTAGAAGTGGGTATTATAAACCAATTGTTTTTCATTGTAATGGAGTAAGAATGCAATTTGGTTGTTCATATTAAAGCTCTGATGAGCTTTTGCCTAAGTGGCTTTGTCCAGTCTTGAGTGTTATTAACAGCTGTTCATTCCAGTGAGGCCAGGATCACAATTTGTGAAACTACCCACACAGAAAAAGAATCAATAATGGAATTATTCATTCCAGTATGGTCCAACAGCCCAATGCCCTTGATAACGACCTGTTTAAGAGTTCTGGTTTCAGAATTTAGGGGGGATCATGGGAAATGCCTGAGGACACATGGGGACCAAGGTTGTGGATGCCCAATTAAAGATGAAATCACTCAAGCATTTCCTACTCTAAGGACACCCCTAAGGCACATTCATGCATGCGTTAAGGACGGCAGGTCAGCCTCAGTGTGTGTCCTGAGGCTCCTGACAAATCACTGGCTCCTGATGCAAAACCCAATAGAAAAAGCTGACAGAGACAAGCTTTTCTATAGTTTCTCTCCTTGCAACATGGTTTCACCTACTTGGTGATCACTGTTAATTTCCACTTGAGCATTTCTTTCAGTAAGGTAGGATATCCAAATTTGTTCTGTCTTTTCTGATTACTTGCACTGTACTTTACCTTCTTTCCATTTTTATCATCTGAATTTCCATTAATCTCCTTTAATCTCTCTTGAAATTGTGGTTTTTCTGACAGAACACAGTACTCCAGTCGTAACTTACTTTGTATATGCATAAGAGTTACTTGGCGTTTATCTCTTCTCACCCTGTCTTGACACTGCTGTGTCAAGTTGTTTCATCATCCTTTGTAGCTCTGCCGTAGTAGGGATTTGTTCTGCTTAACTGCTAGAGTCAATTTCACTCATACCACACTTTCTTTATGCCATGGTTTGTTATACGTGATTGCTTTTCAGTTGTTTCTGCTGAATTACATTTTCCCCCACACTTTTTACAAAGTCATTTTGTATTATTTTCCCTTTCAAAAATTTAACTTTTCAAAGTCTCATTTCCTCTATCCACGTAGAATACAAAGTGGTGGACTTCTGCAAAGGAGATTCTGATTAGATATTCAGAAAAGATCTCAACTGCTAAGAACAGCAGAAGAGTGGGATAGTGTGGGTGTTAAATCCTCATCACTAAAGGTCTTTCAGATCAGGATCGACAGACATCTGGTGTGAATGACATAAGTACTAGTATAGACACACTATTCCAGTAATGGAATAGCTAAGGTTCCTTCCAGTGATTCTCTGCACAGAAGACAGCAACAATTTTCACTAAACACAGAAGGCTGCAGAACAGTTTTCCCACAGAGCAAGTGGAAGAAGTCTCAATTAAATAACAAAAGCTACATTTTAATCACATTTCTGTATGTGGGTCCTTCAAAACCAACTCCTTGTTCCTAGGGGAACCCTTAAGAATCTGAAGTATCAAGTGTTTGGAAAAAAAATATATAAAGTAGACAGAAGCCATTGATTGAATTGCTTTGGAGCACAATTTCTATATAAAAACGAGACATTAAAAAACATCTTTCATTAAGGGTGATTTTTTTCCCCACAAGAGATGCTGTTAAGAATATATATATATATGAAACATATATATATATATATATATATATATATACATAAAACTTATGAATTTCATTTAAATGGTTATATATATATAACCATTTAAATGAAATTCTTAAGTTTCATCACCATTCTGGAAAAATGCAGTACGTACCTCTGTGTGCGTGCATTCTCTTAAACTTCTCCTTTGAGTATTAGTTTATACTTGAGCAGAAGTGGCAAAAAGCTCCAAACCAATATTTTCTGAGGAACAAAAGTAAAGTAAACTTAACACTTAGCACGATAACTACCATGCAGCAACTAAGATGTGGGTCAAATTCAGCAGCACAGAGGATGGAAACAGCAGTCTGTCCTCAACATTTGGTAATTCTTCAGGTACTGAACCTCAGTCTTATTCTCTAATTTCTGCAAAATGGCCTTGGGCTTTTGCAAACAGTAATTCATAACCTGCGAACCTAATTCAAGCAAAATTCCCTCAGGGGTCCAGAAGTCAATCTCTACTTCACAGTCACTTATTTTTCTCTAGGAAAAAGGGATTATTTTATAAAGTTAGTTCTTGTAACAGTGGGAAATGTGTAACAGCAAGCAAAAATGTGCAGGAGCAAGCAACAAAATATTAACAATGTTTTAGCCAGTTTGGTCATAATAGAATGACATCTAAAATAACTTTAATTATTTAAAGTACTGTATATCTCTGTGGGTTTTTTTTTTTTTTTTTTTTTTTTTCCAATTTGTTTTGTTTGTTTTGCTTGTTTGTTTTCCCTGGGATCTCATATGTGCAGAGACCCTTCCCTGCAAACTCTGGAGCAAGGAAGACAAACCAAAGACTAAAGAAACACTGTTTGCAAATTTATAAAATTCTGAGAAAGTATGTTTGTTTAAAAAAATACAGCTTTTTCTAGAAACTTACATAAGCAAAGTAAAATACAATACTGTAGTCTGAAATAGTAGGTACAAAACGTGACCTTTTACATCTCATCAATTCTATCTAAAGATTGTTTCCTTTTGCTTAAAAAGAACTGATTCCCAAACATATGGTTGAGATCAGCTAGAACAACTGCAAGCAGTGTTGCTATAGAAGAGCCCAACTATAAGGCTGTAATACCACACTGGACATAGATGAACACACAGAGGAGAGCAAGTTTCTAAAATAAAGCTAATAGTTTTGAAATCAGGCCCTTCTCAGGTTGTTGGAAATCTCAGTGCAATTGCCCTAGTGTGTTTAAATCCTCAGGCCATTTTCTTAACAGAAGTGTAATGCTATTAAATAACATATGCACATTTATATAAGTAATTCAGAATAAAATCCAGGAATGCTTATTTTCATTTTAAAGCTAAACTTTAAATAACTTCAAATGCTGATCTTTCAGGTTGCAGTTAGTATTTATAAGTTGTGTCCTGAAAGCCACTTTTCCCAATCTAATGGAGGAACTGACACAATGACTGCAAACTGATGCAGAAAGTCCCAGGGATCTCTGGAAAGCTGAACTGAACAAATACATAGCTGTATATCTTAGCAAGAACAACATCAAGTCACACTCTTCTTCCCAGTTCACTGTCCTACGAACACTCTGCTTATGAAAGTGCTGCTAGTGCTCACTGCTTTTAACAAATGCAAGGGCAGACAGACTCACAGAATCAGAGCTCAGCTGTTATTTTGCATGTGAGAATTTAGATTAAAAACAAGAAAATAAAATAACCACAAGGAGATCTACCCAAAGTCCACTGGTGCACAATGACATATCTGACACAGGCAAGCAAAACTACTTCACAGCAGAACAGTGTGTGCTGAGTAAAATAGGGTTAGGAGGTACGAGAAATGTAGTAAGCCAGAGGTAAGAAATAATGTATGTAGCTCAGTCTGAAAGTAATACCTCTTACTTTTTTCCATTGGAAACTACAACAGAAACAAAAAACACAATAACACTGCTTAATAGAGAGAATTCTCAGTTACAAAACACTATTTTTCAGTGCAGTCATCAGCATTAATTATGCATTTTCACCAGCAGTGAACAAGGACCTGTATGCCATGCTTGTAAAAACCTGCATGGCTGTCTGGAACATGGCTTGTCTTTCATGTTGTCTCACTCCAATTTATCAAAGAACATCCTCTCCCTCTGATATCTGAGATTAATAAGCAACAGTTCAAACGTTGGTCCAACCAGTTTATTACAAATCTTAATCAGGAAGATGGGGAAGGGAAGGACAGTGACTATTATGAATTAGGCTGATGGGAAAGGGAAGGCAGGCAATAGAAAAGATAGGAAATAAGCAAGAATTGTGTAAAGCGGGGGTGGTCAACACCAGGATCCAGCAGCAGTCCCATTGCATGCTATTCCAATGGTCTGAGGCAAAAGTACAGGGGGAGAGCAGCAGCAGCATGGCCAGCCTTGGGCAGCAAGCAGGTAACTGGTAGAAGCCACAGGGCAAGTTCAGGAGAAAGCAGCAGGATTCAGGTAGCAGGCTCAGGAGAGTCCACCAGCACGCAGACATTCTGTAGTGAGGGATCTGATGGCAGACACCTCTTTTGTTCTTCTTCAGCATGCAGGCATCACGTCGTGAGGAATCTGTTGTCAGGAACCTAACAGGTCGTAGGTCCCCTTTTTATACTTCTGCCATGACATTCCAGGGCGCTTGGGTAAGTCTTGTGCAGCACCTCTTGAGATAACTATGTTCCTCCTCGAGATAAACCCACACAAAAGACTGCTTCACAGCCATTAATCTGCAGCTCTCTTGTTGTCCCTGGCCTTGTCTGTCTGTGTCATTCAGACAAAGGATTTCACAGCCCTTGCCCAGGACTTGCTTGGACTTGTTCATCAGCAAGCTTTGAGCCAATGGCATAAAAGAATAACCTCACACACTCCAGTGCTGAGACACACCACTGACAATCTCACTGTGCTCACATCCACTATTTAGTCTCCAGATACATTCAGCAAATACCAACGAATGTCAATGGGTACCATTTTTCTGCACTGAGAAATTCAGTGACACTTTTGCTCCATCCGTACTGTCATGTCAGATGCCATTCTGTTAGGATGTCCCTCTGCTGCCACAGCAACAAAATGTAATGGAGTATTGGTGGGAAGGTTCAGCCTCTACTGCCATAGCACCAATATCTGCCTGTGACATCATGGGCCAGCATCATAAAATATGAGGCATTACTTTCAGAGCAGCCCTTGTAATAGGGAAAGCACATATTAGAAAATACAGTTTGATCTCAAGAACTTAGCATGGAAGAGACTAAGTAACTTATTTGCTCATTGCCACCTGTTTGAAAAGTCACCAGTACTGGATTCCTGAGCACGGGTATAGGCTCACCAGATCAGTGATAAAGAACCCTCAGAGAAAGGATATTCAGCCACTAGCAATCACATCATCATTTCAAGACAGAAAATTGCTGGTGACCTTGACTGCAGCCAATTGCAGATGGTGAAGTATATGGAGTTAGATTGGTTAGATACTTCTTCCAAGACTGCTTTTTAACCTAGAAATAGATACTGAATAGGCTTGTGTGTTTCTGCATCCTTCTTTCTGCATCGTCTGTTCCTGCTCTACAGCACTTGTGCAAAATGCAGAAATCATAGCAGAAAAGTTGACTTAGGATGGCCAAGCCATCTCATAGACAAGGAGGAACAACCAGTTTTACAACAAAAGATGAAATGTCTGGTGCTAGAGCAGATCAGGCATTGGCTATTAGAAACTACTATGTTTTGCCCATTAGAGAAAATCTTTTCATATCAAAGCACAGAGTAGACTCGAAATCTCTGACATGACAGGCAGAAAAACCATCAGCTACCTAACTGCAGAGAATAAGAAAAGATCTCCTGCCTAACCTCACTATAAATAACTTTCTTTTATTTTCATCTCTATTTCCTTCAATAAAAACTTGAGACACTTACAGCTATAATGTTTACTTTGATGAATGCGGAAACCAAAGCACTCTGGAGGCTATGAATAACTTTTATTTTTACCTTACTGTACTGAAGAATGATTTTATCTGTATCTTAGCAGGATAATTCTCTCAGAAGAGTGAAGTTATTCCACAAATTTGGACATCACAGATACCTTCTTTCTGAGATTTAGCAAGCATTTTCCATCAGAAACTGTACTTGCCTGGTGAGGAGCTGGTATCACTGATGTTCCTAAGGGAGACCTGTGATCTCAAGGATCATACTCCTTGCTCAAAGCCCACACGTTCCAAGAAGCTGTTTGAGTAACCCACAATTCAGCCAATGCAATCTTCAATTGATCTGTGCTGTATTGCTGAAAAAAAAAAAAAAAAAAAAAAAAAAGCAAACATCAATGTTCAGGCACTATGTATATGAGATCTCCACATTTTATTGGAGAACATAAGCAATGCTGTCACATGTAGAAAGAGCAAGTCTACATCAGGAAAAAAAAAGCAGTATATTATTCCGAGGTTCCTATTCACTTGTATATTCCTCGGTGGGTTGTTTTTTTTTTTTTTTTTTCATTTTTAGCTGGCTGGTATATTTTTCTATAAAATGCTGCATCTTTTTTTTTTTTTTTCCTGGACATGTGTTCACTTCCAAGCTCATTTTCAAATTCCATTGAAGAATCTTAGCAGCAAAGATTGATGGAACTATTTTAAATCTATTCATCTCACTGGTTTTTACAGGAAAATTTTATTTTTACCAGCAGTATGAATATTCATTATCTAGCCAGGATGAATGAAGCAACGGCAAAAGACTGATAAATTAATACATTCAAGTAAGAGGAAGTATTACTTTCAGGCTAAAAGTATTTGCCTTAGATGAAACAGGCATCAGATACTGGAAGCAGCAGAGGCTTCTTCCATCATTAAAAGAAGTTACTTTAAGCTTTTAAATTCAGGAGACGAAATCATTGTACTGGTTTGGCAACAGTTAAATACGAGTCCTCATAGGACAAATAGATTAGATAATTCTGAACAAATAGAGACAGCCTAACAAGTGAATTGTATGCAGCAGCACGAAGGAGTAGCTTCAATGGATTTTGGAAGAGGTTTTGTTTAGGGGAATGAATGATGAACGTATACTTGAACTATGAAGATGTTTTTGTTGCTTTGTCCAGGTAGCTATGGCTGAAATAAGTACAGATAACATGTATCTATCCTGCAGTGAAGAGAGTTTATGAGACAGAGCAGATATTTTTCTCATCAACAATTGATTCTTTTCTACTAGGAGAAAATACATACATTTTTCAAAAAAATATACAAAGTTCCAAGAAGTGCATAAACTGAAGTAAATTAAAAGTTGCAGAAATGCTGCAAATATTAATTACCAAAATACTACACAGAGCTATTCTATACTTCTCAAATGACAAAGAAAACACATACGGGAAAAAAAGGAATGGAAAAATCTTTAAAAGAGAGGTCTTCTTACTCATCATCCAAAACCAAAGGCATTTTTCTTTTCTGGGCACAGCTCTATAAATGCATTACATTCTGCAGACTGATAGATCTTGGACTCTCAGTAAAATAATCTTATTCTACGCCCAGATATTTCCAAGCACATAACATAGCACAACATCACCTTTTCACTTGTTTCTCCTTCAGGTATTATAGAAAGTAGAAATATTTACATATCTTAGAAACCATCAGCTTCCAATTCGCCACCAACAAACTTCACAGTTCTAGTAAAATGTAGTATAGTTGTACTGGACAAGACTAGAAGCACATGGGGTTTGCCATTTATTAGCTCTGAAGTTCTGTACTTTCAGGTATGGTAAATTCTTCATAGAGGTGTGTGCATATAAAGACAAAAGAGGCAAAAGCTACATGTGATTTCAGAAGGAATCAGAGGAAAGGAAACAAAAATACATTTTGTCTCATTTTCTAGCAGAACTTCAACTTCAGAAAAAAAGACTTTTCCAGTTTCCTTTCCCCTGCCCCATTTTTTTTTTTCTCCTCCAATAGTATCTGAACAAGCCCGCCGGCCGGGCGTGGGTTAAAATCCCACACACACACACAAAACCACATATAATACTGCTCAATGTATAATGTTATTTTCAACTCAGTTTGCCTTGTTTCTCATTAGAGCATGCTGAGGTATGAGGAATAATGTCATATTCATCTTTTTGTATAAATTTCAGAAGTTTATTTCTTTGATTCATTATTTTTCTCCTTTTATAGATATTAAATGAATATGTTAACACCACCAAACATAAATGAAAGACTTTCTCTAATTAACTACATTCTGTTGGGAAACAGCATGATGGTATATTCGTGATTTTAAATAGAATCATAGAACCATTAGTGTCGGAAGGACCAATGAGATCACCTAGTCCAACCATCAACCCACTCCTGTAACCTTTCCAGACCGTGTCACTTTGTCCCACATCTGCCCTTCTCTTGAACACATCCAGGGACCACAACTCCAGCACCTCCCTGAACAACCTGTTTCAACACCTCATCACTCTTTCTGATAAGAAATTTTTCCTTATATCCAACTAGAAGATCCCCAGTGCAACTTAATGCTATTGTCTCCTATCCTATTCCTGTTACCCAGGAGAAGAGGCTCACTCCCACCTTCCCACAACCTTCTTTCAGGTCATTGTAGAGAATAATGAGGTCTTCCCTGAGCCCCTCATTTCTCTCTGTGAATTTCTGTGAATGCTTTGCAAATAAAAGTTTTAAAAAGAAAAAGCACATATCCATTTTCTGAAAAGACTATAAATATCTAATGGACGATAGTCAAGCGGGTGGGGCCAGACTCTTCACCACTCCTCACAGACAGAACAGGGGACAATGGTTAAAAATGGGAACACAGGAAATTCCAAACAAACATGAAGAAAAACTTCTCTTCTTTGAGTGTGCACACCCTACCAAGAGAGGTTGTGGAATCTCCTTCTCTAGAGATACTTAAAACCCTCCAAAACACTTTCCTCTATCCGCTCTAGAGAACCTGCTTTAACAGGGTAGGTAGACTAGATGATCTTCAAAGACCTCTTCCAACTTGACTAATTGTCCTGATTTTGCTTGTTCAGCATTTTGGATATGTAGGTATTCAGTTGAGTTACCAAAGACGGTGGTTTAAAAGATCTTTTTTAACTTCTGTGTTGTTCTAAACAAATACACTTAGCTTGACATGTATCACAGTAGCAAAACTTCTGTATATCAAATAGCACAGTCTAATTCTTAACAGATCTCATTTTGCAGTTAGCAAACTGGTCATATGAAGCAGATATGCACCGTTCCTTCTTTCTGAAAGCTTTGATTCTTGCATTGCTTTCTGTCTCCTATAGAACTAACTTTGAAGAAACTCAAGCATGAAGCAGTGAATGCATTCCCTTTCCTACCACGAGTCTCCAAAGTAACAAGAGTGAAACACCACATGTTAGATGAAGCAGAACAGGAAAAGCACATTGTCTAGAATATGCGAGAGGGGAGGTGACTGAAGTGGTGCTGGTCTGTCATGGCCATTTCCATACCTTTGCTGCTGCTGGTTTGGACAGACTCACACTTTTCCCTAAGCTCTAAACAGATGTATTCAAAACTGAAGAAAGTCAATAACAAAATGCACTTGGATGATCCTCACACTACTAAACAGAGCAGTCTCCCATTGTTTTCACAAAGAACTCTGGGAACATATGCTATCAATTTCCCAAATATTACTAGCATTTTGTGGAATAATGCTGAAGCCATGGGAAACCGGCTGCTGAAACCATCTCCAACAGATTGTTTGTGTGATGTATGGACAGCTGCAAGACTGGCGCTTTTATAAACTGACTGCCTCAAAAAAAGTCTGAGGCAAAGATGAAATAGGAATGGAAAGCGATAAAGGCTGAGGAAAAAAAAATAAAAAGCATATGAGCCCTGAATAGACCTGCCACAGCTACAACCTTGTAGCAGTAAGCAGCCTACTTGAGTTACATAGCCCCAATTCCTGCCACTCTGGAATGCCTTTGGAGGAGATTTAGGTAACCCTGGCCTAGGACAATCTCCAACAGGCTTTCCTCACCCTGTTTTAGAGATCCTAGAGGTTTTTAAACCTCTAATTAAAGAAACATAATGCAGAGATCAAGTGCTAGCAAATAAAACTGACACTGCTGTCATAACCTAAAACTTACCTCACCCACAGGAGATGAATTTTCTTCTTGAAACACAAAACAGTATCTGATAAAATACATACAAGGTCTTTACTAACTTGATTTTTCTATTTTATGCTCAAAAAATTGAGACACTCTGTGAGAAATATATATAGTTTTTGTTCCTCTTTTTTTGAGATACAATCATATCAGTCCACATTTAAAACTTTTTCTATGTTTTACTCTCTTTTCTTATGCATGAATTATTGTTGGCACTGATACAAATAATCCTATGAGAATAATACCAATACTTTTAATTATAAGAAAATCAGAGTTGTAGCAAGTCCCAGTCACGTATTACATATAAAATAAATTTCTAAATAATTAAACAATGCTAATAGTAACAGTAAATACAATATTAAATATGCAAGCAATTAATTCATGATGTAAGTTGAATGAATTAATGCTTACAATAGCAGTATTCATCCTAATATTTCTTGGCTTTGCTTATGCAATACTCCACTAAACATTGTTTAATTCTGTCTTTTAGAGCTTTGTATACCCTATTAAAGCTGTTGCAGCCATAAGGCATAAGTAGTTTCATTCCTTCCTCCTGTGTATGTTGCCCTACTGCCAATATGCCACTCAGTGACATGCCAATCTTCTTTTAAAAGGCTGTAGCAAACATTAATTGCCCATAAGCACTGAGATAGAATTATTAAAATTGTCCCTTCCACCCCAAGTGGGCGATTCCAGAATTGCCTTCACTAGTGTATGGAAATGCTTCTGAACTAGCCAGCTTATGCCGCATTATATTTTTCAGCTTCCCAGGGAAGCTCTTACTCTTAGGTAGACAACATTTTATGGAATTTAATACTTTTACCTGAGAACTTTTCTTTAGTTTTCACGTCTACAGAGTGGAGATAACATTTTTTTTTTAAATTATATTTTTTATTGTATTTCTCTCTCAGTCTTTTGATATAATTGAAATTATTAACTAAAATCTTGTTTTCTCTAATAGCATGACAAAATTTTCTGAAATACATTATGTTAAAGGAGGCTACACATGATAAATTCTTCAAAACGCCTACAGCACCATCTACATTGCCTGCCCAGTGTTAAATACCTTTCTTTTGCACTAACTCCTGGATGCTCTGCACACTTAACCCCTGCAAGACATCACAGCTCAGCATCTGCAACCAGCAAGCAGCCCAAGCCCTGTGCAGACTGTGGACACAGGGAAAAGGGAAGCAAATGTATTGCTACAGCAGCTTCCGCTGCCCAGATCAAACCAACCTCTGCAGCCTCACTCAAGGCTGACTGCTATCAGACACTTCCCTTGCTTCTGACTCTGCCTCTCAAACTTTCTATTTGAGTAGATAATGACCAACAGGGAAGTGCGCTATCTGAAACAAGGTATGCCTCTGGTTTACATATTGAAGACTAATTTAATGATCAGTATTGTGTATACTTCTGTAATTACTTCAGAAGGCTCCTCGAAAATGTAGCAAAACATTTTTCTCAGCTAGAGAAACAGACACTGTATTGTGTGGCTATGACAGAGTCTGAGCTGAAGGAAGAAAGAATAAGGAGTAATTAGGAAATAGGCAAGCAGTTCACCCAACAAGCCAATTAAATAACCATTTTCTAAGTCTTCCCCTTTTTTGACACTGTAAAATCAATGAATATACAGATGATACAGTAGATCCAAGAGCTTAGCTGACGCAATTATTATACTAGAGCAGAAAAGAAGGACGCTCACCCATATCCTGGGCTCACGTAGTAAACTCCAGTGGAGTGGATCTCCAGAAAAAATCCTTCCCCACTGACAGTCAGCTCTAAAACGGGTCTAGGAGAGGTAGAGCCAGGCTAAACCCCTTTCAAGCAGCACAGGTGAACTGCCTTCACCTGTGCTCCTGTGGCTGACTCATTGCTTGCCTCAGGTGATCAATCAGAGGTTCAGGCCATGATTCTGCAGTCCCCATACACACACAGTGTAGTTATTAATTGTCATTTAAAACTACTTCTTGTTCTTACAGAAACCATTAAGACTGTTTGAGCCCATGCTTAAAATTTTCCTTTAAGTGACACCTTAATGAGATCATGTACATAGTTGTCTGGATTGTGATATTGAGAAAAAAAAAAAAAAAAAAAAAAAAAGAACAATAACATTCTGATTTTAAAAAGAAATGGTTTGAGATAAAGTCAGGATAAAGTCAGTGCAGTTCTTTTCAGAAATTCTTTAGATCTGTACTACTTCAGCTGCTTCTTCCGCTCTTTTTACTTTCAATAACCCAATCAGTTCAGAATAAATATTTTTCTCTGTTTTCTGTATCAGCTTTTTCCTTTCTAACTAAAAACCATCCTTTTTGTTGCTTTCTTCCTCAATTTTTCCAATTTTTTTTTTTTTTTTACCCAAGGCCATATCTTTTAATTACTCATCATTGGAGAAACAAGCACTGTATCTTTGCTTTTTTAACTTTCTTCCCAGGAATTGCAAATGTCAAGATATGTTTTCTCTTCTCTCTCTCTCAAGCGCAGTCCCTGGCTTCAGATTTTTTCTAAGCAATAGGCTGCCCAGAGAAGTGGTGGAGTTGGCATCCCAAGAAGTATTTAAGAGACATGTGGAAATGATGCTTTGGAACACATTTCAGTGGTGGACTTGGTAGTATTTTTTCAAAATAAATGACTCTTTAATTATTTCATACTATTAGAGTATTTAAAGATAACTAAACAGTAATTCTATCACTGCCTCAGTAGTCTATGTTAATGTTTGACCAGGTTGTCTATATGACAGCAATAGAATTTGGGTAATCATAGATGCTGCAAAATAAAGCTCTTATTATGCTGAAGATGAAAGGTAAGATTTCAAGAGCCTTCAAAACCTCTTAAAAGGCAATGGGACTTTAACTTCTTTGAAAAATTCTGCTTTGCATCACAGGCTGTAGTTTGATATAGTACCCTGCCCACTCCGTTACATTGAACTACCTCATTGTTCCATCAAGAGAGACATTAAATTACTACCTACAAATTAATCAAAACTTGAGCAACTGTCCATTTGATTCTTCTGAGCAAATAGAACAAAAAACAATCTAGTTTTCATGCCACATATTCATCAGAATAGAAAGTTCTTGAATCTTTGAGAGATTGGAGGAAAAAAAATGCTATAAAAACACATTTGTTCATGATCATTGATAAAGCTAAATTAAATTGCAAGGAGAGTCATCTTTTAAAAGTTCATGGAAAATTGGAGAGGGTAAATTGAGAAGAGCTGCCTCTGACAAACAGCCATGACCAGTCAATAGTTGTTGACAGCTTAGTTATATTCTTTGTTTTGCTATCTTTTGTTTTTAACTGTTGAAATGGCTGGCCTTCCTCTACATGTAAAAGGAATCCACAAAATACTCATTGTTTTGCTATTGGTTGGTGAAATAACTTCAGAAGAAAAAAATTAACTGTTAATAGCGGAATAGAATGAAAATTTACGTTGAATCAGAGAACAACTTAAAATCCTGGAAATAGATGAGAAAGACTTTTTCCCTTATAAAGGTTCTCTGTCTTCCAAATCAATCTTCTTCTTCGTCCATGTTTTTGAAACTTGTACATAATTACTAATTTTGTTGAGAACGATTTAATAAAATAATTAAGCATGCAGGAATATAACACCATAACACTCCAGCAAACTTGATATATCAGTTCATATATCATAACATATATCATTGTAATATCAGTTGATATTACAACTGACTCTAATTCAAAGCATATGGGCTGGGATGAATGGCTCAAGTATACAGCGTCATAAAATGTAAATTATAATTCCATAAGGAAGCCTAAAGCTATACAATTAACAATAGAAGACAGTACTAACATAACAAAAGAGCACTGAGGAGAGTTCTGATTAATAGGAAAAAGAGCAGTATAATTACAAACTAAGATATGTCTGTCTCCATTTCAGCTTGTGGTTTGTGCTGGAATCCTGTTAATTAAATATTCATAATCTATCCTTTATTTTGCCAATTAAGTAATAATCTTGACTTCTGTGTGAAAGGTAATTTATCTAAGGAACTTTGCTCCACAATCTCTCCTTTCATTTCATGTCTTTTTGAAACAACTCTTTTTTTCCCATGACAAGTATTTTGAAGACAAAACAGTGAAATCGGGAAGCGATTCATAACTATACCAGACAATATATTGGTGAAAGGAGGGTGTTTCATGGATAAAAGAAGCTTGGGGGAAATACAGTTTTTCAGATGAAATTCTCTACACTATTTTTAAACAAAACAAACAAATGTATTCGCTATAATTCACAGTCTTGCTCCCTAATATGACAGAAGAGCTTGTTTCCTCATCCGCTTCAACTTCACAGCAAATGAACCTTGCTTCTCAAAGAAAACAGAACTGTCTTTTTAATTCATTGTTATAGATGCTGTGGAACATTTCCACATTTTTGAATATTAGTCGGCAAAGTCTTAAAAAATACTGTACAGGAATTTATTTTGGACCTGTATGCTTGGTTTAATGACAACATGTAGAATTTAGCTTATATCATTTTGACAAATTTGGCTGATGCAGAAGCCCAGTGGGAAAATATTTATTTGGTATGCATAAATAACACTCATTTTCTTGATTGAAAGACAATATAGAAATATTCTTCCTTGTGTTTCCTAATGGACTTTATGCTGATGATATTCAGAGAATCACTGCTATGTGATGGCAAATAAACTGGTCAAAAAGAAATATATTAAAAGCAAATGATCTTAATGATAAGGTACAGGGATCTGCAAATACATGACAGTCAGATACAGTGAAGAGTTAAGTATTTTTCTAAGAAAAAATGTCTAGCTTCATTAATTCTTGAAGCTACTCTTCATCTGACTGTAATTGTAATAAAAGCATGGAGTAAATATCTGTAAACATCTGTAAATATTTGAAAATATCTGTAAACATCAAAAGGGCAATCAGAATCACTTACAGTGGAGCAGCTGGGACCCACAGATGTTTACCAGTTCTAAAAATCAAGACCCATCTTAAGATAATTGACTCTGAGCATGTAAATTTAGAAACAGTTTTGTGACAGATTGCACAGGTTTACACAAAGACATATTTGCAAATTGTCATAAACATTAACAACTTAAATTCAAAATCTAACCAATGGGTTTGTAAACTAATCTGGAAAATTCTCAAGATTTCTAGTTATTTAGCATGCATTGGCTTCTCTTGATAATTTGAAAAACAAGGTGTTTCCTAGAGGTTTTGAAACAACAGCTATTAGGATTAGGGTTTGGTGCAAGCTTCTCTCCAAAGAGGAAAATCAATGCCTTCTTTAAACCTATTAAAAAACACTGGCTGCCTTTACGATGCCTCTTTCAAGTAAGGATTTCTTTTTTTCCTTTTTTCCAGATTTTTTTCCTTTTTTTTTCTTTTTTTTTTTTTTTTTTTTTTTTTTCCTAAATTTCAGCTAAGCTTTTAGGTACACGTTTCCTAGTCCTTCAGGCAGATATTTGAGAATAGACTTTATGAGCAATTCCTAATATACCTATATCTCCTCCTGAAGCAGACTTTCTGGATTCTATACCGTAACCTAAATTAACTGTCCTTGAGTTAGTACATGATCTCTTTCATTACCTCAACCTAGATCTATATTGACACAGAGTGCTTTTCAATAGCATGCAGAGCAAACTCAAGACTGCTTGCAGCTAATCTTGAAAAAACACTCTGAGACTTTCACCAAATGTCCTCCTTAGCTTGCCAGTGGGACACTGGCAAGATGGTGGTGATTCTGTTCTTTTGAAAATGTGAGTTCTTGGTGTTTAGAGGGAAACATTGCTGGAAAGAGAATGTAATGCCTATAGAAGAGCAGGTTCCACATTCATTGGTTGGAACTAAGCTTAAGGAGGAAAAAAAAAAAAAAAGAGGAATGAATCACCCCTAGACTCAGCAATACTCCATTCTAAAGCAAACTAATGGCTTTCCCACAATAGGCAATTTGCCATAAACTTACTGGCCATTACTACCAACAGCACTGATGGAATAAAGATGCCTTGTTTGAAAGCTTCAGGTCCTTCCTTGTTATCAGACTGTTTTCTAAGTAGGAGTAACTTCTCAGTCATGCATGGAAAATTAAACTTTAAACAAATAAATAAATTCAAGCAAGCTACTCCCTGAAATTTATTTCTTCTGTGTCAACCAGCAGCCTTTCTCTTGTGTGACATGTCAGTAGCCATGAGCAACCTGAATTTATGTAGTCTAGTTAAGCTAGACTTGTAAGTAACTTGAAAAGGGATGGGCAATGTGTCATTTCCTTTGCAAATGTATGGGAGGTAGAAGTGGAAATGCCAAAGCTTTTTAATGTTAACTCTTGGTTCTAACTGGCGCTCATGACTCATTCTGATGGTGTGTGAGCAACTAGATTGTGCCAATAAAGGAAAACATGAACAGTTTATTGAAACTAATACATGTTTACTTAGGAAACTGTTTCGTGCTCTGATTGCAGGTAGGGTTGAGCTAACTTTGTATTGCTATAAATAAGTTTACAAGCTTAGACACTAAGAGTGTGGATGAAGAATGATAAATATTATAATGCTTCTGCTTGGCAATAAACACATGCCTAGAGCGTTTGCCAGGCAGTGCAATATCTTTGTAAAATATCCATTTGGTGACTTACTATGTCATGTACAACACTGAGGTTAAATGACACTGTCTACTACACATAATACAGCTTTTGCTACTGCAGTGAATTTTTTAACATACAGGCTCCTAAAAGTTGTTCTGCTAAGCACTTGCTGTTTTCTGTTGTTTCAGGTTTTTTGTTGGTTTTTTTTTTTTTTAAGTGCTTGAAAATACATGTGGTGAAAAGTTTATTTTGTTTAACTTCCCATAGATAAAAGTTGCTGCTTTGGATCTCACAGATGACAGAACAGCAGTAACTGAGTTCAATAACAAGAAAGGTTCCTCAGACTTCTCTTGAAAAAGAAAAAAAATCTGAATTATGATCAACTGAGATAGCTGTGATAAAAGCATCCACATTAAACTTGGACTTAATTTAGTGGACTGCTAGACCAATAACCAGCCACCCCCTCACTCCTCCTCCTCAGCTAGACAGGGGAAGAAAGTAAGGTGAAGCAGTGGCTTGAAATAAAGAGAGAGATCTCTTGCCAATTACCATCATGGACAAAACATGGACAAAACTATAATTGTGAAAAATAAGCTTAGCTTATTGTCAACTAAAAATAGAGTAGGATGGGGAGAAGAATAGAAGAGAAAGCTGAAACATCTCCCCTTCACCCCACACTCTTCCAAGGCTCATATTCTCTCCTTTATTTCCAACTCTTCTATCTCTTCCTCAACCTCAGCAGTGCAGGGGGATGGGGAATGGGCATGGTAATGACCATTCATAACACTTCAACTCTGTCACTTCTCCCTCTTCACATGCTTCCCAACGGGCTCAACAGGAGGCCCTCTCCCACAGGATGCCATTCTTCACAAACTGATCCCACGTGGGCATCCCACAGGCTGCAGCTCTGCCAGCACCACCCCAAAACGGCTCCATACTATGGGACCCATCTTTCAGGCACTGCTCCCCACAGCTCTCCAATGAAATTTTAAAAAGGTTTTAAAAACTAGAGGCACTGTGAGTGGTGAAACTGGGGGTGAGAAAATGTCATTGCCCATAAGTGAACAAAATAATACTATGCATGGTTTTCAAGCAACCACTGTGTACTTGTAAATCCACTGACTTTCCCAGAATTTCCTTCTAAATTCCAGTTAAAACTTCAGAGCTGTATCAGCCAACACTTATTCACAGTACAAACACTTGATGAAGTGAGTAACGTTAATTATGAGTGTAAAGTAAATAAAAATGCTTAGCAAGCTATAATTCCTTTATAGAACAGAATGGGCTCTCAGATGGCATTGCACTCCCAGAGTGGGCTGTGCATGTCTGTGATCTGGCTGCCAATGCTGCACACCCGACATTTCATTCGCACATACTGCTTGGTGTGGTGTCAGGACAAACCTGTGCAAAGCTGTGCAAACACCGTTCCCACAGTGAGATTCCAGATCTAAATCAATGCATAAGCCTAGATTTTTCAAACACTGCTTTCCTCCCTACGTGTCTGTTGAATGGATCTTTAAATGAGCAATTTCCCACTTACTCTTTCTCTAAGAACTGATGTATAGTACTTGGATGAGGCAGATGTATTGAGTCATACTCAGTTTATAGCTAATTTTCAGGTATTAAGCTGACACAAATATGGTAGAATTCCTATGCTTTGCCCCACTGGGTTTCATATCAATGCTGCCACGTACTTCTAAACAGCATTTGGCTGTTTAGGCCTTCTTTTCTCCATTGTCCAGGCTCTTCATCATCACAAGACTTCTTACTTGCATCCTTTTCCTTACTCCTCTTTTTTTCTTACTCCTCTTATTTACTCACTAGAGAATCATGCAACTCTTCTCAAGCAGTCTCATTTTCACAGCATCTAGTAAGATCTTCATGCTTTGCTGCTTGTTAAGTACTTTCGTTGTCAGTTTCTTTTTAACCAGAATGACTAACATAACATTACTTCTTAACATGGAGATGACAGAAACTTTGACTGATTAAATTTCCAGCTACAAAGGACCACAGTCAAACACTGCTAGTGCAGAATTGATATCGGTTTTCAATTTAATTAAACTTGTTGTGGCTTTATACTATATGAGGATAGATTTTTTAGCAGAGAAAGAAGTGCAGGGATTTAACCCCCAATCTTAAGTTCAGATTTATTGTTGCTTATACATGTCAGTAGGTTGGCTCAATTTGTAGATGAAGCTGATAGAAGCTCTTCGGCTATGAATGCATTTGAAGCAGTCTATTTTAGCCATTCTGAGCTCAACACTATGCTAGCAAATCATTGGCTTTTGATCACTAATAATCTCCTAAGAGGGTGCACATCTCAAGATAAGAATCATTCCTCTGAACATTTGTGGAGACCAAACAGCGGTGGATGTGAGCACAGTGCAGTGAAGAGCAGTGCACTCAAATAAGAATGCTGTCATAGCAGCTGTGAAACAGCAGGTCATCTCCACTGATGCAGAATTTTATAAGCACGGCATGCAGGCTCTTGTTCATTGCTAGTGAAAACATTTTACCAATGGTGATGACTGTTGAAAAATACTGTTTTGTGCTGAGAATTTGCTCTATCAAACAGTGGGATTGGTCTCTTTGTATCTGCTGTAGTTTGCATGGAAATAAATAGGAGGCATTTTCAGTGACCTATATACGTGCATTAGAGTAGAAAACATTTATATTGCAAATTCTGAGACAGCAGTTCTTCAAAAGTGCTATTGTTGACTGCATTGCTAATATTTTACTTCAGTATCCATGCAGTACATGTTAGCAGTATTTTTCATCTGATTTAACAGCTATTGTAGATTATGTTGTAATAATCACTGTCACCCAGAAGACTTCCAAAGGATGTAGAAGAATGGTTTAGAATGGCTTCCAGCAGCACAAATTCTACCAAATACGAAAATCCTAACAAAGAACCTTTATGATATTTCTAAGCAAACTGAAAACTTGTAGATAATGTATATATGTGTATATTCTGATTTCAGTCATATAAATGCAGAGAGATACTAACTCATAAGTATATGAGGAAATACTGAGTAATTGACTTTTCTTTTGGCAGAGATGGATAAGCTTCCTTCTCAACTGTAAGAAGTTAAAGAAAATTACAGTTTTCTGAACAGTGGAATTCTTGCATCTTATTGAGAGGCAAAATAAGCAGCTTTTTTTTTTCCTGTCTTTAAGTAGCAGTCCTGATTGCAATTTATATTAAATGTGAATTTATTACATTTTTTTTCTTCTATCTCCTTATAATAAAATAGCGTGCATGTGAGAAGGAGTAAGGGATTATGAAAAGAAACCATCTTCATTTGTTTCACTTTCTAAAGTAAGTGAATGACAGAGTACGGTAGCATCTTGTTACCCAACAATAGTAGAACCACTTCCCTTGGAATCCTGTTCCAGTTTTCTTGGGGAAGAACCATTTTGAAATACTCAAGCCAACTCTCTTCTACAGCTGTTACTGAAATACAAACAATGGTACGCACCGCTACGGCAATGCCATGCTCCTGGTGTCTTCAATGCAAGAACACAACTGAAGTGACATACTGCTTTTAATGCTGGTCTTAGCAGTTTATGTCCCCATTTAGTGTCATTCCAGCAGTCTTTTAAACCTAATTAAATAGGTGTTTATCTGGATTCTTTCTACTTGCTCCATGATCTAAGCACTTGCCAAAGCTTACATTGGTGTGTGAGTCTTAATTTGCTGCATAGCCTGAGACTCTGAAACCTTTTTCCTTAATTTCTCTCACCAGAAGCTGCTTGTTTTTCTTTTCTTAAACTGGATAAATAAAAGGTCCATTTTTTTAGTTAGTGACAGAAAAGTGTCATATGTGCTCTTAATCTTCCTCTGTTGATGCTACACTTACATCAAGGTACATGACAATTTGCACAAATTTATGTGAATAGATTTATTAATGATTATTTACAAATAATTATTTAAAATGTATTTTAAATGTGCCAGTGCATTGGATAACTTGATTCAGTTATCTAAGAAGCTCATTTTAAAGGACCCAAATTGTCCTTTGCTTTTTCCTTCTGCTCTGCCTTTTTCCATGTATTATATTCACCACTGCTGCCTAAATAGTTTCCTCTGTCTTGATACTTTCCCCCTTTAGTTTTCCCAGTGTCTTTCTGGCACCTGGTCTCTAATAGTCTCCTGAAATGAGGCTGCCACCCCCCTCTCACTCCCTTCCCCCCCCTCCCCCCCCCCCCCGCCCTCTTTTAAATGCTTATTTGATTTCCCACAGGGTATGGATGATTCAACTGGAAAAAAAAAAAAAAAAAAAAAGTGGAAGATACGAATTTGTATTCTAGTCTTCTCAAACAGAAAATGGAGTTGTGATGACAAGAGTGGCAGTTTCATCTTCACCTTTCTACAGACACCCGTCTGTTTCCTCTTTGGGTACAGACAGTTGGAAGGACTAATTGGCAAACGTGCAGTTTTAGCTGTCCTTCATGTCTTTTTCCAGAGCTTGAATACTCCAAAAAGCATGCACCTTGGACAGAATTGAGATTATTGATGAGAAACTTTGTAAAATGTCTTTGCACAAGAATATGTATTCTTATAGTACTATTTCTTGTGTAAAAAAAAAAAAAAAAAACGCATTACAAATGTCCATCTTAAACTGTCATTGAAAGCTAAAATCTACAGGTGAGAGTCTAAAAAAACATAAATTTCTATGCTCTCATCCTTCTCTCATCCTTCAGGCACTGCAGGAATGAAGAAACTAGACAGACTCTTTCGCAGGAAATGACACTTCGTATTTTCCCCCTAGAGATTCAAAACACAAAGTTCTTGTTCCATAGACAAATCCTGACAGCCCAAATGACTCCTTAGTGTCAGCCAGTGGCACTAAGAGCATTAGAACAATTGTATCAGGTCAGAGCAGACATCCGTCTAGCCCAGCATCCTGTCTGGCAGGAGCTTAGCGGATGCCGAGGAAAGTATATGAGAACAGAACAAGCACATAACGATGCTTCAAACATCTGGTGATTTGTGACTCAGTGAATTTTATCACTGAAGAAAGTGTATTGGAAGTAAGTAAAAGTCTTGGTAGAGTTATTTACCTGATTTTTAATCCCTTTTTTTATTTTGAATACTATAAGCTTTTCTCCAGCCTGCTCAGTAATTCCACAGGTCAGTGGTATGTTGTGACAAGAATGACGTCCTCCCCATTTCTTTTTAATCTACCAGCACTATTCTCAGTTGGTCCATAGGATATTTACAACATGCAGACTTGTATCACATCAATCATTACTTTTCCAAACTGAAGAGTCCTGGCACTTTTAGTCATTTTTTGTACAAAAACTGTTTTATACCTTTGACCATCTGTAATCCTTTGCCAGTTCTGCTTTAGTTTTTGAGACAAAGAGCAGAACTGATTTCATAGATCTATAGAATAACAAAACGGTTTGGGTCGGAAGGGATCTTAAAGTCCACCCGCTCCCAACCTTCTGCCAGCCACCAGATCAGGCTGCCCAGGACCCCATCCAAGCTGGCCTTGAGTGCCTGCCTCCAGGGATGGGGCACCCACAGCTTCTCTGGGCAGCCTGTGCCTATCACGAGCACAATCCTCTAAATGAAGAATTTCCATTTAACTTCTAAGTTTCCTCAAACTTCAAATTTCCCCAAATTTCAGACTTTCATCTTTCAGCACTGAGAAATGTAGGCTAATGTTCAACTCTATCAATCATAATTAAAACCCCAGCCTTAATTTCACTGGTAACACAATGGCTCTCAGCTGGCTCTTACTGCTGAGGTGCAGTAGAAGTAGGGCTGACTAAAGGGAAGGCGAATCAGAGGCAAAAGGTGACAGCAAGGTGGCTGCTATAGTTGCACCACTTAAGAGTTGCAGTCTCACACCATACAAAAATGAAAAGCAGTGATCAGGTTCCATCCACACAGACAATGCCCACACAAGTCTGTAGTGATGAGGCAGGCTTAAGCTCAAGCCAGGAATTCATGTCACCATGTCACAGACAGCAGGAAATGGCCAGACACAGACACAGCTGCAGCATAGCACAGGCCAACTTACTTACCTGAAGCTCCCAGACGAGGGGATGGAGTCCACCAGCCTAGCTCCTCTTGCGGTCCTTCTGCACTGTGATCTGAACTGCATGATGTTGGGCTGAATGCAGCCAGGGCTGGAAGAGGTGGCAGAGTTCCACGTCTTGTACAGAGCCCACACAATTGCTGCTAACAAATGAGAAGGAGGTAGTGAAAATTGCATGATTTTAGCAAGGAAACAGAAACCAAAAGATAATGCATCATGCTGCTGTTGTCATTTACCCATTATAGAACTAAAATGCTCGATTTAAATGCAGCTTTTGTTGTTCTGACTCAACAAATATAGTATGTTGTTCACCAGTTCATTTTTGTATGTATCAGGCAAATCTACCTGCAGATTTTAGTCTGAAGTGTTTTGTACAATCTCCAAATTTAGCAGAAAGATTTGGCTGCATTTCTTCCATTATTTTGTCATTTATTTGTTTTGAGTTTTATTCATTCTTGGTTGCTCCTCAAATCAAAATACATTTCCACTCCATGCTGTGGTTCATGCTACTCTGGTTTATACAAATACAAAAAGAAATAAGATAAATCTGTAATGATAGAATGTAGCAGACCATATAATAGTTTAAAAATTGCAAAAATCTTTTTGAAGAAGATTGAGGGGAGAGCACATAATGTTTCTTAAAAATAATAATTAAAAAATTTAGATATTTAGATCATTATTCTCTGAAATTGAGAGGTATAATCCTAATACCTTAGTTAAGAGTTTGAATTTAACAACAAAAGAATACCATAGCAGTACAAATAAAGCAAGACAGTTCTGGAGTACCTTGCTGGCTTATATATGTTGTTTGAGGTGACATCTCTATATCTCTGTGAATATATTCCTGGACCTTACTGAGTAGATCTTTTACATCAATTCATCTAGTCACCTTAAAAAAAAAAAAAAAAAGTTAGGCTTGTCCCAAAATTATATTTGTACAGTGATATTGCCTCAGGTCAGTTCTCTTAGTTCCACATACTTCTTTGTAGTAATTCAGCTGTGAACACTTAAGTCACTTATATCAATATTTAGCATTAGTTGCCAAAATGAGAACTTCCAGAAAAGTTATCCACTGGTCATAAAAGAATTACATTTTTTCCATAGAAAAAGCTACAGAAAACATTTTTTCTGTTTGCAAGAATTTGGGAGTAAGCTGTAGCTGGAATAAATGAAAAAGGATGATGAACGATCAGAGCTGTTGGAATAAAGCAATGTATGATAATGCACCTTACCCACTACATATAGAGCTTCACAAAATGACTCACCACTGGCAGCAATAAAAATTTCAGGGGATAGGTGAGGCCAAGGTACAAAAAATGGGTATGTTTTGTTTGCTTTTATATAATATCTTCCTTCAAAATAATTGTATGCATCAAAAATAAAACATACTGAAAGATTGTGCCATTTCAGAGTTACATGAAAAAAATGTTGACTGAATCTGACTGGTACTATTAATTTTCACAGAACATACTTCACGGAACACTAAACCAAAATATTTCTTAGCTGCGGCTGCAAATTCACTACTTCTATTTGTAATACAGACAGAATAAAAATATTTCAAAGGATAAAGTTCTCCATTTTCTCTCATTTACCTTTGAACACACCCTGAACTGGAACTGAGCTGGAACAACCATGGCCCAAACAAAAATAAGACATGTGTTGTTTTCTTGCTAATATTTCTGTTTACAAAGTCTTTATTTACAAGCTTATCCTCCAAAATTTAAGGAACTGGAATTCCAATTGAAAGAGCCAACAACCCCCCAAGAGCTGATATTCTCAAGCAATCATGTAACTCTGACATTAATAAAAATGCCGGATGTTATAAAGTTGTCAATAAATACACAAAAACACTTAAAAACCTTCATCCCAGAGTTGAATGAAAGTAACACCAATATGTAAACTGTTACGGTCAACTAATTACAGTATTTGCATTTTAAACAACACACGGAACAAAATAAGATAAAAAACAATCTTTGCTTTCTCTGGAGTTACTTTCTTTACAGTATGAGGAAAACTTAGCTGGAATGTACCTTGCCTATTCTGATTTTAAGGTGTGTTTGTTTGTATATTAATAAAACTACATATCTAATGTGAAATAGTATTTACAGAGCAACTGTGCCTTGGCACCAGTTTAGCTGTTAAGTCTGAACAAAATTTATGTTTTTGTGAAATACACTTTACTAATTGGAACGAAAAAAAAAAACTGCTCAACAAAATGAGCTATAAATATATACATACATTTGTTCTGAAGCTATAAATATATAAATGCTGTAATAAAGAAGCTTATGACTGCCACCGTGTTTACCCATCATGTTGCATTCATTGTGCCAACAGCATATACTGCTGAAGAAACATTAGCTCCTGTAAGCATCTGTGCATTTTACTGTCAACAAAAGTGATGGAGTAAACAGCCATGTCTTGGAAAGCTTGGGTATACTGAAATGCCAGTCTCTACTTTTTTCTAGCCAGTATTCTAGCATTCAAAGCAAATGCAACAAAAGCATTCCTTCCTAAATGCTAGACTTGCTCTCTGTTCTGTTATTTCCCTTAGTGTCATTGAGTGGCTCCACTTTAGAAGCTGTTGCATTGTGGTTTTTACAGTGAAGATGATAACAGAGGTGATTTTGCACAGCTTCCTCTTTCCCCCATCATTTCCCCTCCTAGATCACTGAAATGAATATTACTTTAGCTAAATTAAATTCTCCATTGCTTTTAGTTAACCTTTCAATGCTTTTATTACTAGCTGTTCTTATCTGAGTGTAACTTAATGATAATGACTACAACAGTGGAAATAAGCTGCTTCTGAGGATGAGATGCCATCATCTGATCTTTCCTCCTTCATTTATTTATGTCTTTACTAGAACATTTCTTATCAGCTTGAATTGTCAAGAAAAGTAAACTATTTTCAAAGCCCAATTCTCATTTTCTGAATGCTAATGACTTGGCACCGAAGAGATTTGACATAGAGCCACATTCACGCATTACTTACATGAGAACTGAATAAGAAAATGTACAGTTCAACTCTGCTGTGTTTTTCATTTGAAAAAGAAGCAGAAGAGATAAATACAGCCTCAGTCTTATAAAGAAGATCTTACAAGAGTGTTAAATTCTACATCTGATGCATTTTAGTTATTATATCTGAAGGTGTTTTTATCTCAGTCCACTTAAAGTTGGGTACAGTTACTTCCACTATATTAAAAGCTATTCTCAGGGAGAAAAAAAAAAAGAGGGGAAAAAAAACCCTTACGAAATAACATGGTAAAATTCCAAACTCTTTCTCTCTAGTTTTCATGCAAATTATTATGGTTTTGCTAATTATGACTCTGAACAGTAGCCTACCCTGAAAATTGAACTCTTCTTCTTTTGAAATCTAAAACTCTGACAGCTCCACTGTCACTATCCACATATTGATAATACAACATTCATTCTCACACCCCTTCATTACATTACCAAGGCTAACAATTGTTAACAGTAGAAAAAAATAAATTTATTTTCACTAAAGGAAGCAGAAAGAGTCTGAAAACTGAAACTTAATAAAAATACTTCTTATTTCTGCTACCTTTTCAAGAAACATGATGACACTGAAGCAAGAGGTACTCACGTGGCTTTTAATACACTTTTCGCTTTATTAAGACTCATCAATTATGGAAATGTAGCTTTCTCTGGAATGAATAACAGTAGATAATTGCTCACAGAGACTAAAAAGTGTGTTTTTTTGTTTTTGTTTTTAGCTGGGAATACTTTGTGATCCACAGAAAAGAAAAAAAAGTTTTTAAAATACATTTTTAAAAAGCCTTAGTAAATGCTAACTGGTGCTTATCCAGTCTATAGCCAAAATTGTATTGTGGACTAACATACCAAATCAAAGGCCAATTATATACTGAAATATACAACAATGACTCAATGCCCAAATTCCACTTTTTGGTAAGTTTGCCCATTATGAGTGACAGAAATGTTGCCACTCATCTTGCAGTTCTATTCTGAAATACCTTCCAGTTCTCTGAAATAAGCAGCCTGTCTCCTTTTAAACAATTGAGTTTGTGCGTGAGAAGGAAGCAGAGAATGTGCATAACAGATGTGATGAGAGCTAGCTGAGTGTTTCTGCTGAAATGATTTAGTGACGCAACAAGTACCAAATGCATTTTTCTTGGGGAAAATTTTCGAAGTCTTGATTTTCCATCAGAAATCTCACAGCCAGATACTTCATTTTGGTTTCCTTTAATCCTAGCTAGAATATTTCCTGTGCTAGATTTCTACCCTCTGGTCTGCCTCCAGAGTCACAGATGGGACCATGAAGAGTTCCAGAGAATCACAGGAATTGGAGATTGTAGGTGCACGACAGGCACTGTTGTCTGGCCACAGTGTCTGAGGTTTTATAAAGCTGCTATCTTGGTTTTACCCTAGATATCACCTTGCTCCTCAAGGGTCACATGCGACAAGGCAAAATAAAGATTAATGTTATATAAGACTGAAATTAAGCATTTTGTGTCATTTCACTTAGCCAAGAGAAAATAGTTCAATTTTAAGTGTTTTTGAAAAGCCTTGAAATTACACAACTGATTTTTTGTCTTAAACTTTTCAGAAGTTTCTATTTCAGTGGGGAGAGTAAATAAAAATCAAGTTCTTTAGACTATCCCACAGAAAGCTGTCAAATTTGTCAAAGGATACAGTCTGAAAAGTTGCCTTCCAAAACTTCTTTGCTTCTTATATCTATTCCCCCCCCCCCCATATTTACTATTGCCACTATAGAGAGCAGCTATGTGACATCCCTTCAAGAATACAGCAACATGTGAGCAATGGAGAAGAAGGTAGAGATGACCAACTCCTCCAAATAAGAATTTAAGCCAGCTCTACAGCTTTGATTCTGGAGAGAGGAAGAGATGAAAAGTAAATGCTGGGAAAGCAAATATACACCTGTTAGGATAGGTAGCTGCATAACAAGAGAAAAATATTTCCACTGAACTTGGACAACCGAGAAAAGCAATAGCTGCCTGCAGACATAGAACACTTCTAATAGGGTCAAAGTAATTTTATGCTTGAGGAACTTGGTTAGACTTCTCAAAAGAGAAGCATTTAATCCACCTAAAAAGGATTGCAATGAAATTAATCCAGACTATTATTTTGTCAGTTTTGTTGTCTTTTAATTGCAGGAAAATCTTACAGTTTCTGGAAAATTGGTTAAGGGTATTTTTTCTTTTTTAAAATTTTGTTGTTACATTTCACACTTGATCTGTAGGGTTGAGCCATCCCATCTGGAAATAACACCTACAGATAAATCACGTCTAATTTGGCACAACAGAAAATATGAGGTATGATTATCATGCAAAAGAAGGAAAGACTTAAACAGGCATTTCACATTGCTACTGGACTAACGGATGAGAGCACAGCAGGCCAGCTGAGGCCATAAAGACAGCATACAATGATCTAAACTGTTTCTATCTCACAGACCTAATTTCAGGGCTGAAGCCATGAACCATCAGTGGTGGTCATTACCACTTGCCACTCTAGGATAATCAAATGTGAGTGTTCTAGATTTAAAGGCTGAATCTAAACTTACAAACTAGTCAACACAACAAGGCCTTTGATGTGGTCCCACACAACGTCCTTATCTCTGAATTAGAGAGATGGATTTGAAGGGTGAACTATTCAGTGGATAAGGAATTGGCTGGAAAGTCACAGCCAAAGGATTGTCATTAATGGCTCTATGTCCAAGTGGAAGTTGGTGACAAGTGGTATCCCCCAGGAGTCCATGACACGGATTATGGGATTGAGTGCACCCTCAGCAAATTTGCTGATGACACCAAGCTGAGTGGTGTAGTTGATATGACAGAAGAAAGAAATGCCATCTAAAGGAACATTGATGAACTCGGAAGGTGGGCCCTTGTGAACCTATTGAAGTTCAACACAGACAAGTGCATGATTTCACATGGGTCAAGGCAATCCCAGCTATGTATACAGACTGGGAGAAGAACTTCTTGAGAGTTGCTCTTCTGAAAAGGAGTCAGAGGTCCTGATGAAAGAAAAGCCAGACATGAGCCAGCAGTGTGCTCTTGCAGCCTGGAAGACCAACAGTACCCCAGGCTGCATCAAGAGGGGGGTGACAAGCAGGGAGAGGAAAGTGATTGGCCTCCTCAACTCTGCCCTTATGAGGCCTCTTATGGAGTGCTGCATACAGGTCTCAGGCTCCCAACACAGGAAAGATTTGGAGCTTTTAGAGAGGGCTCAGAGAAGAGTTACAAGGATGATCAGAGGGTTGGAGCACCTCTCCTGTGAAGACAGGCTGAAAGAGCTGTGCTTGTTCAGTCTGGAGAAGAGAAGGCTCCTCATTATGGTCTTCCAGTACTTTAAAGGAGGTTATTAAACAGGAGGAAAATCAACTTTTTCCGTGGACAGATAGCAATAGGATGAGGGGGGATGGTTTTAAATTAAAAGAGGTGTGATTTAGTTTGAATGTTAGTAGTAAGTTTTCCACAGAGTGGAGAGGCACAGGCAAAGGTTGCCCAGAGAAGCAGTGGATATCCCCTCCCTGGAGGTGTTCAAGGCCAGATCGGATGGGGCGCTGGACAGTCAACCTTGCCTGTAGCAGAGGGATTGAAACTAGATGTTCTCTGAGGTCCCTTCCAACTCAAGCCATCCTATGATTCCATGATTCTATAATATAATTCCTATAATTCCATAATTCTATTATAGGAAGAGTATTAATTGAGCTAAGTAGCAGCGGAGAACTATCTGTCACGCTGTTTGCTCTGGTTAGAAGCCCTCAAGGATGGAAGGAAAAAGAAATAATGCTGTAATATATCAAACTGTTACCTCAATTCATCCAGAAACAAAAGCTGACACACAGTAAGGAAACTTATGTGTCCTGGCTTCAAAATGAAAAAACATCACTTTTTTTCCTGAAGCAAAACAAAATTTACATTCAGAGATGGTTTATAAAGATTTAGGCGAAGGGCCAAAAATTGTGATCTGCATTCACCTCTGTGCAGCAAAAGAAGCATCCTCTTACGTCTTTAGAGAGGGACCAGTGCCAGCAAGACTCCCAGTCTCCTTATTTTTTGTAGAAAAGGAACTGGCAGCAATGCTCTCTTACTGCTATGATGCACAAGCAACAGACATGTCCTGCCATCATCTTAAATCATACACTTGCCTGCAGAATTGCTTTCTCACTGATGTCTTTCCAAAACTGGTGCTTCTCTTGTGAATCCCAGCTGTGAAGGAGCAGTGTGAAGCAACAGCAGTCTCTGTGAGCATGGCAGCAATAACGCATGGGGTACAAAACCAACTCTCTCACCGCCTCCAAGTTCTCCAGAAGCCAAACTGAACAAATGCAGCACTCAGTCCCTCTAGCAGATTTTTCCAGTTCCCCAAGCACTTATCTTCCAAGTCATCTTCATCCTACAGACACTAAGCAAGCCTAGCAAAGATTTATTCCCACACACATATACATCCCACACCTGCAGCAATTCATGATACCAGCCACCTACCAATCTACTTCCCATATGGCCTCTCAGTTTTCCAAGGAAGTCAGCTACCAGCTTTCCTGCTCCACACGTATGGCTACCCTCTGAATCCCACTTTAACACCGCAACTGCAGATTGAGTTAATTAAAGGCTGACACTTGGCACTTGAAGTGTATCTATCTGCAACTTGCCTCAGTGAGTTTAAGAAAGTGTCCCATGTGGAGGCACACAAGACTTGGTAGGTCTGTTAACAACAGTAAACAGATGGTAATATTGAATTCCAAAGGTTCTTAAAGAAAAGTTCACAACATGGGAACAGGATTTCAGTCACTAAAAATGCAGTAGGCTAGAATTATACACAAGTTGTTGAAAAGTACCCTGAAGTCTTCTGCTATGAAAAAGTCTTCCAAATCTGAAGTTCTGCCCACAGCTTCTCCAGGGGCTTTTGGGCAGAGTTGCTTATTTCCACTTTCCATGACCAGGTTGCTCTTCTCTCCCGTGGAGCAGAAGGGCAAAAGCTTGCTTGGTCTTGATTTTCAGTACGAACACAGACCGTGAAAGCAGGGCCTCACAATCCTTCTGACTTTTTTGTGTTTTAAGCAGGAGGTGTCAGAAAAGTTACCACAGGGATAACTGGCTTGTGGCGGCCAAGCGTTCATAGTGACGTCGCTTTTTGATCCTTGTATCTGCTTCTCCTTGACCTTTGGCTTTTCTTCAGCTGCAGCGAGCTGGCTGAGAAGAAAAAACCCATATGCATTCTTCCTTTGTCTCTGGGGGCCCTGGAGCATGTTTAAACAAAGACAATGAAGCTGGTGAAGGGTCTGAAGCACAAGTCTTACAGGGAGCAGCTGAGGGATCTGGGATCATTCATTGTGAAGAAGAGGAGTCTGAAGGGAAACCTCATCGCTCTGTACAACTACCTGACAGGAGTAGTGAGGTGGAAATCAGACTCTTCTCACAGGTAACAGGCAAGAAGGCAAAAGGTAATGGTTTTATGTTGTGCCTGAGGAAGTTCAGGTTGGATTTTGGGAAAATTGCTTCTCAAAAATAGTGGTGATGCACTGAAACAGGTTGCCCAGGGAGGTGGTAAAATCACTGTCCCTGAAGGTGTTCAAGAAACGTATAGAGGTGGCACAAAAGGACGTGGTTATGAGCTGATAGTTGGACTGAATGATCTTAGAGGTCTTTTCCAACCTAGATGATCCTATGATTCTACATTGTTCCAGTGTCTGGAGATTCTCTAGGACCTTATGAACTGCAGAGTAAGCATACTAAAGTAGATCCCAGAAATTCTCTTTCTAAATGTTTCCAGAGATGACCTTGAATGGGCTGCTCTTTGATGCTGTTGATGCTGCTGCTGAAGTTAGGCAGGGCTCAGAGAGCAGTCTGAGCTCTGAGCTGAATTGGTAGAAGAAAGGAGAAAGAGAACAAGCTATTAACTGAGCAGGGAGATGGATTATTCATGGCTTTGACAAATTTTGGATATGTCCCAAAGTGCTGTCAATTGCTAGTTGGAAATAGCCAAAAACATGAAAAATGAGTTTGTTTTTTTTTTTTTTTTAAGGCTGTGTCAGCAGTATCAATCAGAGAAGTATCCAAAAAGCTTGAAATGAATGCAGCATATCTTTGGCTGATGGCAGTCAAGGAGAATATATTTAAAATGGGCATAGAAATAAGGACGCAGCAGTCTAAGGTTATTTGCCTAACAGCATATATTTCAGAGTCTATACCAAAAAAAAGGAGGGTTTTTTTTAAGTATATTTTAGTTTTTCTTAATCATTTCTCTTGATTCTTACAAGAGCTTAGGTTGATTTTACTATGAGGGGTTTCATCATGCTTTTCGTTTTCAGAAAAAAACGGTATTTTTTGTATTATCTAGAATACATCTGTTACACTCAGGGCATGATGGAGAGATGCAGTAGAGGATATTAAATGACACTAGCTATGCCTCAGACCAATGTCAAACAGTCTTATTTTTCCTTTATTATTTTGTCTGGAAAATAAATTAAATACTGGAAAATCCCATCATCTGTGGAGCACTTCAACAGCTGACTTTCTGAGAAACATAGGAAGAACCCTCATAGCCCAATATGGAAATCCACATAAGTTGTGTAGTGCTAAGAAGCCAGTTGAGACTTCTGAAGATATGGGCTATGATCCGTGTTATTTTTTGTTCTTGTTTTATCTTCTTTGTGATTATTATGAAACTTTTTTTTTTTTTTTTTTTTTTAAACTTATGAACTTTGGTAACAGTCCAGACTGAGATTTCTCGATTTCATTGTTATACAAGGAATAAATAAGTGTGTTAGTCACTAAGATTTAAGGAAAGGTTCTTCCTTGATTCTTTGCAGGTCCTGGACAAAAAGGAAGAATACAGTGTACACAGAATGGATACTGTATCAACATCTGGTAGATACTAAGAAACCTATCTTTGATTATTCACAAATTTCATGTTGAACTAAATTTGTTCATGAAGCTACCCTTATTTTCTTCCATTCTGTAACCCTTAGTATCAACAGTACCACTGCCTGCTTTTAAGTCATTCCATTTTCAGCATATACTTTCAAGGCACAAACGCAATTCAAATAGCTCATTAATTATTTAGTGTAAGCCTTATAACTTGTCTTTTAATTACTTCAACTCTTAAAATAGTTTAATTCCATAACCTTCAATACGTATCTCCTCTATGCCTCTCCCTATTTGGATTAATTTTTCCTTTCATCACTTTAAATTATTCAGTTAGCAAGTTATTAATTTGCAGGTTACTTAGCCAAAATCCTATGGTGGATAATTCAAGGCTTAATCCTCTGAAATATTTTTGTGTATTACTTACACAAGTGAGTAAACTTCTTGTATTATCACACTTTTAGTAAGTTATAGCTCATATAAAAAAAATTGAAGAACTTCCAGTACATTGACTTGCGTCTCACCCTTCTCCATAATCTTTCTTAAAATAATTTCTACAACCCTTAGTTCAAATACATATCTAAATACACCTGTAACACCATAACATGATGGAAAACACAGCAATAACAGCAGGGTGACAAAGTCCTCAACTGCAGAAAGTGAAGATAAGCCCAAGCACAGTGGTTGAGAATACAGAAACAAAAGAAGAAAATCTACTTACCCCTAGAAGACCCCAGGTACACAGGGATATCCAAAAGACCCTTATCTCCACTGCCAACCCTTAAATGAGGTCTGGGAAGGGGTGGAGCCAGGATCCACCCCATCTGGTCTCTCAGGTACATTGCATGCAGCTGAGCTCCCCTGGGTTGACCCTGACTTCCACCAGGTGCTTACTCACTGTTTTGGGCCCTGACTTAGCATTTCTACTACAACAGCTTATTATTCTCTAATTAGACTACTCTATGTTTTTACTTGAAAAATGTTATAAGAATATTAAATTTTCATACAGTCAAAAAATTAGGCTCTTACATGTTCTACATTAATAAGAATTCTGAAACCTATGTGGAATTTCATATCTAAACAGATGCAAACATTAGCTTCAGTTTAGCATTAAAATCTAATGAATTCCATGCAAATGAAGTAGATCGTAGTAATTGACAGATCAGTCAATTATTATTTAGACATAGATTTTGAAACTAGTTTCTCATTCTAGGCCAAGGCTTGATGCTTTTAATGGTCTGTGTGTTTGATTGTGTGAATTAAGGTATTAGCAAAAGTGCTAAGAATATCTCTTTCTCTGTTGTAGCTTGAGAATCAATTCCCTGTCCGTTACTATGTTTTCAGTTGAAATGCCCCCATGAACTCTTAGCTCTTCAGCCTGTGCAGCAGGACTGTCTTGAACCTGCAGTCTTTTCTGGACCAATTTGCTCCAGCTCCTTGTGACCCAGTGCTGCTGCACAATGGAATTCACACCCTCCACTTCCCTTTGAGGCAAGGGCAGCCTGACCAAGAGGTCGCACAGTCCCACCTGGGTCATGGACATCCTTCCACCCACCAGCTTCCTCTTTCCATAGCTGCAGTGAGTTCTCACTCTCCATGCTAAGGAGGTCTGGGCTGCTTCATTCATCTCCTGTCTCATCTATGATCTCCCCTTTCCCCACAGTGGCAAGGATGTCTTTTCCTCAGAATGTGTTTTCCTCTCTTTTTCTCCATTCTTTTCTTGTTTTACTTTACACCTGAAAGGCATCTTACACAGAGCCAACAGGCAAAGGAAATGAAGCTGTAGCTGAATTAGAAATTGTTGTGTACCTCAGCAAAAGAAGTTGAGCTGCAAACATTTGTGAAGAAATCTAAATAATGCTCAATTTAGTAGAAGATTTATCACGTTATGTCCAGACATATTTAAACAGAGGAGCATTGTCAAATTAGCAAGAAACATCTCATTGCTTCTTTGGTAGTGAAAAAAATTATATGATTGTGTAATATGCATTAAATATACTATATAATGAATAACAATGATAACATTTCTATACTTGGTTACTTCGATTAATTTTAAAAGCCTTCTGCAATCAGTAATTATGGCTTAGAAATCTCTTGTGGGAATTACCTTCTATTCATGGTTGAGGAGGTTGAAAATGTTTACAAGAAATTAACATTTAAATAATTTTCCTTATTTTAAAATTGGGTGGAAACAAAATTATCCTTTCAATTGATGACTGAGAAATGTGTACAGTGAGTGGAAAAAGACTGCAAAACAAAATGTCTGTGCATCTAAGAATATGTATTTTAACCATAAACTAATATTTAGATGATAAGCATAAAGAAGTCTAATAAAATGCTTGATGGCTGTATGCATATTATTAGATATACAAGGAAGTGATTAACTAGATAATTTTACATTAGAATATATGATAGCAGTGTAGCACATGGCATATAGCCAATTAATTCAAAAAGATTCAAACTGCTCATGCCACATTGTCCTAAGATGAAATCAAAGTTCTGTCTTTTCCTAAGAAAACTATGGTAGAAAATCATTGCAGGGACAATCTTGGACAGAGCAGTAACTACACTGCAGCAGAAAATTGGCACAATTGTATTACCTTGTCTTCCTGCACGGCAGCTTGATGTGCTTACATTGAAGTCTCCATCTCTTAGCTGTTTCGTAAAACACATTGTGTGTCTTCACAGTCTTATTCTAATTTTAGCAATTAAGAGGCATCTGGATTTTTAAAACAGCCCTTATAGAATTAGATTACTGTATTTTATCTTCTTTTAAAAATCAAATCAATAGGGAAATAAATATATAGCTTTGTTGTGCAATATAATCTTTTCTTACCAATTTCTTTGAGTGTGTTTTGTGTGTGTTGGTTTTTTGTTGTTGTTTTTTGTTTGTTTGTTTGTTTGTTTTTCCCTATTGGATGGCTATAGTCTTTGATTTAAAAAAGAAACAAAAATTGCTCTGGTGTTTGTTCTTACTGTTTTAGTAAGGACATAATATGATGAACATATCACGAAGGATGATAATGAAAACACACCATCAGCCCAGAGTCACAGTAGCATAGCTGAGATAGGAAGCAAAAATGAGAAACAGTACAGATGGCTGAAGGATAGCTCCCTAAACTTGCTCTTCAAGTGAGAGATGTGATTTCAAGATAATTGTCAAAACCATTAGCATTGTGGTAGTGCATACATACATGTGCAGTGATTATCCTGTACAGACAGTGGAAATGTACTATGAGAAAAATACTGTTTTTCTATATTATTAATATAAATATGTATTTCTATACATACAAGTATGCAATTCAGTAGTACTTTTCTACAATATTTTGAAAACATCTTAAAGTATTTTAGTTAGGTCTGTGTTTATTTTCAAATAATGTTTTATCATCATTTTCTGTCTTCCATTTGTGTGAATCAGATTTAGTGCTCTGCTCAATATCAGCCAATTTTTTCTACAAGAGAGTGGTCAGGCACTGGAATGGGCTGCCATTCCACACCACCAAGAGGTGGTGGAGTCACCATCCCTGGAGGTGTTTAAGAAACGTTTAGATGTTGTACTGAGGGACATGGCTTAGTGGGAAATATTGGCGATAGGTAGACAGTTGGATCCAATGATGGATGATCTTGCAATTCTTTTTCAACTTTGGTGATTTTGTGATTTTGTGAAAGCAGTAGGGACAACCGGACTCTGCAGACAGAGTGTTTTACAGGACACAGCAGTGTGAGGTCCCACATGCAGTTCTGCAGTATAATTTGGTACTTAACAGGAAAGGCCACTTCTCAAAGTAAAATATAGCTCAATTTTCATGCTGGTTTGCTTCTTTAGGCTGCTGAAAACTTTACCGGTTAGCCCAAACATCAGCACTTATTTAAGAAAGAGTTGCCTGGAAGCTCAAATTCCTTCACCTTACGCAAAACGTAACAGCAGCAGTTATGCCTGCCCAGACTGTGTCCAGATGAGACTCCTGACTGTTTTAGATGCAGTGGTACTTACTATGTTTTGAAGTGGAAGGATGACGAGTGCAGCTGTAAAGCGTTACACACACTCATGTCTTGGGTCTTCATTTCAGTTTGCTTTTCAACTATCTATTATTAACAGCTGTCATGGTCAGGAATTGTGCTTCTTTTTGGAGGATGAACTACTGGTAGAAAGTCTAATTCTTTTCTGAGCAAGCCTTTTTCTGTTTACATACATAAGCCTGATCTCAGTAAATGCTTTTTCCAGCTAGTTTCTATATCCTTCGGGAAAAACTGTATCACATGTATTACGAGTAGTAGTGTCCATGGAGATCCAATTACCTGACAAGATAACCAACTGTAGATGCAAAAGGTCACCGATATGCAGATTGATGTGACAATCACTTTTTGCTGCGACAAGAATTTGTTCAAGGTGAAAATAATAATGTGCTTTTCTTCCTAGCTGTTATCTTTAGACTAATCTAGAAGAACAGATGTAGTGGTTACAGCAGAGAGCGAGCTACCTATTAAACCTCTTCTAAACATAAAATTCTCATCCCTGTTTATGCTGAAGCTGATTGGTGTTGTTATGAAGCAGCATGACAAGCTTCTGCCCCACAATCAGTCTGGCCTGGAGGCAGATTTACATCACTGTTATTTCTGCTTGTTAACCAGCCTCTGCCCTTCATTGGCTCAGAACAACTGCACACTGCCACAGACATGCAACTAAAGAACAAGTACACATTGCATGGTATGAACAGGCCAGATAACATTTAGTATTCCTGGATATTAAGGAAGATCTGCTGTGATATGTCTGGGTCTCTTCTCTTACGAATACAGACTTACCAACTGAGCAGATAAAATTTGACAGTCATGATTTCTCCCTCTGGTCCCATGACAGCTCATGCTACTGGTCCACTTGCTCAAGCCCACTCAGAAACTGGAAGACACACAAACTTCCCTGTTTTCCCTGAAGGTATTCATTTTGTTGACACTGTTGTTTTTTCCTCTTGCCTGCTTTGTCTCTTTTAGATTCTGTGTGTTCCAGGAACTTGTGAACATTATTCTGCTTCAGGCTATACTTCTGGTAAGAGTCATATGCCCTTAACTCAAAGAATTTATTTTGTTGCTCTTGTATAATATGATTTACTTTGCCCTTGTGTAGGAGCTGGGATGGATGCAGATGCTAAAATAGCCACAAGTGTTTTGATTATGGGAATCCTCTAGTCATAACTAGAGAAAGGATACATTCAGTTCTGCCCTTGATGTGTGGCACAAGTTTTATTTCCTTACATAAGTACAGCAGGCAGAAATGAGCTAAAATGCTGGGAAATAATGAAATGCATGACCCAGAAAAAAGACAGAACAGTAAAATAATAATAATACAAAACATTTGTGCACTACAGTTAAAGAAATAAGGAGTGGCAAAATTGTTAAGCTAGCAAACCTTCAAGAAAGAGTTTCATTTCCATTATAGATCTGAAGAATCAATTCTGATATTCTTTTACATATGGAATTTTATTCAGTTTTTGTTATACAGATTATCCTGAGGCCTCTATCTGGCTGAGTAATCTTTGCTTGTTGATGAGCGCAGGACAATCCATTATGAAGTCAGTGACCATCTTACTGCCTTGAGGAATTTCAAAAATGAGTCCTTAAATGGCTTTGTATTGAATCAGCTTTTACATATCTTATGTATATTATTCACTACAGTGCTATTAAGCCAGTGCTGAAGACTCCAACCAATACTTAATCAGAGGAAGCTTTCATGGGGAATAATGAAATACAGTTTGCAGAGATGGCCATCAGTTACATGGTGCAGCCTTTTTTGATTGGAGCCCATTCTTCTGTCTTTTCATGTTTGTATTATGTTAAAAACAAGATTTATTTCCTTTTAGTTGTCTTCCATGTGTTCAGACCTTGGGATTATTTCTTTTGTTGGTTCTGGGACAATAAGTCTGTGAATTTCATTCTTTCATCTCTAGAATTAGATTTCTTTGGAGGAAAAATCCTGGAAGTGAAAAGATTTCTATGAAAATATAATTTTTTTATGAAAACACCATAAGAAACATTTAGAATTGAGGTTATAAGTACTCTAATTTCTAAAATTGCTGTCAGAAATATAGTAAGAAGAACGAAAATCTTAACTAGAACCATATTTTTTCTAATATGATCATACATATATAACACAAGTTAAGCAGAGTAGATGTAATATTTTTAAAGCAAAAATCTACTCCCTAAGTCAGAGTTAAAACAAGAAGAACACCCATTTTAATTATAAGAAGTTGCAGCCTTTTTGGGGATCTTATAGTAACAAAGAGAACGATCCAAGTATAAATGAAGTGATACCAACAGAGTTTTCTGATTTATACTAACTAACTAAAAAAAAAAAAAAAAAAAGAAATGAACAACCCCTCTGTCTTCCTATAAGAATGTTAGCAAACTCAATATTTAAACAGTTTAAGACAGCTTTTATAATACTTGAACTTGTAGATGTGCTTTCATAATTATTGACAATTACTACATCTAAATAAGGGTTATAAAGAGACTACAGTAAAGGTATACTGATTTCTTGTATTTCTCATCATTTATTCCCTTTTGTAATTTGAAGCTTTGTTATTAATAGCTTAGTGGGGTCCCAAACAAATTTCACTGTAGATGGGCTGAGTACTGTTGCCCATTCTATCAGGATTTTAGACTTGGTCCAAAAGCCATCACGAAGATAAAATCTTCACAGTAAAATAGTTTTCTGCTACTGGAACCATCCAAAATTAGACATTATTCTTTGAAGTCAGAAACGTCTACTGATAAGACGGGGGAGAATGAGCTCCTGTATTGCTTTTGGTGTTTGTATGGCATCACAGCAAGCTGTTGCAATGGGGACTAGATCCCTGCCAAAATGACAATGTGATATGTAGCACTTCTTCAACTTCACTGCATGTAACAGAGTACTACACGGCTTGTGCTAGTAAGATCTTCGTGCAAACCATGGTAACTAAGGTAAGTGTGAAGGCAAGAACTGCCCTTGTCATATTTATCATGCTGGCCCTCAGATGCTGTTGAATATGTTAACACTCAAAATTCATTTACATAACACATTTGCCAAACTGAAAACAAAAAGTTCTTTTATTCTCCATCTAAAGCCTAGGGCCATATTGTTGCCCAGAAGGAAAATATATTTTGGTTTGTCACAAGCTGAATAAGAAAGGTAGCTGCAAGTGATCATGCCTGAACAAAATCTTTTATTATAATTATTTTATATACCGAAACTTCTATCTGTAGGTTGGAACTTGAATCTTCTTGCATACTGAAAACTTTATCAAGGACACATCCAGTAACATACATGCATGATTTCACTGTGAGTATAAGGATTAAGGATGTTTCAAGTTGTAAGAAGGAAAAATTCATTCTATCATTTTCTTCATTACACTCAGCAAAACTTCTACAGTGCATCTGTTTGCAAGTTTTGTTTTACTTCTGAATGTATGAAGGCCTTGGAGGGATTGCCAGTATATTATTATTCTGTCAGAAAAAAGCTTCCCCTTGGATTACAGATAGATTAGATGGACTGTATCTAACACTGGATATTTATTAAGATGACCACTTCCATCACTTAACTATGGTGATAATGATCATGAAGAAACTTGAAATGAATGAAAGGCATTAAAAGCTAAAAGGAAAAAAATGTAATTATCTCACATAAAGAAGGAAAAGCAGTTAAATCTAAATAGTGTAGAAATTCCCCACAGGACCTTTTAATTACCTAAGAAAAAGCAATATGAGTTTAAAATATTTAAAAAGGTCTAAACATAATTGCGTAAGATTCACAGTTCAGATTTCTATCCAAACTCTGTAAGTTGAACGAACAAAAAATATTAAACATTTGAAGCAAAACTGATGTTTCAAATGTTGAAACTGTCTGTATTTTTTTCAGAGAAGGAAATGTGAGCTATTCTAACCCACTAAGACAGCAATTTACATGGATGTTGTGCTGCTACAGACAGTGAAGAGTTTTAAACACCTACTGAGCTGAAAATATAGCAGATAAAGTTTTATTTTTCACTTGCAACTGCGCTTTAAAAAGTTCAGCTAGCTGAGCACTTAGCTGCTGTCCGATGTCAATATAGCATTCCTCTACTGTGTCAAAGAACCCCAATATCTATTGCTGTTTTTTTTTTTTTTTTTTAATACATAAATTTGTCATGTCTTAGAGTACTCTTCAGAAGGCACCAATCTTGATCTTCTCTGAGCATTTGTAAGGTTTTCAGTGGAATTGCCTTTGCACTTTGATGTATGATGCAACATTTTGAAAAGAATAAGAAACAAAGCTTTGTTTAGGGCCATTAACAGTACTCTGATGACACCTCTTGCACACAGATAACACTTCTTTACTTCCACTCTTTTTGGAGATCTGGCCAGGAAAGAACAGAGTTGTTGTGCAGTAATTTCATTCAATATTAGTTCCTGTACTTCGTTGACTGAAAAGACAATTAGCTCTGGACAATTTCTTCATCAAAGTGATTACATTATCTGTATACTACAGAATCATACTGTAGTCTACACAATAGCTGTTTTTAACTGTTATAAGATGTTAGAAAGCAAGTTGCTGGTAAGGTTAAAACACAATAAAAGCTTTCAAAATAGATAAAAAAAGAAAGCATAGATGAGGGATTGAGAAGTGTGGGCAAAAGAGTAAATATAGTAGAAAGTATAACTACAAATCCACAGGAATTAAAATGTTAACTTCAGTGTTAACTACTACTCTTGAAATAAGCTTTTCTTTTTTTTTTTTTTTTTTTAATGTTTACAGTTATATCCCTGGTGCGTGAGCAAGACTTACCATTCTCTTCTTTTTCACATTCTCTTTTTGTCTCTTATTTGCCACCTCAGCTTTCTGTCCTCCAGGAACTGTTGTCTCTGTGTGTCATCCTTTTTATTTGGAGTCACTACAGAATTCCAAACCATTGTAAATAGGTCAGAAATACAACCTAAATAAAAAGGGAATACACTTTAGGAAAAGTTGGTGGGTTTTGCGTGGTGTTTTTTTGTTGTTTTTTTTTTTTTTTTTTTTTTTTTTTAAGCATTGTGAAGCTAATTCAAAAGAAAAAGGGCTGGACAAGTCAAGAAGAAAAGACATTGCAATTTTTATGGGTGTTTTTGTTCTGTTACTTCAAACAAGCATTTAAAGAAACAAGATTATTTTTTTTTTCCTTTTTTGCTCCATTTTCAAATAATAAGAATATTATTAAATTCAGTGTAGCAACTTGATGATGATTATTCTGAAACACGTTATCTCATTGTGCTAAAGGCCCAATACAATTTCATCTGGATATTTCTATTTCAGGTGTAAATTAAGGCTACTGTTTGTCCTGCATTCTGGAGGAAAAGGAGCACTACATATTAATGCAAATCTGGAATGTTAGATTACATGATAAAACTCATTTTCCCACCCACAGAGGAATACAGAGGGACAATGGTGGGTGGGGGGGGGCCAAGTAATTCCTGCACCAGCACCTCACAAGCCCTCTCCAAAAGCCATCAGCCACCAGAAACTCATCTTCACAAGCCATGATGAGCATAGGATAAAATGGAAATCAGAATAAAGGACTCAGAGGAAAGGATGCCCTGCCTGGCTTCCTCTGAGCACTATCTCAGGAGAGCGTCAGCCCAAGTTTGGAGAGGAACAAGCGTGGAATAATGGGGTAAGGAAATAGAAAAGGCTGGCCAAGCACTGGTCAGTGCAAAGATCAACCTAATGACTAGGTGAAATGGCCTGGAAATAAGGGTGGATGGGAATCCTCTCTAAGGGACACCTCTGGGTGTCAGAGTTGCAGGAGAACAACTGAAGTACTACTTCCTGTATTCACACTGATATTGATATGATCTCATGATTGTTCCTCTTGGAATTTATTGGTTAAAAAAATAAAAAAGTCATCTAAATGCTAGAATACAAGATACCACGTGGAACTATTGGTTGCTCAAAAGTTATACTAATAAAAATCAATGAAATTTAAGTAATTATGAGCATTGAATCATATTATTGTTACAGAGAAACACTGCAGAAACTCATTTCCCACACAGAATGAAGTTACAGGAAGTTAATTTTTAAATAGCTTGTTTTCCCCAACTCTAGGCACATCTAGGAGAAATATGCCAGAACTCTTTTTTTTTTTTTTTTTTTTTTTTTTTTCTGCTACCTGACTTGTCTAACTCTGTTCTGTCACTTGTATCCCACACACATCAGGAAATGACAGATTTTTTTCACAGCATACACAGGCCAAGAAAAACAACAACCACTAAAACGAGGAAAAGATCCACAAGATCATTCCAATAGTAATATCTAAAATATTCCCTTCCTCTCGTGAAATCTTTTTCTTGGAAACAACATGAACTCAGGTATGTCAAAATTTTTAAATGTATTGTCCTGCTATACCTCCAAATAAAATGGTCATTGAATATCTTGTAGAATATTCAATATATAATGCATCAAATCTGGCCATCCTCTGTATTTTTTTTTTCTTCCCATTCTATAATCATTCATAAGGATGCCTGGTTACATAAGGCCTTGTAAAATGTGATGGGTTACTTAATATTTTTAATAAGAAACTGTACAGAGAAAAAAACAACTCTGTTCTGAATTGAAAAGAGGGAATCAAAAAACTACTTCACCCAGAAAATTTTGAAAAAAAACACATTTTAGTGCTACAAATATGAATATACACTCTACTGTTTCAGTTCTACCTAATGTTCACAATAGAGAGACACGGTAAATATGCACAACTCTTAGAGACATTCAATTCCCTCTTTTCCTTTCTTCATTTTCCCCATAAAAATAAGTAGTATTGCCTTGAGAAAACAAGTTATTAATTATTAGGACAGCTTACAGTAAAGAGAAGTAGACCTTATCTTAGTGAGTAATGACTATGTATTTCACTATTAAAGGCTATTAAACACATCAGTGTTTCTTTCACAAATGCAACATTGTCTGTGGAATTTGGAGGAAGAATGAAAGTTCCTTACCAAGTTTTCTTTCCCACCCACTCTCTTGTACCCATCTACGCTTTCTGGAGTGCAAAATGTCAAAGTATTTTTTCAGCATATAGTTTGAATAAATGGTAGCCTATGAAATTACCAAGGGCACTGGTCATTTTCTCTGCATCTTGTACTGGGTAAGGACAGTGAAACGAACAGAAGGGTCCAATCTGTAAACACTTGGCTGGTACCAATGACAAAACATTAGTAATGTTGACAATGAAAAGGCCTACATTGCGCTGGGTTTGTCAGCACCAGATGGGTTGCGTTTCACTTTTCTCTAAGTGGGAAGAGAGTCTGTGGGGAAAAACTGGCAGAGCTCATTGGCAGGACTTTAAACTGAGTTTGAAGGGGAAGGGAGGTAATAGAGAACCTGCCCATGATAAGCTGTGGGAAGGCATAGCTAGGTCTAAGGGACAGGGTGCTAGCAGGGGCCTTCAACCTGGTATCCTGAAATGTGTTGGCAACACTGCAGCACACTTGAAATCTTATGACAATGAGACATCTCTTCAGGAAGTTAGGCAACAAAATCCCCCGGGAATCTGCTCTCAAGGACAGCGGAGAGGAGAAGAGCTGGCAGATCTTTAAGAAAGATTCCTTAGGACATAAGAGGTCTCCATTCCCAGGTGTAGGAAGTTGAGAAAGGAAGGCAAGAGTCCATCATGGCTGAACCAGAACCTGCTGGTTAAACTGGAGGGCAAGAAGAAATCACACAGACAGTAGAAGACATTCGAGATCAGGCTGAAGAGGGCACTGAGCAACCAGATCTATTTGTAGCTGTCCCTTTTTCATTGTAGGGGAGTTGGACTAGATGAACTTCAAAAGTCCCTTCCAACCCAAATGATTCTATGAACTATGAATGATGCATGATACTATAAAACCTATTTTTCTTGTTTCCCAATAAACAAAAACTTGAAAATTTATCTTTGATTACTTTATGTAATCTACTGTAGTATAACTTGTCTTCATATCTTGAAGTTTTCTACTAGGTTTGGTTGGCCAAAATACTGAAAATCTAAAACCATTAATGAAAGTAGATATGTATTTGAAAACTTTATATGGTGGTAAATGGATTATAACCATTGAAATAAAAGCATCATATCACCTCATCAGAATCAGTCCTGATTTACAGGAAGTTCTCCTTTAATCTTTTGTAGATAAAAAAAAAAGAAGAATCCTGTGCATTTTTTTTTTCCTGGTAATGACTCCTTAACTACTGTATCTGACAGTGCTTTATTTTGTAATAGTTTGCCATGTTCCTAGCAGAAGTGCAGTGCATGAGAGAATGATCTTTTTGAGTAAAATACTTGTTTTATATTCTGTATTTTTTATAAAAGGCTTGCAACTGTGAATTTTTTCAAAAAATGTGATCTTGTGTTAAATGTGCTAAGCTATGTAAAAATAATTCTGAGTAGATGATCACATGCACTACAAATATTATACAAAAATCTATCACAAATATACCCTATTTCTTATTAAGTAAATATATGCAGAATAAATACGAAAAAATGTACCTGCCATTGATAGGCATCTAACAAGGATACACAGAATTGTGAATTCTGTGAATTCTTGAGAATTGTGCTAGAAATGTAAAAGTCCCAAGATGATGGAATTCACCCCTCTGAAACTGTAACATGTACTATATTACATTTGAGTCAACAAATTGGTATTTCTAAAAAAAAAAAAAAAAAAAAAAAAAGTGAAGCTATGATTCCTAGCATGTATCAACAAGCTTTGAAATAGATTTCATGCATGCATGTTTTTTGTGTGTGGTTTTTTTTTTTTTTTTTTTTTTTTTTTGTAATCTGATTTTAAATGTTAACTAGAAGCAGGATATAAAAAAAAAAGGTACGGCAAAGATGATTTTCAGTAATATTGAATGTTTGTGTGCAATTAGCATACAGAGCACAACTGGCTGATCCCTCCCTGCAATTACTCAGTTCTGATACAAGCAACATTAGATGTCTGACAGTAATAGCCAGGAATTTGGAATGTTTATTTGCATGTACCTGTAACAAGTTAATCTGTCTGAATTTTTCCTTATATTTCAGAATTAATTTGTGGGGGCTTCGAGCGTCCTTCCTGTCAAACTGGTTGCTAGTGTTACTTCATACAGTTATCTAAAGAAATAACGGAAGCCTTCCAAAACCAATGAAACCAATTTTTAATTGTTATTTATTTAAATATTGGAATAGCCACCATTTCAGATCCAATACATTTAATACTAAGCCGCCCAGGAGGAGGGATTCTCTCCCATTCTGTGTTAATAAGACCCTATTTAGGAACTAGGTGAATGCGCACACTAAACTAACACCATTTTTATTTTGTGTAACATCAGGGAGAATTTCCTGTTCCAAATGTTGCTAGACATTACTCCAGAAAACAGAGGGGGCACAGGAAATGAAAATTTCAGGAGAAAACATGGCATCCCCATCCAAAGAAGGAGGAAGAAATGTTTGCTTTGGTAACAATGGTAGGTAAAAAGTACCTAGAGTTTGATCTGGCATACTGATGTGCAGCTCAGATTTCAATGAACAAAACAAATTGCTATGAAGCAGTCACCCTTATATAATGAATTGGTTGCTTGCTGCACTGTGACTTCCTTGCAAAAGTCATGCCTACCACTGAAAAATGCTTCTATGAAAATATATCCCCACCAACAGTAGAGTTTTTCTTTTGTTAAGTAAAGGCTTAGCCCAGTGACTTGACAACCATGACAGAATGAACAGTGCTTTTAACTAAGAGAGTTCAATTAGTAGCAAACACATTTCCTGGAAATATAACTTCACCTAAATCGGCGAAGCTTTCCTGGCAGAACAATTGCTGCTGTACACAACAATCAGGCACTTACCTGACCTGATTTTCAAAAGTGCTGAACATTTAACACATTCATTGTAACTGCTAAATTAAGCACCTGCAACTGGATTTAGGAGCATCATTAGCTATAAAATTCTGTGCCCTACCACTAGTGCTCTCATGGTCTCTGATAAGACTTGTGCAAACAGAACCACCCAAATGTATCAGTGAATGACCACTATGTTATTCTTGTGCAGCAAAAGAAAGTGATGACAATGCCTTCTACAGGGATAAAAGCACTATGGAGCAATGGAAGATGACAAGGAAGAAAAGTTAGTTCACCCTTTCCCATGAGTGATGGTAGCTCAAGAAGAATACAATCTCCACCAAAAAAATACACTGCTCCCTGAGCTGTTAACCCTTAAATGAGGATGAGGATTGGGCAGACACAGGCTCTACCTCTTCCACTCAGATGCACTGCTTGCACCTCAGCTCCCTGGATTAGCCACACCTTCTCACCTTGTCTTCAAACATTGATTCAGGCACTGACCTGGCAATTCCACTGCCACACTGTAGGATATATATTTGATTAAACTGGTTATCAGAGAAGTCTAAGAAATTTGTGAGATCTTATTACCTTGAAAAATAAGATTCCTTGTTTATTTTAAATAGCTACTTTTTGTTATTGCAGCCCGAATATCCTAGCTTCATGCAGTTAATATATCCACAGCATATATACAATATATATTTATATAGTTCTGTTAACAGAAAAATAAACATAATTCTTTCTTACTGTATCCCACAAAACTATTATAAGGTTGTTACAGTTGGTGTTACAGGTGGAATGATTATCGTGGTGGAAATAGAAAAAGAAACAAACAGGGAAGAAATGCTCACCTACATCCAAAGATCTAGGTTTGCAGGAAAGACTACACAGAGGAGGGATCTCCAGAAAGAGAACCTTCCCTAGTGGCAGCCAGCCCTTAAATGGGGTCTAAGAGGTACAGCCAGGCTCCACCCCTTCTGGATACACAGAATTGCCTTCACCTGTGCTCCCAGGGCTGACTTAGTGCTTGCCTCAGGTGATCAATCAGTGTTCAAGCCATGACTCAACAGTTCCCATGCAGAGGTCAAGTTGAGAAATCCTCACATGAAGTTTTGAAACTCTTAAAAAATATTTCTAAATATTAAAAACTCTTTATATGATAAAGCCACTCTTTCATGATCTAGACCTAAGGAATGGCTGAGAAATACCCATACAATCTCTCCGTGATGTAAAACAATGAAAAAGGGCAAAATATGCTTAAGCAAAAACTTTTTGAAGGCATGTTGGTAACCATACTTGATTAGATATGATTTACTGGCTAAGTCTTTTAATTTTTCCTCTATAAGTTGGCATATATTTTTGAACATAACACAGTCTTATTATGAGAGATGAATCCAAGGCAAAGAATGTGTAATCAACAGTAACATACTATCTTATTTATTAATTGAAAAAGTGGAGTATGCATTAAAGATGGTTATTGTACATGTATCGTCCTGTCATCTGTGTAACAATTCTTCATTTCCTACCTCCCCCAGTCCTAAAGCAGTGCCTAACTTATCTATGACAGTGACAGCAGTAATTCTTATATAATGGAACCTGCTTGACAGATAAAAATATTCAGGAAAAATTCAGATCTTAATTTTGTCAGTAAGAAATATTTTCTGAACCCATCTTAAAGAATAAAATTATAGTTCCTGCAATTAGATAAAACATAAAGAGCCTCTGTAATGAGTCACTTGAAATATTATTTTTGTACATGTCTAAAACCCATATGTTTTCATTCTTGCAAGATCCATAGCTTTGTGAGAACTTTGCTATGTGGTGGATTCGATCAAAGTTTTGCAGGGCTTTCAGTTACCACTGTTATCTGTTTCCTCGGGTACACAGCTCAAGATCTTCAAAACACGGCCTTTTCACAGAATCATAGAATCGTAGAATCTCCAAGATTGGAAAAGACCTACAGGATCACCCAGTCCAATCATCCCCCGATCACCAATAGCTCTCACTAAACCATGTCCCTCAACAAAACTTCCAAATGTTCATTGAACACCTCCAGGGTCAGTGACTCCACCACCTCTCTGGATAGCCCATTCCAGCACCTGACCACTCTTTCAGAGAAGTAGTATTTCTAACATTTTCAAAAGGTCCAACATTTTCAAAAGGATGGACAACAGTAAATCCATAGTTTGGAATAACCAACGTAATAGAATTTGTCCATGGCTTCTGGTTACAGGCATAGGTTTTAACTATATGTACAATGTGAAATGTATTAATTTCAGAAGATTCTTCTTCTCTAGGAAGCTGACTGCGCATTCAATCTGTCCTTTTTTTTGGCTTCCCTGTTGCTCCATGGTCCTATGACTTTATTAGCAGTATCAATGTGGAACATTTGCTGTACCCCACCAGGATTGTTTTTCTCCAACAGGAAACTGGGGACACAACATCACAGAATGGCTTGGGATGGAAGGGACATGCCAGCCACTAGACATGCCCTGCAATAAAGCACAGTGAGGCATAAAGCCTCATTATTCTGTGTTGAGGTTGGAGTACTGCATAGGGAAGGAAACAAGCATCAAATTTGCTCATCCTTACTGTGGGTTGGGAGGTATCTTAGAACCACAGCTGTGTATTCTTCTGGAGAGAAAAAATGGACTCACTCCTAAAGAGATCCTGTGGCTGGACATATGCATGTAAATAAACAGACATGCACAGCTCCAGAGGGAGCTGTGAAGCTAAACTGTCTGGTAGCACAGACGTATGACTTGAGACAACTAACATCTCTGATCTCAGGAGAGTGTGACTGGGAGACCATAGAGTATTCCAGACTCAAACACCATCTAGGAGAATTCATGAGATATCCTTGAATGGAGATTATTAGGCATATGGCCACCCAGAGAAAAAAAATTGAGAATGCAGAATGTGGGAATCTTGGCTAAGAGAAGGCTCTCCACACTTTTCCCATTGCCAAAATCAAAACTTGATATGTATGTCTTCCTGTAGAATCTCCTGTTTCCTTAGAATTCAACAAAGGAACCCCACTGCACAGGACATATACCTGTAATTTAATGAATTTTTCAAACTTGCATCATTTTCATGGCTGGTTTTTGAGTTTTTGTTGTTGTTTCCCTCTTTTCTTCTTTCCTTCAGAACTGATGAATAGTGTTTTCTGCTGGAATGGTCTTTTCCCTGAGAAATGCCATTTACATATTAGAGAGCTCTTTGTGGCAGCATTCATAGCATCATGTCACCAATTTGAGTGGCCTAGAGTTGGAACTAAGATGAAAAAACTATAGTAAAGTAGCAGTGCATCTCAGCAGGAACTTCCTACCTCAACAAATGCCTTCAAAATGAAATTTCCTATTGAAATCTGAAAGTTCAGCAAAAAAATTCAAAGAGGGATAGACTGAAGGTAAATTGGGCATGAAATGTAAAATAAATTGAAATGTAATACGTCCAACACAAACATGAAAGGATACAACAAAGGGAAAGGATAAATCAGAAAGTATCTATTACATCCTTGTTTATTTCTAAAGTAGTCTAACTTTGCTAGCTGGTATTCCCACTTAGTACAGTTTCCACTATAATCATTTGTTTGCTTTGCAAGGAGTGCAGCTGAATCCTTTTGAACAAAACTGTTCCTGCATTTTAGACAGGCATGTTCAAATGAAAAAAAAAAAAAAAAAAAAAAACCTGTCTCAAATACCAGAGCTGAAACTTGTAACTTGAATTTTCACATTAGAACTGCAGACTATATGATATCTGCACTTTGAAGTTCTGAACAGCTAAAATGGAATGAAAATGAATATCTCTGACTGGAACCATTCCAGGATTTTTTCCTGTCTCAATTTTCTTGCTTATTACCTTTGCAGCTTCCACTGATTTCTTATTTCTCGAAAGGTATCTAGAACATAAAACAGAAGGGCTTAGTACAGATACCAAGAAAGCACAGAAGAGAGAAAACACAATCAATGTATTTAGTATTTTTGCATAAAACTATGCTTTCTTACTGCTACTTAAAGCAAAACATTCATTTTAATAGCAATAAATAAACTGATTACATTGAGCAAAGTCCTCACATTCATAATGGTATCCATCTAGCTACCAAAATATGTACAAAAATAGGGTTTATGTGACAATTGAAATGAAAGAGCACGTTAAATAAATTCCCTTTTTGTTGCTCAGATATAGGGATTCCTATAGCAGGATGCTGGGAAGCTACCCTCACAAAGATGGCAAATTCCCTCAAATATACACCAGAGTAACCTAAACATCCAGGGCCTCATTCAAAGTGAAAGTCTCATCAATATCATTTGAATACATCAGCATCTGTGCTTAGCTCAAGGTCATGTATGATTCATCGCAGCCCAGCATTCCCTGTTCAGCTATTTGCTCTTCACAGCTTGAAGTTTCCAAAAGATGATGCATTTTTACTACCTACTTCTGAAGGTGGCACGTACCATGAGATTTAGCAAACAACAAAGGCAGCAAGTTCAGCCATCAAGTAATTTCCATTAATCAAAACAGTTGAGAGTCTTCCTGTCTAACATAAGGCCCAACTAATCCTGTAATACCTGGAAGACTGCAGTTACAGAGCTTTATTGGAGACAGCTGATCACCACTTCAGACACTCTGGTACTAAGCAAGATCACCAAGTTCAGCTAAATAGTGTGTTGTGTAGCACATCACTGAAAGGATACAGAAGTGCATCCAGGGCAGGATCAGGCACGGGATGGGACTGAAGATGATAACAGCATTAAAAGGAGCAGAAATGTTGCCCATGAGTGTCCCTGGATACCTCAGAAATAACCTGGATGTTTCAACATTCCATAGTCACTTTGTAAATCCAATCAAGATACAGATAGGGCAGACTAAGACTGTTTTCTAGAGTAGAGGAACATATTGCCTATCTGGTCAGTCAGCCCACTTAAGGATTGCATCTCTGAGAGAGAGGTGGTACCCTCTTTGCACAATGGAATAAGTTTAAACATTTTTTCATTAACATAGAAATGAGCAAAAGTAGGTAACAACATTCAATTTCCTTCTAGTTCTGTAGTGAAACAGTCACACTATCATTCTTGGCCCATGTCATGAACAGGTACATATAGATGTCTATCTTTCACTCTTTATCCATACACTTGGCTGCTTCTTGTTAACCTCAGTGTATATTTCTGGAACACAGGTGTGTTTGTTGCTCTAAATCACTGACAGCAGTGCTGACATGCCTGTGGTTCTCCCTTCTTCAGATTATCTGCTGAAAATGCTCAAAGAAGTATGCACATGGGGCTGCTCGACTGGATAAAGGAACTCAAACTAGTTCCTTTGTTCAATAGTGATGACCTTCCTGGAGCCACCTGCAGTGAAAAGTACAGTGCTTAGATTTTTCCTGCTGCTGGGTTTGGTAATGAACAATTGGTACTTGTAGTAAGCAGAGAACACAACTGGTTTGTTTTTTTAAAGCATATATATTATCCTCAGACCAATAAGACAGTGATTTTTTAATCACCTTATTTATTTTGCATGTAAAAGACCCAAAGTTACAATTTAAGGCAAGAGTCCTGCTGCACTACACAACTAGCTCTCTGGGAAGCAGAGTTGCAGTGTAGTTGTCACCAGCAATGACCACCAATCTTAGACAACATCTGTGTTAGATTCTGTATATAAATTCTGTGCATGGTTGTGGCAAGAACCTCCAGCAAACATAATTTACAAGCAAAGACTTCACAGCTGCTATTTTTGTCCCTCTTTTACTTCTGGGACCCCAAGTCTAGCAGGATCTACTAAGCAATCCTGGAGCAACTAAGCAATCCAATATCTTTGAAAGTGGTACTGCGTTTATTGAGTGTTCAGAACTGTAAATCAGTTAAACTGCAGATCCTCCTAAAATAATTACTTCTTGCCATTTATATGCCCTGAACTTTTAAAGAAATTATACTACCTAAGCAACAGGGTGTATTTAATTAACAAGTACTCCTTCCACGGATAGGAACAAGGGTTCCTTCTTCTGTTAGATGCCACTCAAACAGAACAGGAACACAGTTCACGCCCTGAAAATCATGAAATCTAATTTCTCTGGAGTGCCTTGATATTTTCAAAGTATCTCCCTTGTTTATTAGGCCAGAGTGGTCAAAAAAAAAAATATCAATGTGAGATGAGGGAGGTTTTTCACTCCCTAAAAATGTAGCAATTCCTCCTGGTCTTCTGAAATAGAAAAGGCTGCCTGCTCCTCAGGGAAGCTACATGCAATGTCAAAAATTCTACTTTGGGTTTTGAGTACAGCACTTTTCTCCCCAGAGCTCAGCTGTACTTCCAGGCTCCTTCCATAGTCAACATCTAAAAGACCTTACAATACAGGCTTATAAAATACAGTAGAAAAAACAGCATCAATTTTCCTTTTTTTTTTTCTCCCCTAAGCTCTGCAGTGCTGTTATTTAGAAGCATAATGAAGGCACTGTAGATTTCATACACAATTTCCAGTGTTCTGTAAGCACTAAATTGTTTTCTAAAGTTCTACCTGCTACAGAGATGCATGGCTTCTCAGAACAGAACCTTCTCCTGTTTCTTTTATTGGTTTCTGTCTTACACAGTCAATGCCGCAGCTTAAATGAAGAGTAGAAAGACTAAGAGCAATGGACATTGTGGAAGAAACACAAGAGAGTGGAAAGATGAAGGTACCTGTTGAATTCATATTTTACTTTGCATTGACATACAGTTGCAAGAAAATAAAATACTTCCTTTCCTGCTTTGCTGACAAATGGCTGCCTGTCTCCTTTAGGTGTATTAGTTTGAGATGAAAATGCTTATAAATTTAACCAATTCTAATGTATAGCAGTTGTGAAATGAAGCAAGAAAAATAATATTGATAAAGTTAAAAATATTGTTTCAGAGAAACTCTTTAAACAATACCAAGCAGTTGTCTCAAACTTTCCGAACTTGAGACTAATGTCTTTGCTGTTGTGGCACAGAACCAGAATCAATGACAACAGATTAAATTTAATATGCTAGATGTGTTGGCTACATTTTGGAAGAAACAATCTCAAGTCATCTTTATCCACTGCAAAAAAAAATAAGTCTGGTACATTTAAATTTAAATGCACGGGAATCTAAGTGAATGAGGATGCATGCAGTTTACTTCAAGAGAGAGAACACACCTTTTACTTCAAGAGAAAGAACTCTGGGATATCTTTCCAGTGCCTTTGGTATATGATAATCCCCTCAGAAAGTATTGCTAAACCAACCAATGTGGAAGGTAGGTAAATTCAATAGAAGATTTCGGGTTTTAGTGCTTACTCTGTATAGTAAAACCCTTGTGGCTACTGAAACTAGTTGGAAAAAATTTCCAGATCCATTTTCATTTCATGCATTTTTTTATCAATTTTATCTCTATTACCTAACGCAACGTTTGCTGGAGATGCTACAGTTCTGAAACACTCGTGAGATGTGCTGCCTCACTACATGTTGAGAAATATAGTATCATAGAATCATCAAGGTTGAAAAAGACCTCTAAGATCATCCAGTCCGACAATCAACCCATCACCACCATGCCCACTAACCACATCCCTCAGTGCCACATCTATACATTCCTTGAACACCTCCAGGAACAGTGACTCTACTGCATCCCTGGTCAGCCTGTCCCAACACCTCACCACTCTTCTCAGAAGAAATGTTTCCTAATATCCAACCTGAACCTCCCCAGTGCAACTTGAGGTCATTCCTTCTCACCCTGTCACTGTTAGCTGGGAGAAAAGGCCAATCCCACCTTGCTAGAGGGAGCTGAATAGAGCAATAACTTCTCTCCTAAGCCTCCTCTTCTCCAGACTAAGCAAACTCAGTTCCTTCCAATTTTTGTCTACGTGAGGGAGAAGGGGTTTCTACTTTTGCTGATATCTGGAATTCTCTCATGCAAAGGAATATTGCTGCAGAAATAATGTTATTTTAAATCTAATTAAAATTCACCAGGGGTAATGAGAAATCATTACTTGCAGCAAGATTTGAGGCAGGTCACTGGCAAGCACAATTGACTATGTTCCATCTGGTTATGCCAGACAAACAAAGTGCTGGGGGAAAATTTTCATATACCATTTTCTCTGTGCATTTGCTTATTTCAGACGTTTCTACTAAAAACTGACATCACTTTGAGACTTTTTTGTCTTGTGGAGGTGATGTTAATTGCTAAAGAAATATGTTACCCGCTAGAGAAAGAGGTGTGAGACAGCCGAGCATCCCAGTGCCTGCTTTATTCATTGATTAAGAGGTAATTTCAAAATGTAGAGCTGCCTAAAGTGTCTGCTGGATAGCTGGAATGTAGAAAGGGCAGTGAGAGAAACCCATAGGGGATTATTTCTGTTTGGTTGAGAAGCTCAGAGTACTTGCCAAGCATTAGTGGCATAACCTACTTTGACTTCATGAAATGACAATCAGAGCGTGGCCAAGATGAATTCACAGATAAGTGACAGCCTTGGATTTCAATCAAGATCTCATCTTAGCAAAGGCTTTGGGTTTTTGTTCATATTTTTTGTCTTGACAGCAGGTTCCACATGTTGATTATGATCTATGTTCCTCTCATCAGTTTCTGCACCTCTGAGAAAAGCAAATAAAATTATAAGGAACTCAAAATATTTTCCGATTTATTTGACCTAAAGGGTTCCAGCTCTAAAAGGGCCACTGTCTATATGCAGGTTAAGAAGACCATAACTCTGAACTGTCAAAAAACACAAGTTACAAATGATTTTTTAAGAAACAGTAACAAAAATAGTTATTACTACCTACCTCTTTTGTGTGTCCTTCACGAAGGAGTCCTAGAATTTGTTGTGAGTTTCTGGATACAGAATTTCATAAAGCTGGATGACAGTTTAGATGTGATGTAAACAACCTCTTATATGAAAAATGTAGTAGAGAAAAATGTTCATTAAAAGCTGAAAATGAAATCATTATATTTAAAGATAGCTCAGTTAACACACAAAGAAAAAAAAAAAAAAAAAAAAAAAAAAAAAAAGAGTATCTTAGAATACAGAGTAGAATTTAAGCTATGGAGCTGATTCACTGATAGATAAAACAGAAGCAAATTAGACAAAAGTTAACAGGATTTCAAAGATTGCACACTTAAACAGCTGATTTCAACTTAATGGCTGGCAGACCTTTCATGTTCATTGTCAGGCTTATCCTTCTCTGTTTTTCAGAAACAATAAGTACAGGATGGATGTGTGTCTCATTTGTGGGACTCGGTTTTCAAAAGTGATTTAAATGACTATCAGACAGTACAGGATTCACAGGATGGATAAGGTGTTCAACAAAGGGAGAAACATAGGAGGTACACCTGAAATAATATCAGTAGAAGGTGATAAGTGGAGTTTCTTATCTATCACCTCTGAAACTGACTTTTTTCAGTATTTTCAGTAATAGCATTAACCTAAGGAAGACATATGCCAGTAAAATGTACTGAGTATGTTACACTGGGATCCATTACATTATCCCATATTGCGGGGGACTGCAATAGCAGAATTTCAGTCACAAGGACTGAAATGAAGAAAATGGGAATGAAATCAGTATTACCATATGCAAGGTGATGCACTTGAAAAATACTGTATATCTAAACTATGAACTGGGAGTTCCTTTGTGGAAATAAATAAAAAAAAACCAGCTGTAATCTCAGCTAATTCGCAACAGGTCAAATACAAACCCTCAGGAAGATTGAGGGCAGGAAAAACAAATACAATTCTGTGATATCTGTGGAAAGCATTTCAAGGAAAGAAAGGAAAATGTATCATAAAAGATACTGATGGGACCCCATCAGGGATACAAGATAAATTCCTGACTATCAGTACTGAGAAACAGCAGAGCAAAACAGAACAGGTAGAGAGAACTACAAAATTAGGTCTATGCTGATATGGGCACCCCATAGCATTTTCTGTCTACATTTTGCTGAAAGTTAGGAGGCTTTTGCTGGAGGTTATTGCTGTTTTACTTCATATGTGTGCCTCAATCTTCTTCCAAAGCAAATGGATGAAAATGGAGCCATGAACCTCCAATTTTCACCCCACTGCAGATCCTACTGTCCAGAAGTAAAGTTTCATTCACCAAGTGAGTGAAAGTCTGTTTCTATTTATAATCTAAAAGAGACAGAAACAAAAACAACAACAAAAAAAGCTTGTTCTTTCTTAATGTTGCAAAATGAAGTCTTATCTGGAACAATTGCTATCTATAAATAGAGAAGAGCGTTAATACCAGGAAGAGAGAAGATCTAGATGATAAAACTATGATAAAAGCAAATGGATAAAAGCAGCCTATGTCCCTGTTTAGCTGGGTTCATAGCAAATATCAAAGCAGTGAAATGATGGGCAATATTTCAAAAGGAGACCTAGCAGTTTTCAAGCATTATTGCTTTTACAGATGGAATTTCAAGTGCCTAGGAAGAGAATTGTCAGATATTGTGCTTGTGAAAGGAAAGGCTGGGACTCAAAAAAACCTACTGGGACATCCTTTGCAAGATTTCACCTCAGTAATTGTTTGATGGTTGTTTCTCATTTATTATTAGTTTTTATTTAACTACTTTCATTACATAGGCTGACAGCTCACAACATTGCTTTAGCACAAAAGCAGGTGAAATTGCATTAAACAATTTGCAGAAATTTAAGAATGCTATTCCAACAATTTTACCTACATCAAACAAATCTTTGTTCCAGTAAAGAAATACTATATTTGTTACACAACCTTTGCCATTATGGTGTATTAACCACCAATGATTATTTGAGATCACACTAAATACTTGACTGTGACATATACCTTGTGTCATCTTTAAGTGTGGAGATACAGGTAATCTTCCAAATTTCTCATTTATTTATTTATTACTACACAGAGTAATCTTTATACATTTTGAGTTCCAGAGGCTAGACCATGAGCAGCTAACTGCCTCATTAGGAAAAAGTATTTAACACTTGAACTTTTAAGAACTCCATTTACCTGTTCTTACTGGTTCAAGTCCACCGATAACTAAAATTTACAAGGAAATTCTTTGAGGGTCTAGCAGCACACAAATCCCTTTGCTATTAAGCAGATCAGAAACAGTCTCTTTTTTATTCTTTGCCATAACATACACTATTTTTCCTCCATCTTGTTTTCACAGAAGGCATTCACAGAGGTAGCCTGTGGCCTGGTAACAGATTCATCCCCTGGCATTCAAGCATTCTGGGACCTGACCTGGTATTAGGCAAGCAACCTGCAGGTGTAGTTTCCACACCAAGAGCAAGGCAACTAAAATTAATGCACACCTGTGTGGCACTATTCCATGCTGGAGCAGATGCCTGTAGTGTAACCCATGAGAAACCCACACAAGAACAAGCAGATGTTCCAGAAGAAAAAAATCCTGACTCCACATTCTGGATCAAGGATGTGAGGAGGAGAGGCTATGTATAACACTATGTACTGTCTTTACATTCTCTATCTTCCCTTTGTCTCCAGGAGTAAAAAAGGCTGAATTAGTGAAGCTGAGCCTAGGAAAGGAGGGAGGAAAAGTTTGGTTTTTTAAATGTGTGTCTCTGTTTCTCATTGATAAATCTATTTTAACTGGCAGTAAACTAGTATCACCAAACTGATCTTGTTTTGCATACAACAGTAAGTTATGTCAGTATTTATCTTGAACCAAGAGCTTCTCATACCTGTTATTTTATTTTCCCATCCAATTGGAGTACTGGTGGCAGTGCATGAGCCAGTAGGTTGTAGTTTGTTAGCCAAGGCTACCTCACCGCATAGTTACATCTGGAAGATGAAACAAAATAACTGCTATATAAAACAGCCGTGATAAATATTGGGACTTCACTCTTTCTGGTCACCCTCTATAGTAGTACTTTTTTTCTCAACCACATGTATGCCACAAGGTTGTTGTTCTTTTAACACAGAGGCTCCTATTTCACATCTGTAACTCTTGTTGCAGCACACCTACCCACAAAAAAATCTTTTTTCAATCACAGTATAGCAAGATTAGCAAATTCTTTTTGTATTCAAGGAATATTAATACGAGTGCTTCTATATTATAGTCCAATAAACTTTTCTGAGGGCGGCACCTACATAAACTTGCCTCTGAAGAATTATATGCTCATCATAAAACTGTCAATTAGATTTCTGAACATTCTAAGATAGTACAGAGCAATTCCTGCTGTAATAGCTCACTACACTGACATGACATTCAAGGCCCAATGTGTGCATGCTCAAGAGGGAGTCACATTCTGGAATGAAGCACAGCCAAGTGCTGGACTGTCAGGTGAAGCAGGCTGAAGCTTTAGATTGCGAGTTTGTAAACAGCCATAGTTTCAAACCTCAGAGAAGCCTTTTTCAGAAATCTAAAGTGGATTTGAGAAATTACAAGCACCAAAATGTTTTTAGCACGCTTTCTGTGATTTATTGTAGCACATCCCATACTCAGACAGTTGCTCAGAGGATGCAGACTCTGAATAACTCAAAGACTTGTGACATCTTCAGAGTGTGCTTTTTTTTTTTCCTGGAGATGAGAAAAAAAGCTAGGTTAAATAATGTGGCTTTGTAATAGAACAGTGATCTAATCTTTGTTTGTTCTTTCCACTTGCCTGCACAGAGAAATTAGTTATTTATCAAGTGATGATGCAAACACAATAACTTTTCTAATGTGTGTACTGGAGACAGGAGTTTGGAGAGAACATCTGTTGCATGCTCACATCACTCAGTACAGCTCAGATTTAACTCATGTGGACAACAGATGCTTTTATTCAGTTTGAAACGGCAGGATGATTCAAGGGTATGTATTTTCCTGCAAAAATTGATTTATTCTGTTCTTCAGACAGGTTTGAATAACATTCTCTGAGGGCATGGACAAAGTCAGACAAAGACAGAATTCCTGCTCACAAATTTCAGTCACTCCCTAACTTGTGGGAGAAGCGACATGCTGGCTTGTTTCCATGGATATGGCATAGCACATTACAGCCAAGACACAGCTAGTAGGGCACAACACAGCCCACCAAACATGTCCACTGGAATATAGTTAAGTTAGAGATTGGCACTGTTTATTATCTTTACTGGTTCTGACACAATTCTGCCTGCACCAGTTCCTTAATATGACCACCAAAAGTCCTTGTGGGTGCTACACTCATACAACAACCCAACCAAAAGATCTCCAAACAGAAAGATTTACAAACATACTTCCTTCTTCCTGCTGTGTCTTTTCACAGTCCCTTCCAGCCCCGCTCTCAATCTAACAGGCTTCATCAGATTTCTAGTTGCAGCAAGTACTGTGTTAACCTTCTGCATCTGTAGGGAGCTTGTGCCAAGTCCCAACTTTTACCTGACATATCTTAGCATACACCAATGCTACAGATTCACCAATTCTTACTTTACACCTCCTCCTGACAGTTTCAAGATGAAAAAAAACATTTCCTAAATCTATCTGCTCACTTCCTCAAGGGAACAGATGAATATTCCACTACTTCCCTTCCTTCCCTATTCCAATTTAACAATCCAGACACAGAAACCACACTTCTCCCTGCAGCCCTCCCACTGCCCTTTTAAAGGAGCGTAATACATTGCATCTATAAACTTCAGCTACCTGTTACACAGTTACACAATTAGTCTTCAAGCAGCAGTGAGATCTGTTAATTACTGTTAATTTCTGTTACTTACTAGCACCGAGATGGATTTGAGCCTGCCTGAGTTGTTCCTAAGGTTATATAAAACAAAAAAGAAGGTTCTATATGCATTTGTAATGAGTTATGCAAGAATACAACATAAAGGCAATACTGCTATCTTTATAGGAATAATTCTTGCCTCAAACACATGGAGTTCTAGCATTTTCCTGTCTCTGGTCTGAGTACATTTTTATCCTCATTTGGTTTTGATAGCATCTGCTTTATAAAAACAGTATGTTTTCTTGCCTTAAACAACTGCTGTACATAGGGGTTGGCTAAGGAAAATTATTTCAAAGCTTAAACTCTTTTCTTTTGGTTATGTGTCTTTCAAGGCTGCTGAAAATACTTTGATAAAAGGCACATTGCTTGCTTCAGTAATTATAAACTGATAAATTTTTCTGAATGCGACAGCTGCAAAGATTTTCACTATTCTCCTTCAGTTTTCTAACTACAAGCCTGCAGATCATTATGTCAGTGGTGGGAGCACAATAGTATTAGGAAAATTAAACTGTTTTTGAATACACTGAAAAGGAGAGGACTGCACAATTGGTGCAATCCCTATGCAGTTGTCAAAGCCTATTAACAATCCTCCTCCTCTGCATTGCTTTTTTCCATAATGCTCTTAATATTACATATACTCAGTGCAGGCCTCTAGGTTAAAGCTTCACTGTAAAAATCATAGAAAAATTACAGCAGAAAAGGACCTCTAGAGGTTTCTTAGATTAAACTTTTACTCTAAACAGAATTCACTTCAGAGATATGCCAGGTTCTTCAGCAGTCCTCAGTAAAGGACTGAGGATGGTTTCCCATTGAGGGAAGATGACTATGAATTTTTGGGTAGTGTGATGTGATTTAGCTGTATGAAATAAAAAGCACTAGGAATAGTTATTACAGGCCAGATTAACTCCAGGAAAATCTCAATGGTCTAAGTCATAACAACATGGCCAGCACATCAAGGGAGGTGATCCTCCCCCTCTCCTCTGCCCTGGTGAGGCCACATCTGGAGTACCATGCCCTCTCCCTGGGCTCCTCAACTCAAGAAAGACAGGGGACTTCTAGAGAGGGTGCAGCAGAGTGCTACAAGGATGAGGAGGGGTGTAGAGCATCTCCCTTATGAGGAAAGGCTGAGAGAGCTGGGACTGTTCAGCCTGGAGAGGAAAAGGCTGAGAGGGGATCTTATCAATGCTTATAAATACCTAATGAACAGTAGTTGAGTGGGTGGGGTCAGGCTGGTTTTTTTTTTTTTTTTGTCAGTGTCCAGCAATGAAACAAGGGGCAACAGTTGCAGACAAGAGCATAATCCACCCATAGAGTTTGTGGAGTCTCCTTCTACAGAGATGTTCAAAACCTGACTGGATGCTTTCCTGTGCAAAGTACTGTAGGGAACCTGTTTTAGCAAGGGGAGTTGAACTCAATGATCTCCACGGGTCCCTTCCAACCTCTACACACCTGTAATTCAATGTTTGTGTGCAGGGAGAGCCATGGGAAGAGCTGCCTGAAAAGCACTGTGTTAGATATTAGATGAGCAGAAGAAAGAAGAGGTAGAGGGAGGAATGGGAAAGAATATAAAGGAAGAAAAAGAAAGGTTTTTGTTAGGCTGCCCACTTACAGGAGGAATAGCTTTCTTATTTTATCATTCTTCAGCTTGTAACAGGCATTTTATGAAAATATCTTTTCTCAAGTACTGATTTATTTATCCTCTTTGTAATGAAAAACAAGAACCTTTCAGATATTTACATTAATGGGCCATGGTTTTGGGTCTGTTTTGCCTCAGTTGTACTTTATATGGTCAGCAGGATATGAATGAATTGATTTAAAATTGGTCTAAACAGTCTATAACTGAATGCTCTACAGAGGGAACACCTCCAGATGTTCTATATGAGGAGTGTGATGGCTCTGTACCATCAGATTTTGGCCTAGTTTTCGTCCATCAGCATTTCAGAGAAAACACGGTAAAGGAGCAGGGGGAGTAAGAAAATTGTGACTGATACGCACAATGCTTCAGTAGCCCTGATGAGCACAGCCATATCTATGAACCAGGATTGCCACTGAGAAATAGAGAGAAAAAGAGAGAGAAAAAGAGCTCTAAGGCACTGGTTTGCAGATACTTGCAGTGTCTGCCCAGAGCATGACTCGTCATGACTGACCGTGAAAAGATGGCTGAGCAAAATGAAGCTGCATGCACCTCGTAACTGTGCATTTGTCCTGATCCTATAGAACCCTTGGCTGAAATCAGCATAGTACATAAAGAAGTTTTTCACAGATTATTAGAATAAAAAAAGAAAATACTAGCATTTGACAAGAAGTATTTGTCTTGAGAATTCAAGAAGTCTGATACACACACATACATTTTCACAAAATCACAGAATGTCAGGGGTAGGAAGAGACCTCGAAAGATCATCTAGTCCAATCCTCCTGCTGGAGCAGGGACCCCTAGATTAGGTCACACAGGAATGCATCCAGGCGGGCTTTGAATATCTTCAGAGAAGTGATCCTGCAACCAATCCAGGCAGCCTGTTGCAGTGTTTTTTAGCTTTACTGTGAAGAAGTTCTTTTTCGAGTATTTATGTAAAATTCCCTATATTCCAGTTTGCACCTGTTGCCCCTTGTCCTATTATTGGAAGTCACTGAGAAGAGCCTGGCACCACCCTCCTGGCACTTACTCTTCACATATTTATAAGTATTAATGAGGTCACCCCTCAGTCTCCTCTTCTCCAATCCAAAAAGACACAGCTCCCTCAGCCTCACCTTGTAAGGGAAATGCTCCACTCCATCATCTCTGTGGCTCTGTGCAGGACCCTCTCAAGCAATTCCCTGTCCTTCCTGAACTGAGGGGCCCAGAACTGGACACAATATTCCAGATGTGATCTCACCAGGGCAGAGCAGGTTGTACACTATCCAATTGATTTGATTTTAAGCCTTTGCCTAAAAGACTAGTTTTCTTCTTTGCTTTATTTTCACAGAATCACAGAATCATAGTGGGTGGAAGGGACCTCCAGAGATCATTGAATCCAACCCCCCTGCCAAAGCAGGTTCCCTACACCAGGTCGCACAAGTAGGCATCCAGGCAGGTCTTGAACATCTCCAGAGAAGGAGACTCCACCACCTCCCTGGGCAGCCTGTTCCAGTGCTCCGTCACCTCACTGTAAAGAAGTTCTTGCGCATGTTTGTGCGGAACTTCCTATGCTGCAGTTTCCAGCCATTTCCCCTTGTCCTGTCTCCACACACTGCTGAAAAATTTTACTTTACTATTTTACTATGATTTGGGATATTTTTCAAGGAAAAAAGAGTTATCATATTGATTGTATCATATTGATAAATCTAGTTTATGCATTTTTTTCTTCCTTGTGAGAGAGAAGGAAATTAAAAGCATTTTAATAAGACATGAATTAGAAATGAAAATTGTTCTTCAAATTCTGTGAAATGGAGTACTGTAGAACTCCTTTTAGTCAGTTCCCATTGATTTGTTTCTTTTAATCTAATTGAAGACTGATGGTAATAGTTATAATACATATTTAGAATATATGCCAGGAAAATGCAATCTCACCAGCTCTGATTGTAGTTTTTTTCACAGTCTTTCTACTAACATACAGAATATAAAGAGGTATTTGGACTGGATAGTGTTTTAAACTGTATTTAAAAAAAAAAAAAAAAAAAAAAAAAAAAAAGGAAAGGGAGAAACTATTATCAAATTTCTTTAATAACAAATTATAGAACTCAAATAATTTAGAACTCAAATAATTTTTTACCTTCCCCCCTTAAAATATAACTTAAGCATCTAAATAGGATTGAATTAATATTACATAATGTGCAAGAACTATCAAATGATTACAAAGCAAAACTGTTGGAATTTTGTCCATATGGTACAAAGCAGACAATAATCCTGACACAAATCAGAATGGCTGTCTGACATCAGGATTTCTGCCAAATCATGAATGATTGTGACAGCATTTATGTCTTCTTCTAAAAAACATACAGCTTGATTAAACTGTCAAAATATAAAGCAAAACGTCATGTAGTTTTCTAACCTGATGCACTAACAGAATCTGAATGTTCAAAATTTAAATGTTGATAAGGTCTGAGAAAGAAAACACAGCTCTCATAAGAACAGAAAATAGAGTGATAAATGGATGCAATAGAAATTACACTTGAAGATTAATTAGGTATCTGAAGAGAAAGAATGTGCACCAGTAGCAATAAAAGAGTGCAACTGTCCATAAATAGAATAATTTGTTTTTAATTCCAAGAAAAGAGAACATAGCGGCTTCAGTGACATACGGATATCAGATGACAAAAAGTCTTCAGTGGATTAGCAATCTTATTTGAAGCCACGTGAAACAGTAAAAAAAATATTAGCTTCAGCAAAATGCATTTTCACATAACTCCTTCATTAGTAGACTGATTTTTATAGATGCAAAGCACTAACTTAATTTTCCTGTTCTGAGGGCCTTTTAAAACCTGACAGCAGAGAATATATATTGTAGGACCTTTATCACATGATGCACATGGTGAAAAGTACCTGAATTTGCAGCCTAACAAGGTGCAAAGTTACGATCTCAGGAGCCACCCTCTACCCAACTACATCAGGTGACATCTAGAGTCAGTTTGCAATTCACTCTGTCAAGATCACTGAGCTCTTTCAAGATGACTTACCTGAAAAATCACAGAGGTAGATGACACTGTATAGTAACTTTCTTTGCAATGAAAATGAGGTTATTTATCAGTAGCTATAGGGTATGCCCAGCTGAGATCTATTGTTTTTTTTGGGGTTTTTTTTTTGTGTGTTTTTTTTGGTGTTTTTTTTTTTTTGTTTTTAACATGGAAGTACCACATGCAGACCTAACCCTTCCTACTTGAATCATGGCATGTCCAGGGCAGCACCACTTTAAAAACTTCCACTGAGACTTTGGACTCTGGAGAAGTGTTTGTTATTGTGGGGACGGTCCTTTCCAGCAGGAAAGAAAAATTTCAGCATCTTGGGAGCTCCAGGTGCAAAAGGTTCTCAAAACATATTTGCATCTTTGTAAATGTCACATTGTCCAGAAATGTTTTGGATTCTCCATTCTTAAAAAGTTTGAAAACTCAGTTGAACAAGGCACTGAGCTACCCTGTGCACTTTTGAAGTTTGGCCTGCTCAGAGCAGTGGTAGGCCTCCACTTGCAAACATCCCATGATATCACAATCTATATCTCATGTTCTTGAAGGTGGAGCTGCTGTCACATAGAGCTTGCCATCTTAGATCATTTTGTGCCTACGTTTACTGTGACATGAAAGTTCTGTGACAGAGACAAAAATGCTGAGAATCTGAATAGTAACAAGCAAATATTTGGCTGTATCATTCTGGAGTTATTACTATTACTTTTTTTTTTTTTAAAAGCAATTCCTGCAAGGGAATTAAAGTTTAAATGGAGCCATTATCAAACCGTGATAGCTTATTATCCTCCAAGCACATTGATGCCACACAACTGCCATCCCACCAGTCCTCACACACCTGTTGCTGGCAGCTATGAATGAGCATGTATTCACGCCTCTTTCAGTCTGTGAATATGTGCATAAAATCTCCCCTCTCAGTAACACACCAATCTTTCCTGCTGCATATCATTACTGTCTTCTCTCCATCCTCTCCACTGGTAAAAGAGCAAATACTTCCTGACTTCAATTAGGCTGACTTTCCTTTCTCCCATTCATAGAAGCTCAGCTCCTCTGAAACAAAATTGTTTGTCATATGATTTTCTGGCGAAGAAAATAAGAGAAGTCTGTTTTATTTTTTAGAACAAATGCATTCAGATTTAATTTTGCATTGTGAGTATAGCACAAAAATTCCCTTGATGGTTGCAGCTGGCCAGGCACAGAATGCCAGCAGTACATCAATCCTTGCCAGTCCTGGTCTTATTTACATTTACAACATGCTCAGTTTTCAAAATCATTGAGTCCTTTGGCTTTGTTCAGCTGACAAGTAAATGTTTCCTATTATTGTATTTTTGATAATGTGGATGCAATTCCATGAGTACATATACCAAGAGTAGAAAGTAAATTAACTGTGATGAAGTATCAATTTGAAGCAGAAGCATTCCCATACCTAGATGTCACATTCCTCTGAACTTTTAAGTTGGATGGCATTAGCAGACAAAAATATTTAACTCCACTCTGCTCCATCACTTGGCACAGAATCCAATTTGTTCCATCCAGCACTTTGTAGGGTGGGGCAGTCCTCCCTGATTCGTTTTGCAGTTCAACTCCTCTGCAGTAGCTTCCTAAGCTGAGAACATGTGGCACAACTATCTCAGCACTTCTAGGAATGTCTCTTGTTTGAAGTCAGCTCTAAAGCTTGCCCTGGCCTGCACTGTGCTGCAGAAAAAAAAAAAAAAAAGAAAAAAAGAAAAAAAACCACTTCCATTTTCTCCAATTTCTCAAGCCTCTCAACTCTCCCTGTTGCTGTTGGAAGAAATACTTCCCAGCTTGTATGCTGGGTAGCTCCAAGGGAAGCAGATTCCTGCCTTCTTTGAAGGCCTCCACTTAATGTGCACCTGGCAGCCACTAAAAGTTAAGAGATCCCTCTTGCCTTGAAGTACAATCACTCATTTTATAGTAGCACAGACCACACTATGCATACATTAAGCAAACCAATCACCTTATTCTACCACATTTTATAATCATACAGATTACTGAACAGACACTAGAAAACATAGTTATGAAAGAAGAAATAATCTGAAACTATAAAATGAGAATTTCCGGTTGCTACTAAAAGATCAGTAGGCTAAAAATATATTTTGACAAACAATTTAAGCTTTCCAAATATGCCTGCTTTTGGTTGTTGGGTGGGATTTTTGCTGGTTCTGAAACCCATAATTAAATGTTTTCTCTGTTACAAGTTCTGAAATCTTAAATCACATCTGACTGCATTGAAAGAAATGAATGAAAGGCTGGGACTGCTTCCCTCAGTTCTTCTTATTGACAAACAGAAAATTCACTCTCTTGTGAGCATTTTCACATACAAATTAATATTTTGAATTTCTCCCCATAGAAGTGATTAGAAAAATGCAACACAATCCAGGGCCACTTCACCAGAACACTCCAGTTTTGCAAAAGGATGCAGAGCGAAGTAAAGTGATGTGCTGAGTTAAGCTCCTGCAACTATGTTTCAAAACAGATATTCTGAAAAAAGTACTCTCTCAAGCATCTTAAAATGTATACATATGCAGCCCTCCTTCATTATTCCTTTTTGAGATTTCCTGTCCCTTACACCTTTCTATGAGGAGGAAGAAGCAGTTCAGTTTTCAAAGCCTTTAGAGACTGTGTTTATGATCAATTTCTGCAGTGCAGCTTCTAGTCTGTGTGCCAACCACAGAGAGTGCCAATCTCCAACTAGTAGCTGGTAGGATGACTCCTGAAAAGAGCATCGGACTTTTATCCCTGAAGGGTCAAAATATACCTCCCCATGCAGCAAGATGGCAGAGGACAGAGGTGTCCAAGGGCCTAAAGGTTTGTCTTTCCCTTTGCGAACAAAACCATGCAGAGATTGAAAGTCAACACCCACTGAAGTTTATACTAGCTTTCATTTGCATGAGCCCCACAAGTGTCAGATACACAGGATTTATTCCAAATCAATATCACACTTGTGAATTACACCATTACTGTGCTAAACAAAATATAAGATGGATGCTTTATGTTCAGGAGTTTGTTAGTAATTCCTGATAGATTCTAGACGGCTGCTTTACAGCATGTGTTCCACCATGGCAGAACGTCTGCAGCTCTGGAGATACCCATGTTGCGTTAAAGGAGCCCAGAAACCCAACACTGGCAAAAACAGAAGACTTTATGTCCTCATTTTGAACATTATCTCATGTACAAGAGGGGTGCAGCAGGGGATCAGCTGCCAAGAAAGGGTCATGTCATTGTTAAGGAAGAGTGGGCCTTGCGTACTCCACCCCTCCATGTAACTCCTCTGCAGAGAAGAGGGAGACAGGAGATTCTGACACTGCCAGTGTGCTACTTTTCACAAACACCAAGCACACACAGACCTTCAAATTTAAAAGCAGTCATGTGTATGGTCATTGTGCTAATTATACTGATTTGTTGGTTCTAATTACACTGACTATGTAATGTTAAATTGCTTGAAACCACAATTACTGGAATTGTTTACTTCTTCCCAACCACCACGTCTTTTATTAAAAATAGAGTCTAGGTGAAGAAGAAAGAGTCGTTCAGAAAGATGGCAGGAAATTCTACTGCAAAGTTTGGTCCACATTGAAGATACTAAGCTAAATAAAATCCAGGAATGTAGAGAGTATCTTCAAATGAAAAACAATTAAACAAACAAACAGTGACCTACTGATTAAGAACGATTCATAAACTATAACTCACTTGCTTCCATAATTATTTCAAATTAGCAACAATAAGTTTTTATTCTCATAAGATTTCATTTCAGCAGAGTTCACACTAAAAAAGAAAAAGATATGAAATTACGGAATATAAAGCAACACCTAACCATTTTCAGTGGAAATCCAGAAATAAAGAGAAAAGCATACACTAAATAAAATATTCTAAAAATACTTAATATATTTTCAGCATCAGATGAAGGGGCTTCAGTCTCCTATAAGTATCAATCTATCTCCTTTCTTTCAGTAACACTGGGAGAGCTACATAAATTAATTTCTGCTTGGTGTCTGTCTTCTGGAAATAATATTTTTTGCCTGCAGCCAGATCTCAACCTTTGTATTATTTTCTCTATGCTAATGAGACTTGCCAAACTCTATTCTTGACCTTTTCATCATCTGCCTATCATCCACTGTTGATTTTATCTACTAACATAATTTCACTAAGCACATATGCCTGACAACAGAAATATAAATGCAAATGTAAGTAGACAACAGTGTGCTACAAGCATATCTGCAGCCTTTTCACTGTGATTGCCTCTTTTCCACCCTACTCTGAAAATTTGCTATGAACTCAGTCTCCACATATTTACAATCTTATCATAAACATTTCTCCTAGTTCTGCTACTTTATTCTTCATTTTTCTTTCCTAGGCCTAAACAAGAGAAGAAAAGCACAAACTGAGAAAGACTCAAACAACCCTTTAACTGTACAGTGCAATTCACTCACAGCCTTATGATCTGATAGCACAAATCTGAGAAACTTGCTGGTTTTCTGGTAAATTTCCTTTGCTGTTTTATCCTCAACAGTCTTGGATCCACCATTTCATGTTTTAACAGAATTTGATGAAAAAGCTCTTTTCTAATCAAAACCATATGCAGTATACTTCTTTGAATTCTGTATTTTAAACTACTGAGCCAATTGGCACAAAATAAATAATTTTTCTCTGGAAACCCATTCTGTTTTCAAATTGAAATGGAAGCAACACATCAACTAAATGAAAAAGGATTGGTATTTTTTGGAGCATGCAATGAAACTGAAGAGTCCTACATTTTGGTGGAGTTTGGCTTTCGTTTATGCATGCTTCAATTTTGTGCTAAACGCTGTATTCTTCGGTAGGCTGCTGGAGGTGAAGTGAATTGCAAGGATGAAAGAGAAAAGTTCATTTGGCGAAGTGGCAGGTAACACAGTACATCTGCTTACCCCACCTAGGAGGCTTGACAGAATTTGCGGCATATCGAAATAAAAGCTCATTGAAAATTCTGCTCTGTTTCCCTCCTTTGTCCAAGAGTGTTAATTCTTATTTGTAGGAATAGATACAAGACAAAAGAAATAAATTGTATTAAATCTTTGAGTATTTCAAACTTGGTGTTGGCATTCATTCTTAATTGAAAGAGTTCCAGTCAGCACTGTACAGATTCTGCCTTGATCATAACAATTATTGGCTCACAAGAAAATGCCTATTTGTATAATACAGGCTATCATATATATATATATATATATATTATATATATTTTTTTTTTCTCCCCAGTCAGCTGCTCTTTTTCTTTTCATTGAATACATACAGGCAAGTTTTCATATCTGCAGCCTGAAGCCAGCTTTTGTTTTTCCTGTGGGAAAAGTCAGGAAAGAAGGTGGAATCAGTGATAAATGGGTACTGGAGACTAATTTGAGTGCCAGGTTGGGGGAGGAAGTAAGAATTATCAGCAGATATAAAAATAGAAAGAAAAGAAGTTGCAGAGTAATTGCAGACTGTAGACATGTGGACTGAATAAGGGGGTGGAGATCAGAAGTGTGGAGGAAAGTGGGAGAAGTTGAGCGGGGTGGGAAAAGATGATAGATAATAGTGGGGACTGTAGAGAAGAAGGAGAGATCCTGTGGTTAGAAAGACATGCATTAATATGTACTGGAGGCTGACCAGTGGGAAAGCAACTTTGTAGAAAAAGACAACATGCTAAATATGAACCTTTAGTAGACCCTTGCTTCAAAGGGAACCAATAGTATCCTGGGCTGCATTAGGAAGAGTGTTGCCAGCAGGTCAAGTAAAGAGATCTTCTCTACCAAGCCTGGAGTACTGTGCCTAGTTATGGGCTTCCCAATTCAAGACACACGTAAAACTACGGGAGCAGGTCCAACAAAAGGATGTGACAGTGCTGAAGGAACTGAAGTATCTTTCCTATGAAAAAAGGCTGAGACTGCTGAAACCGTACAGCCTGGAGTAGAGGAGGCTTGGGAGGGTCTCATCAATACGTGTAAATACCTGAGGGACTGAGAGGATAGAGCCAGCTTCTTTTCAGTGACATCCAGTGCCAGGAAAAGTGGCAGTAGGCACAAACTGAAACACAAAATATTCCCCCTGAACATCAGAAAATACTTTTTACTATGAGGGTGACCACCCAGTGGCACAGGATGCCCAGTGAGGTTGTCGTGTCTCCCCCAGACACTACATTGGAGATATTCAAAAGGTATCAGGATGTGGTCCTGTGCAATCTGCTCCAGGTTGCCCTGCTCGAGCAGGTAGCTGGATCAGATGTTCTCCAGAGATTCTTGTCAATTTCAGCCATTCTGGGAAAAAGCTAAGAAACAATGATATAGGACAATTACAGTGTGAGAGTTGAAATCTTACAGGCAAGAACTTTTGAGTGTTTACACTGGAAAAAGTAGCTTGGACTCAGGAAGTACAAATGTAAGAACCAGGGATTATGGATGAGAAAGTTTAGACATGTGATTTTATTGCCACTTCAGTTTTGGGTACAGATGAACTTGCATACCTGTCCAGTTTCATTGAACTACATTAGTTAGAAAAAAGTTCATTTGCTATCATCCTTTTACAGCTGAGAACATGGTAGCTTTGTTAAACAATTTCAGCTAGTTTGTTAGAGCAGTGATTCCGGCCTCTCGTGACACTCTCAATGACATGCTCATTTACCCCCCTCTCCCCCCACCACACACACACAGTCATTCTCTCTCTCTTTCTCCCTGCTTCTGTAATCACATACTGCACTGTCAGGAAGCTTAAAGTAATTGTTATAGCACTGATGGCAACACAGCAGCTTTAACAACAACACAAAACATAAATTGGAATTGCTGACAGCAGTGGCACATTTTGGAAGAAAATCTGACAGGCAAAACACAAATCCACTGCTTTTTTTCATTTTATCAATTTTTACCCTGACATATGATGGGTCTTCCAATGCTGATTCACTATTCCTACTGATACTGTTAAAGTTTTGCCTTAGTTTCATTTATCCTTTTTAACTTGCAGTTACTTGAACTTGTATTTTTGTATGGCAGATATATTTCATTACCTTTGAGGGGAAGGGATTTATTACCACAGTGATTCCTTCTGATGAATTGTTGTTCATGGATGTTCAATTAAACAAATGATTTTTTTTATTTTATTTTATTTTTTTTTTCTGAGAATCATGTGTGGGGCACAACAACAACAACAAAAAGTTGGTTACTTTGCTTCTTTTACTGGAAAATTTGTACCCCTTTACTCTGCGCCCTGATTTTCCATGGTTTTCAATTAGCATTAATACTTGATCATTAAATTATTCTGAAATTTTCCATACAGTATCAACCTCCATTGGGTAAATACTGTGGATGTGTGAAAAGAAAAGCCTACCTAAGAGCCAAAATCTAAAGGATGAGTTTTGTTTTTCTCCAATTCTGACAGACTTACAGAAAAATTTTTCATCTGGTCAGGACATGACAAGCTGGATGCTATTCCAAAAGCCAGATGTCCTAAGCTTCTGCAGTGCTTCTTTCCACTTCCCTAAATTCCTTCTAACATTCTATGCCTAATGCAGGAAGACAACCAAATCCTGACTCAAAACACTGAGATTGGTGGGATTTTGTGGAAAACAACCATAGTGAGATAAAAGCATTGTTGCATTCCCGTGCATCAGGCCTCAATTCTAGGCTGTGGGGGTGGTAGGAGAATCCTAGTATTTTTAGTAGAAAACAGTACAGTTCATCCTCTTAAAGCTGAGAAGAAAAATCCATGAGAGGTATAGAATCATAGAATCAAGATTGGAAAAGACCTTTAAGATCATCCAGTCCAACCATCCACCTATCACCAATTTTCCCAATAAACCATGTCCGTCAGTACAACATCTAAATATTCCTTGAACATCTTCAGGGTTGGTGACTTGGGAACTGAAAAAAACAAACAAACAAAAAAAAAAAAAACAAAAACCTTCTAGAGAGCTCGGGGATCTGCAAGGAAAACAGTGGGGAAACATGGATTGGAAGAGGAAAGAAGCTCTATGAAATGCATCAAAAATAAGTTCTGATGCTCAGGGTACATAAGCAGTGCAGCGGTGGCATTATTATGACAGGTTCCCTTAATAAGAAGCCAACCTAGTTTTAGAAGTAAGGAGTTCTTTCAACTTATCACCCAATAATTCATGAAACTGACTTCAGATCTTACTATTCTTTGTAGTGCTGCCAGACACACCTCAAAAGGCTGTTTAAGAATAGCAAATAGCATGGCAAATTTCCTGACCTACCTGGTCAATTCTTAACTTGCTGAGGTAAGAAAGAAAGGCCTAGTAGGAATGACGCACTGATCACTGTGGCACTGCTTTTGTCACTCAGAATGGTATTTCTCATGCAGCTGTTGCTGCTGATTGTTCTCTGAGGTGACACTGTTCTTAATTATAAGGGAAGATGATGAAGTGCCCTTTCATTTGTGGAAGTTTTTGCAAGTGGGACCTCTGTACTACTTAAAGGAGCTTGTCTGTGAAATGAAAGGAAGCAGAGGGAAGGAGGAAGAATGAAAATATCATTACGAAGGATAAAAATTCTCTACTGTCGTTCCTTTATACTGGTTATCAGATAGCAGCCTAACTAGAAGAGAGTCTGATTCATTCTCAGCCATTGTAGTAATGGGTATGGTGAATTAATACCGTCTTACTTCAGGGAAAGCATATAAATTGTCTGGAATAAAACCACAAAATGTGAAGCTATGCTCCATTAGGGTAACAATCTGCTCCCTCCACCCTGCATGGCCTTTTCAGTCGGGATTCACCAGCCTTACAAGCAGACTTGCAAAAAGGAATTCAGATGCAAAATAGTATTTTACCCTTCTTGGTTCAAGTCCATGAGGCAGATGGGGTTGGAATGATTCATGCAAATGTTTGGAAGAAGGGTACATGCACAGTAAAAATTACACTTGGATTACAGACTGAGTCCTGCAGAATCTCGACTGTTTCTTGGAAGAAGTGTACCTGATATGGATGCTGAATGTCTTGCTACATTGTGCTTTCTCTAGAGTATATGAGAGGGAGTAATAGGAGTTCCCAGTGCCCAGAGCTCACACTGAGTTGTGTACTGCTAACACTAACAAGGGAACAGATTCAGTTTTCAAAACTTTGAAGCACAATTGGGCTCAAGTCTAGGATATTAATCTGGAAGAGGAAAGCGCTATATTTCACACCAACAGCCACCTACAGATCTGAACTACATACAGCTGAAAGTTCTTTGGATCTAGGATTTCTAGTCAAATACAGCATAAAAGCACCCAAAATAAAAGCAGTCTAAGGGATGAGAGAAACAACAGTAATTAAGCACTATCTTTATGCCAGTTTTGATGTTGTTTTCTGTTCAGTTAGTTGGTTTGGTGTTTTGTTTTTCCAGCTCATCTGATTACTTGTCAATTTCTAGCCCTGTGTTAGATCTTGTCTTTTCTTTGTGGGGAACTCCAAACAGCTTTTTGGAACTACATTATTCTTATGGCTGATTGATGAAAAACTTATTTTTGATGTATTCACTGCATACATATCTCTTGGGGTACTTTCATTGTGTAGTTGACACAACTACAGCTTACACAGCTCACTTCTCTATATGCGTCCTCGAACTTAACTATGGCTGACCTTGACTCTAAGAACCTACCCTGAATCCTACCCTATTCTTTGTCTGTCTCTAATCATAAATTCAATTGCATCTCCAGCCAGGCCCTCATACTGAGTCCTCTAGGCAAAACTGAAGTTATATGAGTTAACAAAAAATATGAGCTGTATGTGTTAGCCCAAATAACACAATATTTAGTAATGTGTCATGCATATATGATCTTTTCACACACAAGATTCTAAGGGAGGGATCAGACAAAAGAAATCCTCAGTTCAGTGCCTAAATTTCAGAGGGACGAGGTCTTTGACAAAACAGTTCAAGTACCACTAACTCATATGGAGAGTACTACTACACTGTCACTGCAATTACGTGGTCTCCACCAGTAAAGAAGTAACATCCAAATAGTATCCTACTTGTTTTGATGTTATTCCTAGTATAAATCTAATGTATAAATAAATTAACAATACAAAAAAACAATCTAAGGAAGTTTGGAGAATTGAACTGAATGTGACCCTGAACAACCACACTGAAGTTTCATGTTACTTTGAAGTTGAGTCTTGTTTGAGCAAGACATTGAGCCAGTTGACTTCCAGAGGATCCTTCCAGCTCACACTTTTCTCTGCAGAATCTAAGTCTCCTAATTAGCACTATGTTTCAATCAATTTACCAGGAAAAAGATGTTAAAAATGAACAATGGCCAGTTTTAAATCATAGAATCAAAGAATGGCATGGGTTAGAAAGGACCACAAGGATCATCAAATTCCAACCCCCTACCACAGGTAGGGTTGCCAACCACTAGATCAGGTTGCCCAGGGCCCCATTCAACCTGGTCTTGAACACATCCAGGGACGGGGCATCCATAACCTCTTTGGGCAACCTGTTCCAGCATCTCACCACTCTTTCAGTAAGGAACTACTCCATGACATCCAATCTAAATCTCCTCTCCTTTAGCTTAAAACTATTTCTGCTTGTCCTATCACTATCTACCTGAGTAAAAAGTTTATTTTACATAACCTTATGTTTATAAACTCCCTTAAAATATTGGAAGGTCACAAAGAGGTCTCCCCACAGCCTTCTCTTTTCCAGGCTGAACAAGCCAATCTTTTTCAGCCTGTATTCATAAGAGAGGTGCTCTAGCCCTTGGACCATCTTTTTGGCCCTCTCCTGGACTCTCTCCAAAAGCTCCACTTCTTTCCTGTGTTGGGGACCCCAGATTTTGGAACCTCATGAGGGCAGAATAGAGAGGGACAATCTCCCTTGCCTTGCTGGCAACTCCTCTTCTGGTGAAACCCAGGATAGCACTGCCCTTCTGGACTGCAAGCACACACTGCCGGCTCATGTTAAGTTTTTCATCAACCAGAACCCCTAAGTCCTTCTCAGCAGGGCTACTCTCAAGGAATTTCCTGTTCGTATACATATCTGATATTACCTCAACCCAAGTTCAAAACCTTGCTCTCTGCTTTGTTGAACATCATTAGGGCCCACCTTTCAAGTTTATCAGGATCCCTCTGGATGGCATCCTTCCTTCCATTGTATCAACTGCACTTCTCAGCTTGGTGTCATCAACAAAGTTATTGTGAATAGCAGTGTACTGATTTTAAGTTTGCAATAGGTTTTCTAGTAGTTCTACCAACAACTAACTGCTATACGCTGAGTCTTTTTGCATTTATTTTGGAAAGAAATTTTTTTATTTCAAATTATCCTCAAGTGCATAGTCATTTCAAATGGCATATTTTATGGTTTGATGTCTACTCATCCCTTTTTCCAGCCATCTATTTAACTCACCATCTTAATTTTCTCTTGAATGCTTCTTTCTTTTTTGTATAAATATAAACTAAGAACTTCATATACTTCAAAGAAACAAATTTGATCATATCCAAGCACATTTCTACAGGTTAGGAGAGGTACTATCATTGTCCTGAATGACCTGCTAAATCACTGTGCCTCCTAAAGTTAAAATAACAAAACAGAAGTCATATTATGTATCTGTATTATATCAGTTATATATCAGAAGTTAGTAGAGCTGTGCTATCTTGGCTTTTCTTCTGCAGTCATTACCACTGTACCTATACTGCCTCCAGCACCTCAGCTAAATAGCACACATTCAAAGTTTGGTTTTGTACTATGCTGCTCAACATGAGTTGCCTTACTTCTGTGAGATGTTTTGCTGAGCAATGTCACTAAAGGAGATCATGAGGACTACTGGACTAGGATGGCAGGCACGTTAGAATGGTAGACTAAATATTACTGTATTTGAACTCCAGAAATTATTTGCAAGAAAATCCTCTATTAACTTGTAGTAGTCCTTCTCACTATGATATACCTCAAGAACAGGGCACCAAGTGGATTAATCCCATAGGACTGTGCTTCTGCAGCATCCACAGAAGTCATTCGGGTGCCTTATTGAGGTCAGAACTTGGATCTGACTTTTCTGAAAGCATTCACATGTGTTCACAAGAGGAAGAAATTTGTTGTTTCTCAGCTTTTGCTGTGTTCCTGCTGAGAGGTGGACTGATGGGGGAAAAAAAAAAAAAAAAATCAGCTTATCAAAACCCTTGGAGGTAATTTCTATTTCCCCTTTCTCCACCACCAAAACAGTCATCTCAAAAATAATTTTTTAAAGAATAGAATTTAAAATAGATTAAATGTTTTGATGGAGCCTAATTCTTAAAATCTCAGAGAGCAAAACCCCATGTTTCTTGATGACACAAAGAATAAAATTTAACTATGAAAAGCAATGATCAGTACTAGCACCAACCTATTTACCTAAGCAATAGTTCACGTTTAAAACCAATGACAGTGGAGGGAATGTGTTGATTAGAAACAACAAAGAACTGATACATAAGCTTGCCTACTACTTGCATCTGCACTCACCACAAGACGCAGAGAGATAAATCTGCCCTAGGAGGTTGAAAAGTATGGAACAAGCACAGGGCTGGTAATTCCAGCTATAATCTATGCATTCTGAGGCTTCTGAGATAGGCTGAGGTAGATGGTATCAAGCAGAATCAAATGTATGGAATTGTGGTGAGAAAGTTCAGCATACAGTAATGTGGGAGCAATAACCACACTAAAATAACAAGATAGTAAAAAAAAAAAAAAAAAAAAAAAAGTCAAAGGAGACCTAATAGTTAGCAGTAGATATGCCAATTGAATTTTAATTGAATATTTAATTTAGGAGAATTGATGAGCCTTTTTTGGTCAGCTCAGTTTCACTGGCTGCTAGTGAAAAACTTATTTAGAAATATTCATATAATTTCCACCTGTGCTTCCCAGCAGAGATTTGTTTTCATTGTTTCAGATGTTTCATTTAGGACAAGAAGATATCATATTTAACATTCTGCATATGCAACTTTGTGGCCTTGGTAGCATGTCCTGCATGAGTAAAGAGTAAGTCTTTGCATGTACAAAGTTTGCATTTTTCTATAAAAGTGTATTAACATACACTGCATAATTATATCACACTGCTTCTTGCTAAGCAGCATTGGGCTAAGACTGTTGAAGATTATTTTATGTTAAGAAAGTGAATTTTGGAAGCTGTTATTTGGTAATAAGGCTGAGTAAAACACAATCACTTGATTTTACAAAGAAAAAGGAGTTTTTGACAAACATTTCACAAAAACTACAATGCTAGATTTTCATGAATAAGCTGTGTGTGGAGAAAGAAACCAAAGTAGTGATGTTTTCTAAGGATGATCACTGACTTCTGGATCAGTCTGGCTGGCTCTTGTCACTTGTATTTGATTAAAACATTTACTGGACCAGAGAAAGACTGAACAACTAATTAAGTGTCTTTGTTTGGGATCCAGGAAGCTACTGGAGTAGATAATTACAGAAAATACTTCATTAAAATACACTCATTTTTCCAATTAATAGCTTAGCACAAACTCCAGTGAAATAGAAACCTAAAATTACCACTTGTGATCATTGAAAAGTGTCTTAAGCATAAATAATGAAGTCTGACTGGAAAACCTTAAGTTGAGTTTAAAAATCCCTTTTAGTAGTAATGCCATGAAGAGCAGCTCCACAATATTTATTATGCTTACTAATGTACCATTCATAATGTTATGTACACACTGGGACGTGTGCTTATCAAAGTAAACTTCTGAATATATAAGTTGCACACAGTCTATAATATTTATGAATACAAGGAGTCCAGCCATGCAAATGGAGTCAAAATCTCCAGTTTTTGGTGTGTTTTTTTTTTTTGTTTTTTTTTTTTTTTTTTTTTTTTTTTTTGAAGGAGACAGAGAGAATTCTGTTAAGCATTTTAAACTGGCAAAACCTGTCTATCACATTATAATTTGTTCTTATTAATACTGCCAGAAGCTATAAAAATCTTTACCAAACACTGAGTCACATTCAAACCAGTACAAAATCCTTCTCTTGCCCAAGCAAACATTAGAGAAAATCACTTCCAATATGTTCCTTAAAACCAAAAGTTGATTGATGACTCTGAGAACAAACATGTCAACATTAAAAAAAAAAAAAGCCATTTTGTTGAAATGCAGGATTTTATGCATTTCCCTAAACGGCCAAGACAGATTTGAAAATCAGTAAATTATAGTGCACACACAAAGCATCTATGTGTGATTAGCCAGAATAGAAAAGGGAAATGCTACTTTTTTTTAAGGTGGAAGAGTGGGATTTGAAGTGCACATATCTAATGAGCCTATTTATCTAATCTAAGAGGCACACAGTACTCCTATTCAAGGACAATTCAGAAACAAACCGGCAGCTACTGGAGGCAGGCACCTACACCTCTCAAGGACTGTGGTTTTAGGACAACACGCACCAAGGCAGGCACAGGGGGAAGGGTCTGGTTCTGAAAGACAAAACTTTGGTTTTAATAAGTGAAACTGGTACTTTCTTCCTACAGACACTGGCGTTGGTACTCATGCCATCACTGGGACCACTTAACTGATGTAAGGGGACTGACAGGGCTAGAAGATTTTGAGTCTTTGTAGCTGGCACATGTATGTCCTACCTATATTTCCTCATTGTCAGTGGACCAAGTGTTATACCAAAAGCAGATAAAGCAAATTGAAGGACTGGCAGCAAAATTTAAAATTCAGTTGCTTCTCTCAGAAAACACAGGGGTTGTCCAAAATGAGTGTACTCTACAACAGTACTATTTGTGCTGTTCAGAAGAACATTGCAGAGTGGTGCTTAATTATTAACTTCCAGTTCAGTCACACCCCTGTAAGACGCTATACTTCAGGTCGTGGGAAAGGCATTGTTGGAAATGGAGGACAGATAATATATCTATTATAATGCAGTTGGTGTTGCAAACGCCTTTTTAAAAAGCCTCTGGCCAAAGAAGAAAGATTACATTTGTCTTCTCCCAGAACAGCATGCAATACAGACAGATTGGAACCATCTGTCCCAGTGATGGAAAAAGTCCTACCATCTGCTATGGCATTATCCATGAAACCTTATAACAAGACATCTCCAAAGAACTTTTTCGCAACACTGTTGACTTACCTCCTTAAGGAATAACCCCAAAAGAGAAACTAAGGAAAGCTTAACAGTTGATTGTTGAGTTCTTTAGGTACAATTTCCTTACTTTGCACTGTTATGGTCATCATGTCCAAAAATCACATTTTAGTGAGTCTAGATTAAATACGTTCAATCCACTAAATATTTGATAACATTAATACTTCTACTCAACAATTCTGTATTTCTCACTTTATTCAAAGGAACCCTGGAAAGTTGAAAGAAAAGCTGGATACAAAGCAAGAAATAGATTTTAACTTCTGGTTACTCACTCTTTTCAAAGACAAATAATAGTGGCAGAGTTCTCTTAATTCCAGTCATTTCTAGTCACCAAAATAAAAAGATCAGTGACGTTCCTTACCTTGGGAATAACAAGAGGGTGACCAAAAATTTCATCCAGCTGTACTGACATCAGGCAGGCACTACATACCTGCATATCATATACAGAAAATGGTGAAAAAGTATCAAATTTATTTTGAGTGGCATAGCATATGTTCTGTGGAGCAACTCAAATAATCAACATTTTCTTCAGAGCTGCAAACGTATATTTCTACAATCTGAAAGCAAGTTTGTTGTTGGAGTTGATTTTGGCACCTGAAGAGTAAGTATATGTCTATAATATATCAGTTTCAACTTGTGTTTTTTCTAGCCCAGGCAATTCTTCTGCCTCTAGTAAGATTTTTGTTTGTTTGTTTCCTTTTCCCATGTTTCACTGGGAACATTCAAAATCATTAGATGGCTTAGGATACATTCTAGATGCTGACTCTTTGCTTACAAAGCCATGACACGAGTGGCTCACAGTGAAGTATTTTCTCAGGTAACTTTGGTGATTTCTAATGAGTCAGCACAGTTGCTTTCATTTCTAGAATATAAAGTATGCACACAGTGTATATATATATATATATATATATATATAGTATACATACAGGAGGCTCTGATGTGAAATATAGGGCTGAAAGAGATAACAGGATAGGGTAAGAACATATGATGTTGAAATCGACATTTCATGCTACAGTTACTAACACTGTGACAGAATGCTTCTCCCAGATGAATGGGGAAGGAAACTTGAAGGAAGCTTACGGCATAGGCACCATCTAATTTCTGAGAGCCTGTTTCACTTATAAATTTTATGTTGACAGCTGATAATCCTGCTTCTAGGGTATCGATTAGATCTCACTTATTCAAAATTTCTGAGTAATAGAAGATAGCCTGAAGTAAACCAGAGCTTGTTCATCTCTCTGGAAGATGTGGGGTAATAGCTTCGTGTCCAGCAGAATAACACTTCTCCCCACTGGTGAGAAAAGACTAGAGTGAAACAAGTCAACTGGCCACCTCCACTTCCACATTTGGCTGTAGAGGGTGATACATTAATAGGCTTTGTTGAGTTTACTAGCAATTGCAGCAGCAAAAAGAGTGACCATACCAGCAAACTAAAGGTAGTGGTCACATAGCTGTGGTAGCCACATTGTATTAAATGGGTTATACTCAAAACACTGTTCAGAGCAGAAAGAAACACTTATTAGCGGTAGAGCTAAGAATGTATTGTTACTGCAATCGATGTCTTATCAACTATTTTTATATGTTCCCTTACCACAGCCTGCTTCCTACTTAATTCTTCCTTAATTCTTCTAAATTTCAAAAATTGCATGCTGGCTACCCCTAACCCAGTAACACAATGGGACTGTCTGTGCCACAGTGACTACACACGTGCCAACCCCTGCCCTGGACACTCCCATAGTGAGGCCAACACAGGAGAGGCAACAGACAGTTGGACACCAAGCAATTGCTACTATGGCTAAAGTTGGCTAAAACCAGCAAGGCTTATACAAACCCAGAGATTGCACTGTAAGGTCTGTACAAAGCCTGGGGCTTTTTACAGATAATGAGAAAACAGTGTTTCCTCAGCTACATATGTACTGTGTTGTCATGGTCACAGCAGATATATTAGGTCAAGAAGTAGGGATAATGCTCTACATTTGGGAGTTTATGATTCTGTCAATTTCACCTGCTCCTACATAGCAGTAAGCTGCTCAAAACTGTGAAAAACCTGAATATCATTTCTCAAACAATGTAGCTCAACTAGTCAGATTTTTTTTTTTTTAAACATCCAGTTGAGGCTATCATCTATCAAAAATAGATGTGAGCTTTACCAGTACAGACAAACGCAAATCCTGCTGTTACAAGTCTTGTTGCTGCAGATCTTGTAATGGGAGCCCTTTTACTGCTTTTTCAAAAGTTAATTTTCAAAAACTATTCTAACCAGTGTGTGCATGGTAATTTGGAATAGACAGGCCTAGACCATACTGCTTTCTTAAACACTAGTTGTATCTGAAACTTTTAGAGAGATGCTGGACTTAAGCCTATTTCAAAACAGATTCTCTGAAAAGAAGGGAAGAGATGGGACTTCTGCTGAGGTGATTTCTGTTATTTCCAAGTTCAAAATATGGACCAAGTTTCCCTTATGAGAATACTCAAATAATAATGGAAATAGATTTATCATAAGTATATCAGTTTGGACAAAGATGAAAGTCTAAGAAGGTACTGAGGCAAAAGCTGCAGGCCAGGCAAAACCCCAACCTCAGTACACAACAATTTTATTTTTTTTTTATTTTAGTGATTAGACATTCTGTACTTAAATTGTGCCCTAAAATTTTGAAAAATAGTGGTAGGTTAAAACTATCCCCAGGTAAAAGGAATACAATACTGTCCTTTGAATTCTAAGAGAAGAAGAAAAGACAAAGTCATTTCACCTCCAGTGTATGGTTAAAATGGATTTTAGAAGGTTTATGGACACACAAGTACACTCAGATTTCTGCTTAGCAAAGGCAAAAGCACTAACTAAAAAAAAAAAAAAAACAACCAAGCTTCTAAAACATTACATATCAGTGTCAGAAAGTTAGTTAGTAAAGTTGGAGCATGCAATTAAAATGAAAAAATGAAACTGATTGTAGTGGTATGCTTAATGCAATTAAAGCAATGCCATTTTTGCACTGAATGTAATATTCTAAATATGTTTAGCTAAGCATCTCCAGAAATGAAGAGGGAGGAAAACAAGTGAAATTGCAAACGTAGGTAATTTTAAATATGTCTTAGTTAAAAAATACATAGTCTGGTTTTCCTTTCATTTAAAAGATAATGAGAGTAGCATAGGTGAAAATATTTAGAAAAGAACTATGAGACCTGATGTAACAAAATTTGATAGGGAGCCAGGCACACTTCTGTGCGCAATTATAAGATATTTATGCATGCATGCATGTATTTCTAGACCATAAACTTTGGAGATTAATTAAAGCTAATGGACAAACAGCATTATGAAAATAATTAGTACAAGATGAATTAATTCACAGGCTCTGTATCTCCCTTAAAGCCTAAAAACCAGAGAAGCCTGATGTTGCCAGGTAGAAGGTATGTATTATTCCAGAAGTGCAATAATAAGCCCATGCAAATTCTAATGGTTCCTGAGGCCCTGGAGCATGCCCAGAGAATAGCAATGATGCTGATGAAGGGGTCTGGAGCACAGGTCTTATGGGAAGCAGCTGAGGGAGCTGGGATTGTTCAGACTGGAGAAGAGGAGGCTCAGGGAAGACCTTATTACTATCTAAAACTACATGAAAGGAGATTGCAGTGAAGCGGAGGGAAATCAGCCTCTTCTCCCAGATACCTTACAATAGGACAAGATAGAACAGCTTTAAGTTGCACCAGGGGAGGTCCAGGTTGGATATTAGGAAAAAATCCTTCTCAGAAAGAGTGGTGAGGCTCTGGAACAGGCTGCCCAGGGAGGTGGTGAAATCATCTTCTCTAGAGGTATTCAGGAAATTTGTAGATGTGACACCGAGCCGCACAGTTATCAGGCATGGTAGTGATGGGTTGATGGCTGGACTAGATAATCTTAGAGGTCTTGTCTAATTTTAAATATTCTTTGATTATTAGAATGTGTAAAATCATGTTCTAGATTTGTGCAATCATTTTCTACAGAAGATGTGGTACTCAATGGGAGAGACATGACTAGTGCCTTATAATAATTAATAGGAAAAGTTGATGTCCCTGAAAACCTCCTGCCTGACTTTCCAGTAGGCTGGCATACTCCAGCAGAGAGTTATTTGTTTCTTGACCTTTCTAGTTCAATAGTGGGGTGGCCAATTTCTTACCACCATGCTGTCCATTTATTAAGTACAGGAATGAGCTCTTCTTTCATGTGCTTCATGTTGAACTGGCACTTTCCAGGTCCTATGCAAGAACTCAAAATTGGAAGTTCTTATGAAAAGGGTATGTGGCATCTTCTCAGAGTGTTAGTTTTGTTGTCAACTACTGATGCTATTGTATCTGTGATGCTTGTATTTGCTGCTAGGAGATTCCTAAATATTTTCCTGAACTGGAAACTTCAATTTTAGCAGCATTCTATCTAGCTTCTGGTAGGCCTTCAGCAGGAAATAGATACACAAAACCTGTGTGATCTGAATAGGGCCCAGATTCTCAAAATTTCCATACCTCCCTTCTGTACTTCTGACTTCTTATAATATTGCATTTCCAAACAGAGTATCCAGACCCAAGTCACCTTCCCTTTCCTTCAGCAGGCTCAGAAAACAATTCTAGGGGTTCTTTGCCCTGTCAGAAATTACTCCTCCCAAATACACTAGCATAATTCATCAACTCCAGTGCTGCCAAGAATACTTGGGGTGTTTGCCATTTGCAGTACAATCATGTATAAATATATGTAGTTTGCTAATCACAAGAAAATAGAAGTGGAAAAGAGAGTAAAACAGGCAATATATTTTACTAGGAGTTTTAAAGAATATGCATATCTCTATCTTAGGTTCCTGTGTAAATGTTATTTTGAAACCTGTTACTGAAATGTCTAATGTACAGATCTTTGCTAAAGAACATTGAGCTTTCTAAGAGTAAGCTTCAGTTATTCATAGTATTCAGATTCCAGTTATAGTTCATACAATTTATAATTTATTCCCATCTGTCAATAATCTTTACAATATTTAACAGAGGAAATTTGTGGCAAACTCTCTGCACTTGATTGAGAGCTATCAACACTTATTTATAATTGTATTTCACATGTAATTTCCTTGAGGTTTAACTTTGTGTTATGCTAAATAAAGTAAGATAACCAGCTCATGTTTGAAATAATTAATCTGAGGGTTAGTAAAACAAAGAATGGTAATAAAACACTGCTTTAGTATTCCCTAATTCTCTCTCACACAGAGAAATTTTAAATGAAACTCATTAGGCAAAGCTGCTAATATAAACACATTTCAGCACCTGGAGTTTCATGAATCATGTTTTTTAAGTTGTTCATCCACTAACAGTAGAAAATAAGAGCTAAATCATTAGTAAGCAAAGTCCATTTCTATTAGAATTTGCAAGCCTACATTTTCGCACACACTGTAGGCAGCTGGAAGTCTTCAAATGTTTATGTGCTTTGCCATAAACAATACTAGTACATATTTTATTGAAACTATTTTGAAATTTGACCCTGTAAGAAAGAAAAAGAACAAATGACACAGATTGCATTACATGATCTTACTTATATCAAGAAGCTTTAAGAGCCCTTGGATACAGTTATTAACATCTGCCTCTTCTTGGGTCTGTAGAAGTGGTTCTGTTTTTTTTCTGAAAAGCATTAATCACTGTAAACTGCTTTAAGCATTGTCACTGAAATAGAACTGCTAAGCTGCAGCCATTAAACTAATATGGAGACTTCATACTTGACAAATATTGTTGTAAGATCATAGACCTCACAGCAGTGACTTACAGAAGTCAGATGTATGATAGCTCACAAACAATGAGTAAGAATTGTCTGCTTGGAGTCCAAGAGCCTTAAATTGCCTCAGTCTCCTGCAGCCGTACACAGGCAGTTTGATCTCATATCATTACTAGCAGACACAAAATGTCCAGCAAAGACAGCCAAACTAGGTCTTAGTGGTATACATGGAGCTCTTTGTCAAACTGAACACTTGAGTTATCTTCTTGCTGACTTTTGCAAGGAAAACATTGAGATACTTCCTTTTCCCACATATTTAATAATTTGTTTGCATTGTCATAATAAGAACATTCTCATTTCAGAAGTTACTTTCCAGTGAAATCATATAATTTTTATACATCACTAATCAGCTAAACCAAACAGTAAGAAGAAATGCCAGGGTGATTTAAAGACATCAAAACACAAAGTGCTGTAGTACTGTCCTGGCCTCCCCCTACTGGTAGACACACTCTTCTTTGGGCTCTCCAGCACCAATCCTGGTGGTCATGTAATTAATAGGAAGTAATCAGGAGATTCATTTATCTAAGAATTAATTAATTTTTATTCGGTATGGGTTTTATTCGGTATACGTTGGGTATTTTTAAGCCATGTCGCTTGCTCTCTATAAGCTTTTGAGATCTGATAGTCTGGCTAAGAGATGATTAAGTCAGTTAATTCAATCCCTTTTAGCATCAAAAAACTCTGAAAGTATAGGTTCTTATTTCACATGGAGATTCTTTAGTGGAAAATTAACCATCTGATGTCAGTAAGACACTCACTGATTAACCTCCATGGAGAAAGGCGTATCTGCCATACTGATTGCTTGTGCTTGAGCTCAGCAATAACACTTTAAAGTCAAGACAGTCAGGGTATTAGTGATAACATAGAACTGTTTGTAATGTAGACAGCTCCTTCAGGGTAGAAACCCAATTTAGTACTGCTTGTCAAGTATGAATGTATGTACACACACATATATATATATATATATATATATATATATATATATATATATGGATGAGGGATCACTATTAGTTCAGAACCATAAAATAAGTTGCTATACACACACAGGTGAGGAATCTCTATTAGTTCGGTACCATAATATAAGTTACTAGCCTTGAAACAGAATATCTTAACTTTCAAAACATTAATAGCTGAAAAATATTTTAATAACTTAGTTTATTAAAAGCTAACAGAAAATTTAATGTCTGTTTTTGTCAGTTTGCTTTTAACAACAAAATCCAAGATTTCTACATTCCTTGAATGAAGAAATTATGTATTACTTTTTCCTTGCATCATCACCTTGTCTAGAGATGGTCTAAGAGAGGTAACACACCTTTTAGGACTATAACATTTGTAAATTCACTATAATCTCAAAGACCTCCCACAAACAATTACAAAATTGGCAGATCATGTTCATAACCTATCACCAGAAGCTGCTCTTAACATCTGAATGTTCCTGCTACAATGATACAGTCTGCAAAAGCAATCATACATTTTCCCAGCTGAAAACAGGACAGAGTTATTCTCTTCGCTGTCTGGTATGATGCTGTTTTTGTTTAAGGAGAAAAACAACGTTGATAATACCTTACCACTCCCTAAAATTACTTAGGTTTATGTATGTCAGTCTGAAAGACGTTATGGCCACCCGATTACTTACACACTGTTATTAGACAACAAGGAAAAAATATCTTATAGAGAAATTTGTAAGTATTTATGCTCCTGGTCCTTGAGAAAACATATATACTGTATAGTAAAAAGTTATTTTCCATCCATCTCTTTTTGACTTAAAGTGGGACAAGTTCAGAGGGAGAGACAGAGTAACCTCCAAGACTTCTCTCTCAGCACAATACAGACCACCCTAAGAAGCAGTAGATGCAGAATCAAATCCTAGCTTCCAAATAGCCCCATGTAATTTATGAGATCAGGTATTACAAGCCAGACAAGTTCTCTAACAAGCATACTGTCAGAAAAAGCAGCATAGATGAACATAAGCTGTTCTTCACCCTACAAGAGCTGGATATGAAGGAAGGCAAGAAAAGGAATTGGGTAAATCAGAGGGAGTTGTCAGAATGCTCCTCGTGATTTTGGGTCCTAAATAATGCAGTGCTGTCAGCACTTGCTGAATCTATCCACTGGCAGAAAACATGCGTCTATTGACTCATTAACTTCAGAGTAAGATGTTCAGGTTTGAGGAGTTTTTCTTGAAGTTAAGAACCTGAAGTGAAAGATAGACTAATTTATCATTTCTGCTAAGTACCTGTACCCTCTGCATGCCTGCTTCCCAGCTGTAAAACAGACATGAAAATGAGTACTTCCATAAAGAGCTACAGAAAAACTAAAACCAAAATATTATTTTTCAAATGTTTCTTATTTTGGGGATATATAATAAAAGAAATTCTTTGGCTCATGTTGTGTCAAATGCCAGAAGAAGTGTCCAGGTTTAAAAATGAGGGCCATTAATAACTGTACTATCAACAAAAAAATGCTGAATTATTCATTACTCAAAGTCTTCCAGCACTTCTAGAAAGACATGATTGAAACCACTTATCTGAATCCCTCCATACAAGTCCCATTACCATACCAGTGCATAGCATGTGAAAACTAAAAAGGTTTTTAAGACGTCTTTTGACCTTAAGTTTTTTTTTTTCCTAGAAAAAAAAATACACCCTGCATTTTCAAATAATACTGACCTTAGAAGAAATAGGAGAATTTATTTAAGGTTGCAATTCTAAAATTCTTGAGAATTTTTAAGGAAAAGCATATTCAGAGGCCAACTGTTTTGTATATGTTGGGGAAAAATTATGACAAATTTATTCTCATATATGCAATCTATTCCCACTGTGGAATACGTATATTGCTTTTATGCATACACACATTTATCCACCAAAGTATGAGGAATTGGAAATCTCCAGTGTCACACATTAGGTTTTGTAGCTATGGGTACCTGAAGATCTACAGTAAGCAAAATATATTACATCAACACAGACCATTCTGATAGGGAGTTGCACTAAAAGCTCCCAATTGATCTAAAAAGATTTTGGTTGCCTGAAGCAACTTTTGGGCATGGGTGAACAGCAATCACCTCTCACCAGGCTGGTAATGGTCCTGCAGCACCCTACAAATATTACCAAGATCCACCCTATTTCAACTTATACATTGGTAGATAGTAATAGGACAAGGAGAAATGGATTTAAACTCAAGGAGAAGTTTAGATTAGATGTCAGGGGGAAATTTTTCCACAGAGAGAGTCGTGCTGGAACACATCGGCCAGAGAAGTTCTGGATGTCCCATCCTTGGAGGCATTCAAGGCCAGGCTGGATGGGGCCCTAGGCAACCCGGTCTAGTATGTGATCTAGCAGCTGGCAAACACTGCCAGGAGTTTGGAACTTTATGATTCTTGAGATTTCTTCTAACCCAAGGATTCTATGATTCTATTTATGAAAACAGAGTTCCAGCAGCTGCATCATGCCTACCCACATGACGAGAAACTGAATATTAATATTAACTACATGGAGACTTAAACTGAGTGATAAGATGGAAACACAATTGTCATGTGATGAAATGCACAAAAACCCCTACATTTTGATAGAATGTTCTCCAGCTTTCAGTGTTTTGATGCTTTCTAACAGGCCTGAAATTATTTCTACTTCCTTACTCATGCAGCTGGGTCTTTTTTCTGCAGCTGCAAAAAATCAAATAGAAGCCTTTTCAACTACAAAAGCACAGTTATGGGAAGATGAGGGCAGCACATGTTACTTGCAGTAACTCTTGCATAAATTGTAGCAGTGCAACACAGATTCTCAGCATCAAGGAAACTGGGAACACCTATAATATTTTGGTCCAAATTCATCAGCTGCCAAATGCTAAAGATTACAAGGTACCAGTGAATATGAATTAGGCTTTTGAGATAGGAATTATTAATTGCATAAACACAGAATTGGAAACAGCTAATAAATTAAACTGCATCAAGGAAGATTCAGGACAGGGGCTTATGAAAAAAAAGCTTGTGTTGGTCATGATAACAGAGCAACTGGGATAGGTGGCACAGGGACAGCTTTGTCATTTGAAAGTGGCGGACAGGTCTTCCTAATCAGCAGCTTAGGGAAATGCTGTTTGGGAAAGCTAGCTTTAGTTGTCTAGCAGGATGGACTAGAAGCTCTCTTGAGATTCCCTCCAACTCTCTGAGTCTGTAATCCCTCGTTACATATAATTTAGTCATAAATAAAACACTATTGCCTCTTTGACTTCAGCTGGCCCCTCCCACACTTTCTTATTCACATATGCAGCCACATAACGTGTGGCAATTATGAAAGCAACTGTACCTTTAAAAGCCTGAAGGAAAGACTGATTGTAGTTTGTGTGAGCCAATGTCAGCAGTCTGGCTGAGGCTCCAGCTCATTCTCCTGCCCTCACAAACTCTCTTTTGCAATACACTGTAATGTATTTTTAAAAGATCTCTTAATCGGGTGCTCTAAAACAGAAGTTTCACCTCAGCCACCACCTACATGTCTTACAATGTAATTTAAAATGCAGGACAATAGCTTGAACATGTGCTTTCTCGCTTAACTAAAAGGCAGGTGGTCTTAAAAAAACAGATCCAAATCAGCTTGGCAGTAAATTTAGCCTGAGCCTAAAATTAGCCTGCTAGCTGCAGAAGCTGCAACAGGCTGCCTGTATTACCTCCAGCTGTAAGCATCAAGGCTGTGCTGTGCCAGTGCCATCCATATTCTTAACCCACGCATTTTTTTTTCTGATCAGCCTTTCACACAGTAACAGTAAACAGCAAATTCTAGTTGACAGCACCAATTAAAATCTGCTTTTTCTGTGATTGAAGATATAACGCCATAATGTGGCAAAAAGTACAGCAAGATTGGCTGCAGCAAGTGAGAACAAGGCCAAAGGTAGAAGCTGGGGATGCAAGAACAAAGAAGAAGAAAAAAAAAAAAAGCTGCTTACCTTTGAAGGCCTCAGGTAGCAGGGATCTCCAGCAAGAGACCCTTGCATCCACTGCCAACCCTTAAATGAGGCCTGGGAAGGGGTTGATCCTGGCTCCACCCCTTCGGGTCACTCAGGCACGTTGCATGCAGCTGAGTTCCCCCGGGTTGGCCCTGCCTTCCCAGCAGGTGCTTAATCACTGGTTCAGGCCATGACTTAGCATTTCCGCTACAGAAATGAATCACAGAAACAATCTCTCATAGACCACCTGTAACTAGAATCATTATTTTGATTTCTCAAAAGTTCACTATCAGAAGATGGTTACAAGCACCTAGTGGTTCTGTTTGGCTATCAGATGATCTACTACGGATTTAGAAGGGTTAAGCGACTATAACTTTCACTGTTTTTCATGCTTTCAAAATTTATGAATCTTGAAAGACAGCTTAAGCACTTAAGGTAAATGAAGAAGTGCCTAAATTCTCCTTGAAAATAAAATATCTGTGTTAGTTTGTTAACTTTCACAGATGATGCAGGAGGCTCTCATTATTTACTATGATTTCTCTGAAGTTTCAAAGTGTGCACAAATTTAAATGGTACAATCGCATGAAGAGATCCTCAATTCTTTGTCACCATTTTGGACTTGATCTGAGAACCACAGTTTTGTTAATACAAATGAAACAAAGAATTCCTCTTAAGACTTTTTTGAAATGTTAAGCCTTTGTACCTTTTCCTCTATATCTTGTATAACCAATCTGCTGCATTTTTCTTGCCCTCCAATTTTATTGTGGCCAACATGCTTTCCTTCTTGTGTCTTTAAACAGATTGTGTCATGAGTACAAAGACGCAAACTGATTACTGGAAAAGAAACTATGATTTTGCCGTGGAAACAGATAGTCTTTTTGTTTCATGGCAGATTTTCATAGAGTAATCCACCTTTCAGAACAAACTATGAAACGTGCTGAGCACGTTGAAAGATCTGTGCAAATCTCAGAAGCTGTAGTCCAATGTCTCATAGTACAGATCTTCCACTAAACTCTATACATCTCTGCTTCTGAGTATATCCAGAATTGTGTCAGTACTAACAGGTATGAGTAGATCAGAACGTAGCTAGCATAGTGGACCAATTAATGTTCATCTAAAGGTCTGAGGACTTGCTGACATAGGAGCAGTCTGAAATCTGCTGGGTAGCATACATGTGCAAGAAAAGGCTTCTCAATTGATTTTTTTTATCACAATCAGATGAACTGGTAAAATGCTTCCTCTCCCCTTTTTATAAATTATTTTTGTTTTTAGAGCAGGTTTTAGGATACCTAAGACAACTTCCTTCCCCTGTGTAGCATGATGTTGAAGGGATTCTACTACTCATGTACATTCCTAAAAGATGCCTGAAGCAACGGTCAGAGCAGACTGGAAAACTAGTATTGTTAAAACTGTCCCATTTTGCAGAAACATTCAGTATTTCTCAGCTTAAGAACTGGTCTTCTAAGCTAATATTCAGTAATGACATGAGAAGAGGACCTGGTTTCAAGTGTTTCCAGGACAGTATTTTATTCTGTGAAAGGTTTGTATATGCTGTCCTTATTGAAAGAAGCGCAAGGGAGTTCTTTCTTTTTACAGAGGGCTTCCTAGGTGCATAACAGAAGAAGTTCCTTTTCTCTTTGGATCATGAACAGTTCAGTCTTCATGGTGGACTAATGCCAACAGAAGGGGAAAACAACCCCTCACCTTTTTCATGCAACACATGTACAATAAAAACCTAGGCAGAAATATGACTGTGAAACGGAAAGGAGGAAGGAAACCAGATTATCTCTCCTATATATGATCTACTGCACTTGATTATAGAGGAGAGAAGGTAGGGAAGAGGGGCCAGAACTACTGTAACATCATGTTCCAACAAATTATCTTTTAAAACAAAGAACTGGTCCCTGCTTACTTCAAGATATAGGGATCTATTTCAAGGAAAAGAGGACATAGCACAGTGCTCAAGATCTTTATGTGTCAAGGCCACAGAAGAGATGGAATTCATGACATAACCTTATTTTACAGCATTTTCCAGCTGACTGTTATTGGGGTGCAATCATGTAAAGCAAAGCTCTTCTTGTGATGGCTGGTTCTCCCAAATGCTGGAGCACACAGTTGTGAGTCTTACCACAACTGCCAGCTAGAAGGTAGTTGTTGCAATGTTGTCCTCAATAGCAGCAATGCCCGTATTTTGAAACTAGTCTTTAAATCAGAATTACAAAAGCTGTTCTGTTCTGATATTCATACCCTGCTGGAGAAGAATATGACATCACTGGATGGAGAACAAGACAAAAAGGAAATTCAAAATGCTTTGCTGTTCCTTCATCATCATTTCTAGAGCAAGAGATTTAAAAACATACCTCCCCAAACACCTTACAAAAGATCAGTAATTTCTCATAGCAATTGTTTTAGAACTCTATCAGATAATCTAAGCCTCTAGGTTATACACTGTATAAACGTGTTAACATTTTATTAAGATATGCGTAATTTTGGATTGTAAAATTACATAATAACACCATTACAATCCATTAATCTAAATATGAAGGAAGGTTCTGAAGAGATCAGAATTTATACGGTGAGAACATGTGCCTAAAACCTGGGATCTGCCTCCAATGTTTATTTAGTCATAAGACATGCTATTCTTGCTCCAATTGAGCAGTTTAAGAAATAACAGTGATCACTTCTTTTTCCATAGCTTAAATAAAGTAATTGAAGCAGAATTAATACTGTTGTACAGAATGGGATGAAAGGCAGATCTTATAAGATACAGCTGATTGATTTTTTTTGATACAGCCAGTGTAACAGATAATCTCAATAAAGCCTGATTTTCAAAGTCATCCATCTTGGGGTGGATACCAACAGAAGCAGATAGCACAAAAGTACTGTTTCCACCATTTCTTAAAATTCAGCAGTTCTCTCTGGCCTGTAGACTCTATAATACCTCTAATTATCTAAAAGTAGTTTCTCAGCAACAACTTTTTTTCCATTTTATTATCCTGTGTTTGACCTCATGTATTTTGTTCTCTCTGAAACTTAAATGTCACATTGGCTTGTTAATCTTTCAGCAGCCATAGCATGTCAAGTGTTTGGATGTAAGACTGGATAAAAACTGATGTTTTGCTAGCCTATTTGCTGGGTTCTATTTCTAATGATTATCTTCATATCTATTCCCACTGGCCTTACCATTCTTCTTTCCAGATATTTTTCATAATACTCTTCATTTCTTTTATTTACTCTTCGTTTCTCTTATTTCTGGTTCCTTTTTGGTTTTGTTTTTGTTTTTTTTTTTTTAATTTTTCACTTTCCTCATTCCCACCCATTACTCTTCTTTCCCCAACTTTTATTCAGGGCAGCTGCCATTATTAGAACGCAGTGCAAATAATTGCAGCTGGTTTGGAACTTTATGAATATTTCAGTGTAATACTCAAACCTTGAAATGCATTACTGGAGAATAATAAGACAGACTAAAACCAAACAACTTTTTAACAGCACTGCTGCAGAAACTGAAATTGTAGTTCAGCACGAACTCATAATTACCAGTTACAAACAGATAAAATAAGACAGTTAAGAAAAGTTCAAACAGGAGCTTTTTGAGTGTCTTATGTAACTACTGAATTTTCCAGTGGGTGCACAAGAATTAAAACTTACAGACACTAAAAGAAACAAAGCCAATGGGACATACAGTCAAATATACAAATAATGACTAGTCCAAGAGGCTATTTTTCATTAGTCAAACTACATAATAGTAGCATGCTTGTATTTAGTTTACAGATCACGTGAGTGTCATTTTTGTCTTCAAGACTTTTAAAAGGTCATCTCTCTGAAAGAGGAAAGACAGCACACTACAGGTGCAATCTCCTTTTTCATTTTCATAGGTGAGGTAACTTAGACTAGTTCTACTTGACTCTTCATGCTAAATGCAAAGTCAGTCTCAGTGATTCTGTGACCTAGAGTCTCTTTACACTCATGGCTTCAAGTTGTGCCAGGAGAACTTCAGGTTGGACGTTAGGAAATACATCACTTCCAAGAGAGTGGTCAGGTTCTAGAATGGGCTGCTGAGGAACATGGGTTAATGGGAAATACTGGTGATCAGTGGGTTGTTGGACTGGATGATCTTTGAGGTCTTTTCCAACCTTGGTGATTCTATGATTCTACACATTAGTACATACAGGACTCTGAACTCACCATTACTAATCATTGTGTAGAAAATAAAATGCAAGTCAAAGAGAGATAACGTGACTAAACAGAGAGCCCTATTTCTATGATGCAGTTCCTATCAGTGAGCTAGGCATGAATGTAGTTGGCTAAACTCCTGCAACAGGAGCAATGTGCTCTGGGCTATGACACTGCTAAATGCTAATGAAGGTAGGCAGACATGAATGAAGCCCCTATTTATTCCACAAAGCAGCATCAAGGATAAAAGTCCATGTGTGAGAGCTAAGGTGCAGCATTTTTATAGCATCTAAGTTTTCACTGAACAAGTTTGTATCAGCTGTGAAATGAAACTGAAAACGTAGAGCTAACAAAGTTGAAATTTTCAATTGTAGGCTTTGTGAGCCTGTGAAATGTCTTCTTATGAATGTGTGCTGTTAAGAAATTTCAGAGTGATTCCATTCAGTAGTCACTCATAAGAGAACATCAGTATCGATTCCCACAAAAGGAGCAGAACACCAGGACATACAACCTGTACAGTTTAAAAAGGTGTTGTACATCAGTGGTGAAGTTGTCTTACAACTGTGCAATACAGAAAGATTTTGGTAGAGTTTCTAAGCATGGGAAACCAGTGAAAAATGTAACCTCCATTAAGAAAACACTCCTTGACACTGAGCTTGTAACTCTAATGGGTTATCATTGGAGTCCAATAGTTGGAGGAAACATTATCATACTATCAGGATTGAGAGCTTTCCCTGAATTCTCTGTGTAGCCCAATTAGATATAGAATGTAGATATTTTCAAAAATTGTGTAGGTTCATGGAGACTGAAAGTATACAAATATGCATTGTGGAGAAAGAAACATCCAGAGTCTCACAGAAAAAAAGCAACCACTTGAAAAATAAACAAGCAAGAGGTTGGACATTGGTATATATGACAATTGACATTACTATTTCCCAAGGAAATTCCTGGTTGAAATAGGACCTATTCCTTCAAAACTAATTTCATCATCATTGTGTATTTTTATGCTTTTTCTTGCTGCCTGTGGAAAGTGTACTGTGTAGAGAACAGTGAGCCTCAGCAATGAAAAAAGGAAGAACTTGCAGGAAAACAGAGAACAGCTTAGGGATTGATTCCAATTCTGCAGCTGGCTGAAAATGTCATGGAAGAGGAGTTGAAGGAAAATAGAGAAGAGACTTGAGCAGTAACAAGAAACTATCTATGAATCTCTCACATCTGGAGTGCCCCCAGAATAAGTCAAAAGTAATTATTACATATAAACAAGGTTGATTTAGTGTGCAAACAAAAGTGTGTTTTCCTGAGTTGTCACTAAAGAAGAAATACATTCAGAGCTGATGAGAAAAAACAAGTAGATAGAGAATCTCCTGAAGTAGACAACTTAGAGAAAACTCACAGAATCACAGCAAGGTTTAAATTGCAAGTGACATGCAGAGGTCATCCAGTCTAACCCTGTGCACTTAGCAGATCTACCTCTTAAGGTAAATTAAGTTGTTTAGAGCCTAATCCTGCTGGGTCTTGAAACACTCCAAGGACAGATTCCAGCAGCTATATGGTCAATCTGTTCCACTGCTTAACCAATTTCATTATGATAATTCCACCTCTGTTTCATTTCTCTACTTAGATATGTCTTTTACCAACACCTACATACACATTACCTCTTTCTTGTCTTGTCAGAGGTTTCTGCCATTAATTTACATTAAAAGCAAATCTGTCAATGTGTATACTCAAGTATCAACTGAGGAGATAAAATTTGTAAGATAGGGCAACTAGAAGATATGTTCTTACCAGCTATTACTTTTCCACATGTAGTCCTAGAATGGAGCTCTTTTGTCTCCATGCAAAAGAATTTTGTTGGCCACGTACAGCTGATTTCTTAAAGTATCATTGAAAAAATTTAAAACAACTGAGCTAAATTGCAAAAACATGTCAGCTTAGGTCACTGGCAGTCATGCTATTCTTTCATTTTAACACTGAAGAACAACAAAACTATAATTTCCTTACCATTTGAACATGCAAAAGTGCTTCTCCATGGAAGAAAAAAATTTGATTCACGATGAAAGCTTTATGATGGGAAAGAGAAATCACCTTTTAATATTCTAAGTAACATAGCCAAAATCCTTCAGAAAAGCAGGACATGACACATTTTGTTTTTTCACTTTTTCTTAAAAAAAAAAAAAGAAAGAATATGAAAAGTGCCCTTTTGCCACACAGCTTGTATTTTATTTTTTTTTCCCCCCCATCTCTTTCCCTAAGATCTGCTGTATCCTTTCCCTATCCAAAAAACAAAGATGTTGAAAATAGTATTGTAAAACAGTTGTACAATGACAAACTTGCTTGCCAGCAAAGCTACAGCAGACTCATGTAGAGTCAAAACCCCATGTGCGCACTTCCTTAGGCAGCAGGACAAGGGAAACACAAGCTTCTTGGCATGCTGACAAAGTGATATACCTCCAGTCTAGAAAGCATGAGCAGGCACCTATTTTTAGGTTACCAATTAAAGATTTGCTTATTGGTCAGCCAGGTGACAATCGCACTTCCTCTCCCAGCTGATGGTAAGTCCAAGGGCATAAATTATCTGTCACCCCAAGGCATTGCTTCCTGAACGATGTTCTGTACGTGAGCCATATATCATATGGAAATAATTCAGTCAGCTCTCTGGTAAAGCTCAAATCATGGCTCTCTCCTGACTCCATTCATCTTTGAAAAGGAACATTTCTTTTTAAGGGACATTATTGCATTGATTTATTTTCTTTTAGACAAATATAAAATACAAGTTTACCTACTGTTGGAGATAGACTAATGCAATGAAAATTATACTGTGAGATTAGCGTATGGGCAGCTCTACGATAGTGACAGCAACAATTATCAGTCTCACGGACATAAGTGGACTGTGTTTTCACAGGAATGTTTCACTAAGGATCTACAGTTCTTACTGGAATTATTGCATTTACAATCACTTCTGAGCAGCTTATGGCCAAGGTATAGACACATTAGATCCAGTGAGCATCTTGTCTTTGTCTACTAGATAAGAGATCTAATATCAGCTTAATCTAGAGAAGAGATATTTTGGAAATAAAATTATTTCTAAGCTAGATTTGCATACAGAGATTACCATTATTCCCAGCTCAATGCAACTACAGATCAACTGCAACTGATTAGATAAAAAAAACAAACTCAGGATAAGAACATGTGAGATCAGCTGTATTTACTACTGAGTAAGCCAGGCCTCCTAAAGCCCTCTTGGCTAGCATAATTGATTGTGCTTTGGAATCCTTTATTATAACTTACTTCAAATATATACCAAATGGAAAATACAAGAAGTCAGTGGTGTCCGCACCCAGCTTCAGGTACACTAGAGTATACACAGATTGATGCTTCTTTTTAGACCTCATGATTGATGCTGAAAATCCAAGAAATTTGCATAAGAGAACCAAACCAAAAGCAATGATTAAATGGAACAGAATATTTTAGCCTATCAGCATCATTTTTGAGTTGATTGCTTGAAGAGTTTCAGAAGGCTTTTCAGGCAACTCATGAATGAAGCTCTTTTTGATAAACAGCTTCATCTCCACACTTGTCAGGCAATGAGTACATTCATAGGCCTGAATTGCCTCGACCAGCCTCACCTTGGACTTCTGGGATTAGTCATGAATGCCATTTAATCTTAAATTTGCTCCTTCATTCCTAGTCTGAGCTACATTGTTGTTGTAGGTAAAAAGTCTTTTTAATTGCTGTTGCTCACAGCCAGCAGATAAGTACTTGTAGTTGTCTGTCTGAAATTGTGGGCTTATTAACTCTCAGACAGAAGACTCTTCGCTGCAAGAAGTAAGCGTGTGTTGAAAATCCTATTAACAGATGAACTAAATTGGTGGGTCCTGAATCCTCTGATTAATGAAGAGATGTGAGATCAAACCATCTAAGCATAGACTGCTTAAATTTGGCAGAGAGGGAAGACCGCTAAACAGCAGAAATTAACATGACTTTCTGCCCAGTCTTCCTCAACCAGCAGCAGTCTTTCTGGTGGAGAAGGGAGTAAGGAGCTTGCAAATGCAGATTTGCAGTGGAAGCAAATAATGTTGTAGTCATCAGATAGACTATTTTGTTTCTTAAATAAATGCCAGATGCACTATGAGCTGCTGTTTACTGTTCTGCCTGTGACAGCTTCAGATTTTTATGTCCTTTGTGTCACTGGGATGGACCTCAGACCTTCACTCCTGTCTCCTTTTCTTAGTTTGTCCCTTTATTTGCACTTTATCCTCCTCTCCCATATGGAAACCCTTGGGTGGACCTGATGAATCACCTTCTGTTCACAGAGCTCTGCAGCTACTCACCCTTCTTGGGTGTGGAGGGACTGCACCTCCACTGGGGAGAGCCTCATCTCTACCTGCACTACATTCAGCTTTTGCTACCGCTGGTCCTCCTTTGTGGGCAGTTCTGCTGTGGTTGTTCCACGATGAAGAACAGCAAACCTGCCCAGGTTGCTGCAGACAAGGAACATTTACTAAACTTGCCATGTTCCTATAATTCAATTTCCTGTCAATTGTAGGCACAGAACAACTCACAGAAAAACTTGAAATATTTGAGTACATTTTTTTTTAAACTTTGATTTGTTGACTGGCAGCAGACTTAATAGTTTCTAAAAATTGTTTTAAAGCAAACCCCAGTTGTAAACATTCTAGAGGGGATTAAAAAAACTGAAGTTATTTGAACATATTAATGAGTAAGAAAAAATTAGTTAATAGAATTCAGAGATGGGACAGGAATGTTTGATGTGAAAATAAGCTCCATCTTTACTTAACATTGCTGCAAAGCAATAAACATTTTTCCTATTGAGAAAAATGTGTCTTTGTTAAAGATCAGCATTTCCTCTACAAAGTATTCAATTTTTTTTTTTTTTTTTTCAGATTTCTAAAGAAAATATGAAGATACAGCTTGAAAATGAACACTTCAGTGAAAAGTTACGCAAGTTCCTCATTTGGAAACAAAAGGCTAAACTTCCTGACTCATGACAGAATTTTGTTGGGTTTTTTTTCTGGTTGATCAAACTGTCTCTGCTTAAAAGTGAACATACAATAGTGGAGCATGTGAGCTTTAACTCCGCTGAACAAGTTGCAGGTAATGAATGCAGTGTGGTTTCCAAAAGGAACTCTAGTTGGGCAGAAACTACAACTTGGACTTTTAAGAAAAACAAACATGCACATCCATTCTTACATTGTTCAGGTTCAGGATGCCATTGAGCTTCACTTTTGTTGGGAGAGCATACTAGAAGATAGCTTTCTTTATATATTCTGTTGGCAACTGACCCACACTGCTGGCCTTACTGAAATCATAGGTAAGAAGAGGTCTGCATTTGTCCTGAAGCCAGGAGATTCAGGTTGGAGATGCAAGATGCAGAGGGAAGAGGTTTAGGAAGAAATATAATTTGCAAAGAAACTAAAGGAGAAAAGGGAGGGAATAAAAGACAAGAAGAAGATTTTCAGAACTGAAGGGAGCATTCAGGTCTGCCTGTTGGTGCTCAATGGACTCAGCAATTCTCTGCCCAGATGTGCCAGGATAACAGAGTCTACAAGAAAGACTTGAGAGTCCTCAGGAATATCTTTTCAAAGCACTGAAGAATCAGAACAAAACAAAAATTCAGCAATGTGTGAAAGTATAGAAGTTCCCCACCATTTGCAGGAGAACTAACAGTAAGAATCTGAATTAAACCAGTTGCAAGACAAGAGGTGGAAGAAATGCTTGTGACTAATCAGACTGTGAACTGCCACTATGAAGAAGTTATATGAGAGGCAAATATAACGCTAGGACATATCAGGCAAAATATTTACACTTCTCCACTTCAAATACTATTACATAAGATCTCATCAGGTCATGCACTTGAATAAGACACAGTAATGTTAGATTATCTCCTATTCTATTCTCTTTTTTGAGAAAATAAAGTTGTTTAAGTGGTTGAAACCTAATGAGACACCGGCTAATGGAAAATTAAAATGTATTAGGGCAGTAAGCAAAAAGAGAGAGAATGTATTTGTGCCAGAATTTGATGCTGCAGGTACAAGGTCAACTGAATATCAAGTAGCTATCAGTACATTTAGTACAATGTTACAAGACCCTTTTAAATTATAGAACAAATAGGTGAGCACTAAAAGGCTAAATTACATTAAAAGGACATTTTAGGGAAATATCACATCCATCAATATATTTTTCACTCATTTTCATTATTCATTTTTCACATGCATTTATTTTAATTCAGTTATCTAGTTTTTTAGTTCAACATACCTTTACTTTTCTTCAGTCTATGTTCCCTCCTAGAGATAAATATGTATAATAGATACAACCCATTTTAAAGCTCTGAGAGGCTTATTATTGAAAATGGGTTATCAGTCCACTCATAGTATAGGATTTAAAATACTGCATCTCACAGAATTTCTCAGAAGGACAAGCTATCTCCAAGCTTTTAATGAACAAAAGTGCTTCTCTATCATGCCCAGTTTCATTACAAAAGATTACAGTTGAGTACTAATTTTAAAATTTAGTTTAAAATTAAAAGCTTAAAGGAAACTTTTTAATATGCCTTCCACTGCAAGCTGCGGAGAAAACCATAAGGGGAAATACCTTGAAATTTCTATGATTTAAGAATGATAAAACACCTTTTAAAACTTTGAAGATTAGGAGAGAAGAACGAGGGGCTGAGTCTCTTTAATCTTCAATAATCTTCAGACTGTTCAGTGAACAGTCTGTATGACATAACATGTTGCATACTCATCAAGCTTGCAAATCATACTGGAATGGATTGACTTATGCAATCGATGTTGCTTCTGCAAGAGATAGAGCTGCTGTCCAGAGGAACAATGGCACCTGGAAAAGTAAGCAAATGTGAAACCTGTGAAGTTCAAATTGTTTGCAGAGGAGTACAGAAAGAAAAATCCCGAATTTGTGTATACAGTTGTGGATTACAGAATCACAGAATCACCAAGGTTGGAAGAGACCTACAGGATCATCCAGTCCAACCATCCACCTATCACCAATAGTTCTCACTAAACCATGTCCCTCAACACAACTTCAAAACATTCGTTGAACTCCTCCAGGGTCAGTGACTGCACCACCTCCCTGGGCAGCCATTCCAGTGCCTGACCACTCTTTCAGAAAAGTTGCATTTCCTGATGTCCACCCTGAATCTTCCCTGGAAAACTTGAGGCCATTCCCTCTAGACCTTGAACTAAGTATGACCCTTACGGAATAGCTTTTGGGGTTACAGTAACATTTCATAAAAACATCAGCTCGGTGTTGTTGATTAAAAGAAGATTAAATATTAAGATATCAAAGATTTACAGACCTGTTAGGAAAAAGAGAGGAGTAGGAAATTGTATAAATCCCTGTTGGACCTATGTCTTGAACTCTGTTTTTACTCCTGAATTTAAAGGAAAACGTAATAGGAAAAAAAGCTATGAAGATAGTGATAAAGGAGTATTAGAATATTGTGTAGGTTTTCTCCATCAATAGCTAATAAAATATGATCATTTAACCTAAGATGATAGTTGTCTGGGGAGAAAATGCGCTAACTCAATGTTAACTCCTGTTAACTAGACATATATATTTGTAGCTCTTTACCATAAGAACTGATGAGTATTTAAAGTTCCTGTAGGCTTAAAAAGATGTTGGAAATCTATGGTGTGAAATAAAAAGATGCACCAATGCCTTCAAAGCACAAAGGATGTTAACTGTGTTAAAATGAGGAGCGCTAGTTGAATTTTTGAAACACATATCCGCTGTTTTATCATCTTCCACTCTTTAATGTTAGAGGTGAGGTATTGTGCCAGATGAACCCTTGACCAAATACAGTTATGTTATTTGGCCCAGATCTCAGTCCTTGACAAATCTGCTCTTCTCTTCCCTGCATGCTAATTTTCACATGTCATGAAGAATTCTAGGCACATGTTCTACGTGTGCTAACAGAGGTGCTTAATATGGACAATCAAACAACACAAGATGGAGGAAAGTGCAGCAGACAAGCAAAGATTAATTTAGATGTAGCTGGTGTGCTCCAACTCTCACTCCAGAATTGAACCCAAATTCAAGAGAACATTGGAAATTTGCTTAAATGCATTGTGACTCCTTGATGTGAAATGAGAAAAATAATAGCATCTGTTTTTCCCTTGATCTTTCCATTTCAATTGTGTTTGTTTAATACTTAACACAAAGTTAACACATCACCATTTGAAGCCTCTGGTACTAGTAGTATTGTTATTACTAGTGTTATTAGACTGTAACTTTTAGCAAAGAGGATTTATAACCCAGAAAGATGAAGCAGAGGCGGTGGCTGCAATTCAGTTCAGACAATTACTTTGCAAACGAATTTCTAGTATCCCAGATGTAACAAGACTATTTTTCTATGTCTCTCTTCTTTTACTTCCTCCTGTTTAGGATTGATTCCACTCAGAATAGAAAATAAAAATATAATGAAGGTTTAATGCCTTCAGGAGCATTCCTTATGCAGACAGAAATAACTCTAGTATCCCTATGTAGTAAATATATCTTATTCTTACATTAATAATGAGTTCATTTGTCAAAGTACATCTTTACAATCTCCATTCAAGACAATAATACAGTTCAAAAAAAAAAAAAAAAAAAAAAAAAATCAAGCTATTGCAGCACATATACCATTTTTAACACTACAAAAGAAAGAGTCCATCTGAAAATAATGTTCCTGTTTTGGGCTTTGTCAACTAATTGAAACCAAAGAGTAGAAGTTTTAATATTATCTTACAAGGCTTTTAACAAAGGAAGGTATGTTAATAAACGTGGTCAAAATAAATTTCACCATAAATATAAGCGTTCCACTTGAAAATGCTTAGGAAATTGTCACTAAAAAACTTTTTATTAATGAAAATACATTTTAAAAGTTTATTCAAGGACAGGTATGTCCAGATTTCCATTTGTTTTTAATTTGAGTATTAAGGATTATGGATAATAGTATTCTGGTTTGTGAAATACTAGTGTACTAATGAAACAAGTATTTCAGATAAAGGAGGAAGCTATATAATTATGCCATAAAATGTCTTATAAAGATTACATACTCATAGTTCAGCATGAAAATCTCAAAACCTCTCTTGCCTCCTGTGGAAGCAAAAGAATCTTGTAAGAGATAAATACTAAATAAAAGGAAAGAGTTTTCTTTACTTGCATGAAGTTCTGATTTCCCCTCTCTTCTTGCCATGAGAGTCATTGCTTTAGGAGGGGGGTTGGACTCGATCTCTTGAGGTCCCTTCCAGCCCCTGCAATTCTGTAATTCTCCATGCCTGGTGTGTTTTGAAGCAGCGAATGGAGCAGAAGCTGCAGTGTGGTTCTGATGGCCCACTTCCAAATCTGCCTGCCCTGAGCTGGAGCTCTCTGCTGAACTCAATGACCTCTTGAGGTCCCTTCCAACCACTGCAATCCTGTAATTATCAGATTCAGATGTGCAGGCTAGGGAAGAAGAGTAATCTGAAGCCCATTAGTATTCAGGCCTCTGTCTTCTTAAGGTTCATGGGCTTTATGTCTAATTACCAGCACTGGTTATGCAAAGCAAAAATTCTTACTGTTATATCTGAGTTGTCTACACACATATGCATTCATTTACACTTTGAGGAGGACATCATATATATTTTGGTACCTGTAACAATCACTTAGAATTCATATAGAAATAGGACAAGTTGGAAAAGAAGTTAGGAGAAGTAAATTTCATTACTGCTTAGAGGTACAGTAAATAGCAAAGCATAATTCTTCATTGAATTCATTGTTGCACTATTCAGTTTTCTCCATCCAGTGTTTTTACTTTTGGGCAAGAAAATATGTTACTAATATGGGAGTTAAATCTATCACTACACTTGTATAGCCAATAAATATACAGATGTCATAACTATGAAATAAACAAGAGAGTTCGGCTAAGCATGTCATTATAACAAAAAGAGAGTAAATGAGAGTGCTTACCCTTGTCCTGGACTTGCTGTAAAACTTCAAAAGAAGAATCTCCAGAAAGAGATCTTCCCTACTGGTAGTCAGCTCTTAAATGGGTCTAGGAGAGCTGGAGCCAGGCCCCACCCTTTCAAGCAGCACAGGTGAATTGCCTTCACTTGTGCTCCCATGGCTGACTCATTGCTTGCCTCAGGTGATCAATCAGAGGTGCAGGCTGTGATTCAGCAGTTCCCATACAACACTCAAGTTCTTTTATTCATTTAGATACATTCTGTCTTTGTTCATGTTGTTTAGTACATACATTCCTGGAAACTGAATTATTTGTTATTGAGATTTCCTAAACTAAAAAAAAGGCACTGGTAAAGGCATTTTCAGGTTAGTGAAAATGTTACTAATTTCTTTTAAACACAAAGATTTAAGATTCTTATTTTCCTTTTGAAAAGAAAAATATACATCTCTAAAAATGGTAACATAAAATGACTGAAAATAATAAACCTGCAGTGGCCCTCAAACCTAAAATCAAGCTCTGCATCAGAGAATTAGCTGCAAAATGTGAGAAAAAGCCTCCCTTCAAGAATACACAGCACCATCATCAACTCTCAGTAACGTCAAAGGCCTTCATCTTTTAATGAGTTTAGACATTAAAGCCAGGCTGGATAGGGCCCTGGGCAGCCTAGTCTAATATTAAACAGGGAGGTTGGTGGCTCTGCCTGTAGCAGGGAGGTTGGAGATTCATGATCCTTGAGGTCCTTTCCAATGCAAGCCATTCTATAGTTCTATGATTATGCCCAATCCTGAAATGTTGGTTTTTTTAATATATGTTTTTAGAGTATTTTATTTTAATTATATTTTAAAACTCCTTAGGGCTTTACTTTTAGGATATTATCACAGTTTAACTAACTTTCCAGAAGTTCTTAGTTAAGCATGACCAGTACTTTTTCCTATTGGTGGTTACCAGTCACGAATGTGTGGGAAAAACTCCTGCCTAATGCTGGCAAAGACATGCATATAATTCACATGATCCCCAGCAATGCCAAGCCTTATCAAACTTTAGCCACACTGTCTCCTGTGGGAAATTCCTTTAGAAACTGTACAGAAATTGGAACAATAATCTCCTCTGAACACATTTTCCATCATTTATATATCTGTGATACAAGGTCAGATACGATTCTTAATCTTCAAGCAGTTTGACTTAACTCATGGGATTCCACAACTGTGAGCCCTTTCTCTCTGCTGCATCACTTCAATATTTGAAACACAAAATCCTTTTGAAGTTAGGATGCTTTTAGTTCTGCATTTGCTTGTCAAGGGACCTCATTAGTGTCAGTTTTCTGTTATCAGCAGGCAAAGAGAAGCTCCACATGACTGTACTTTATTTTTTGGCAGAATGAATTGTACGTACATTATATAACTAAGATACTTCCTAAATTGAACCAGTATGATTACAGAATGGTTACTTCAACACAGCCATGTTCAAAATAGAACTGAAAGCTTTGCAGACTGTCCTAAATTTCTAAGTACAAAAAAATTTGAAGCATGTTGTTTCCTTTGAGCTCTCACATGAGTTAGAATTAACACAAAGAATGAATATCATATAATGGTCAAGATTCCAATTAAGAAGTTTAATCCACATTTCAATAACCATTCCTCTGTTGATTATCAGAAGAATAAAAAAGGAGATAGATCAAGTGCGTACCTTAAAATGAATACTAAATTCATGCTATTTTCCTCAATTTTCAGGTAGGCTTGGATGTGGTGATCATTGACCTCTGATAGTTCTTCACAAGAAAAGCAGAAGCTCTCATGCTTTTATCATACGCCCATGTTTCTTATGGTGGTGCTTGAAAGTTTTGTGCAGGCAGGATTTTGTCTCAATTCTGACCCTTACCAAAGCCAAGTTTTCACAAATCAGTAAGTTACTAACATACAGAATAATGGAATCACAAATTCACATATGACGCAAAATCTTTAAAAGATCTCATTTCAGTGCAGGAGGTTCATGTCATATTCCAGAAGGAATTAGTCTCTTGTACCTTCTTTTAAAGGATCAGGTAAAACTGAAGAAACACTACCGCTGGTAACTGAAAAATTTGTGTTCACAGTACTCTCTGTAATTCTCTTTCACCAAAACCAAAGTGATTTAAAACACCTGATGAGTGGTTAAAGTAGCTCTTATCCCCATGAAAACCTGAGATTACTTGTATGCAATAGAGTTTGCAGGAGTGTTATTGCCTCCAAACTGAACCCATTAAGGGTGCTTGGAGCATTTCTTCTTTTTAACTCTACCAGCGATGCCTTGGACCTCCATAGTCACCCTGTCTCCTCCCCTTCAAATCCAAGTTTCTCATGTCATGTTTCACAGTTCCCTGTCCCAGCTCCATGTAAACTCAGCCCTGAACAGCAATTAAAATACTATAAGCCAAGGTCCTGCTGAACCCAGACCTCTATGAGGTGTGAGGACACACCTTGCAGGGAGGAAAACTTGACAGCTGTTTGTTTTATCTGGTCAATTTGCTGGGTATTTTGGGGCAGGGCAGTAGCTGAACTGGCTCCTGCTTTGCTGGCCATGTTTCAGAGGAAGCAGCTGGCTTTTGCTACTCCTTGAAAGACAGAATGATTATTTTGTATTTCTTACTTGCATCACCCTGATACAATGAACTTTGATAACACAGCTCATGGTTTTTACCTTGCTGATTTCAAGCCACTTACTTACCATATCACTGTCACCTTCAGATGTGGATCTTGACATCCAAACTACTTGAAATGGATTTCAGTGTGATATTTCTACAAATATCAAATTTAATCAGACAAGTCATTTATGAATATCCTGCCTATGTTCCTACCTGAGGAGATATTCTTGTAATACTTTAAACATAGCATCTCTTCCAACGTAATGGTAACCATGAATATATCTTTCCAGTATACTGCATCTATATCTTTTTCCTTTACTTCATCTTGACAACATTGTGGAAGATTATTAATGAAGTTAGAACACACATAATCATGTACTAGAACAACTATTATTTATTATTTATATATTTACTATTTATTATTTATTCTGATTTTTTAATTGAATATGTTGTATTGTTGTTTTTCACTCTGCCACCTCCTAGTGGCTTAAAATATTGTTTGTCTATTTATTTTTCAGCTCCAGCAGTTTTTAGCAGCCAAGCTCAGATTGTATGGTGACAGCTTACTTATTTACCTCCCCAAAATAACTGCAAGCATTTAGTATGTTTCATGTATTTTATCTTCCAGTACCTCATTCATCTATACAATATCTCTCATAGGTAACAGTACTTTTCTTCTTGGGCCAAATCTTCAAAGTATCAGCAGTAGAATTTCATTTTTTTAATGCCTGGTTGATATAATCTAAGTGCTTTCCAGCTTTCCAGCATGTTATCTTTCTTTTCCATTCTGAGCCTTTGTTAAACTATTCATTAGAGACTAATGTAGAATGGATCTTAAATCCACTGGCCTTCTTAATGTTATTTTGTATTAGCTTCTCACTTCCTTTAATTTTTTAACTATCTCTGCCTTAACTTTTCTGAATCAGTTTGTAACTTTTTGTCCTTTTTCTTTCTTCTTATCTTTAATAATTTGATTCATTTTATTTCTTGCTGTAAAAACTCCTCTTCTGAGGCACAAATCTTCACAACTGACAGTGATGGTTGGTGGTCAACAGCAAACCAAGTGAGCAAAGAATTAGAGTAAAATGGCAGTAGTATGGTCAAATATCTGTTGCAACAATTGTTACTTAGGTATTCCAGGATCTCAGTGAAAACCAGTCCCTAGCTTCAATGGAAACCCAGGGATTTTCTAAGAGCAACCCTTTAAAAAAATGGAAATCAACGTTAGAAATAATCAGATTTCATTTTATAAAAGCTCCGTATTTTAGAAAAGCATCACAGAATGCAGAAATGAACAGCACAGGCTATTTTCTTCCTTGTCTTTATAAAACTACGTTTTACCTCTTTTATGTTCAAACAGAGAGTTCAAATGATTTATCTTACAATTTGGAAGAATTGCTTGTCTCCTGTTCTAATGATTTCATTTATCCTATGACACCCTTAGTTTGAAATAACCAAAATCTCTTCCCAGACTGCCTTTAGACAGAAACACAGATTAATTTTCACTCATTGTTTCTTACATGCCTCAGTGTTATGAATCATGTTTTTCAGTTTTTATTACTTTGGTTATAACCTAACAGTATTAACTAATATATGATGCTCAGAATTAGGATATCTGATGATACTGGAGGTATTACAAGATCTTTGAAACAACCTGCTGCCTTAGCCTTCTCTCTAGTCCTGAGTTGTATTCTTTTGGTTAGACTCTGCTCTGTGTGGAAGATTTTATACACTGTTCTGACTAGATAAATTTTCTACAAGTTCTCAACATTTACCTTTAGCTAGTATATATGCGAAAATATTTATCACAAATTAAGGTATGGCTGCACAATCTTCTGATTAAATATCTCTTCAAAAGATACTCTGTGTTTTCCAGAATCCCAAATATATCACACCGTTTTGGCTAGCGCTTTAATAAGGGAGACATACCACTTGGCAGAAAGTATGTGGGCTTTTGGTTTTTGTTGAGTTTTGTTGTTGTTTTTTTCCCCTGGATTTGCTTATTTATTCATTGTTACAGATAATGCTTAATAACTATGTGTAGCTATATTTTAACAATTTTGGCAAATGATAATACCTCTAGCAATGAGATCGTTTCCTAAATTTTGCCTGTTCCTTTCTTCAGTGGCCTGGGGATAAAGTATTCATTGTAATTAGTGAAATTTAGGATCCAAGTGCCTAGGTAGAGAAGTTTTCTTCCCAAACAGACATTCACTGCCTAATATTGCTCCTAAACCTGAAAACTGCAATGACCAATCTGCAGCAGAAAAGTTCTGGTTTAGAATCTTCATTTTTTTAATGACTGAAGCCATCAAAACATCTTGTTTAGCAGAACTGACTCTGAAAACAAATCAAAGGTTTAGACAACATGAAGGAAGAGAAAAAGTAAGAAATTTGTCTGTTTTTTGCATGTGCATTTTTGTGGTTTAATTGGTTTTGTTTTTTCAGGGGGGGGGGGGGGTCCTCATTCTGTACATCAATGAAATAGAGTGTCAGGATAACTGATAGCTGAATTATAATTATTATGCACTTACAATATGAAAGAGCAGCTTTACACCTCTTCCCGGTAAACATTTTTAATGTATTAATTACTCTAAAGGATGCGTGCAAATGGAATTTGAATGCCTAAAATGTCAAATAACAAGAAATTACTTGTTTGGAAATGTCACCAGATAAAGAGACTGCTTCAGGAAAAAGTAGTGTCTCAACTCTTAGTAATAAACAGATAATTACTAGCATAATGAACCCTTTTTCCTACACAAAATATTTTGTACTACTTGTCTCGAAGGTCATATATGTTCACTCAGAGAAAGACGACTTGGAAGAAGCAGTGATGTGAGATGAAAATATCGCACATTCTGACTTTCCAGTCTATTTTTACACCATTTTGATGGAAAAGCAAGAAATGTTGTCACCAATGAAATATTTAAGCATTAAAAAGAAAATGAGCTTAGTAGACTGCAAGAGTTAGTCTGTTCTGTTTTTATTAATTACATATGATCTCAGAACAGATACTGCATATATTTATAGAATTTAATTCAATAAACAAAGTAGTCTCATTGAAATGTTTTTCTGCACTATGTGCTATTCTGTTCATTGAGTTCTTCAGTTTCTCTTGGACTTTAATCTTCCAAGTCACATAAGATTTCTGTACTGACAATGGAGGCTGTCCATACATTCACATGTTATTACAGTATGAGTATGAAGAGGTACTAAGGAGAGTAAAATACAATCTTCCACCATTTACTCCACTATTCCTTGTTCTTAAACACTACATAGCAGAAGAATATCTGCTGAAAAGTTTCCATGTATAGGTTTCCAGGTTCATGTCAGCACAACAGTAAGAGGGATATTTTTCTATTATTCGTTAAATTATTTGATTTTAATGGGTAAGGTTAAGAATTTTGGAAGCTGGACTCTACACGTACAGAAAGACATTATTTTTCTCATCTGTTACATCACTTTATTCATTTATTTTAAAGAAACTTAAAGGAGATTAAGCTGCTAAACAGAAACTAAGGAAAGGCATCACTCCAGCAAGAAGTACAGCTAAGTACTTGTTTAACTTTTTCTGCTACTTTATCTACCAGTTTTCTACCAAATTTCAGATGAGAAATGGAATTTCTTTTGCAAGATGATTATATTTTGATTAATTATAATATGACTCAAGTATCAAAGTGTTACTGACAATATTGAAGTTGCAAACATACAGAGCTCTCAAAATGTCACAACATCTACTGCTCTCTGACCTTTAGCAGATTAAGCATGATTTTTATGGATAGCTCTCTAACCTTTTCTTAATAACTTACAGTGAATGAGACTCCAACATTTTTCTACAGCCTTGCATTCAAGCTAGCTGAACTACTTATCCAGATTACTATCCAGAAAACAGGATACACTTTTTATTGTGTATTGTTAAGTACATCTGCACAGCACAAAATCCACACTGCCAGATACTTGTTCTGTTTTGGTCTTCTCATGTTATTATAGCCTCTTACCCTATTTTTATTTTTTTTTCTAAATTATATGGATCTTCTCACGGCCCTTGCGTCTCTTTTTCTTCATCCAAATTCCTTCTAAATTAACAACTTGTCCCTGATGGCTTTTTTTCTAGTGCTCCCAGTTTTGCTCGTTCCTAATCCAGATTTGGTATTTGTAGGGTAGATGTCATCACTGCAACAGAATACAATAAAAATGGTAACTACACTAGTTATACTACTCTTATTACTTCTTGCTATTGCTACCACAACAAATGGAAGGTGAAGAAACATTCAGAAAGGCATGGAAAAGAAGGAAGACTAAGTAAAGATGAAAAAGGATTTTGAACCAGAAGATGAGCAAGTAGGCGATAAAGGAGCAGTGAATGCAAAGAAATGAAGGCTGGAACTCATCAGTACATATGAGAGCACACACATTTGGCTTTTTGTATTATCTAAAATATTTTCAGAGTGTTGTACAAGACCACTACAATTAAATATCTGATGTGCTGTGGAGTGGTTCAGCTCTATGTGATCAACACCGTGGTTCAGTTGTTTAATCTTCTTTAGGAGGTAAAGACTGCTTGAAGCATCTGGAGATGGAGGTTCCAATTTAATTTCCTCTGAAAGGCATCTAGCATGGTTCTATGAAAACCACAGTGTGTTCTGAGGCAAGTGAGGTTAGTCTACTGGGTGATTTACTTAAAGAACACTTCTGTCCTGATCCAAAGTGCTAATACAGGTCCAGACTTTTTCAACTATGACTGCTAGAAGCTTAACCAGGGCAGCCTGGTCTAGCATTAAATGTGGAGGTTGGTGGCCCAGCATGTGGCAGGGGGGTTGGAGATTCATGATCCTTGAGGTCCCTTCCAATCCTGGCCATTCTGTGATTCTGTGATTCTGTAATCAGAACAGTCTAACAAAAGATATCTTCTGAAAGCAGAAGCCTTTGATCAAGATGCAAGAATTCCTAAAGTCATCAATACTTAGAAAGAAGATAATATGACAGTAATGCCTGTTGCATTCCAGATGGCTGCCTGTGGGCTTTAGAGCTGAACATGTATCTCCTTATTTTTGCAGTATGTATATAAAGGAGGATTTATTATCATGAAATGGAGTGTATTGTTAGGAACAGGGATATACAAAATATTATGAAACTGTCATTTTGTGTGGATAATGAAAGATTTGCCTTGAGGAAGTGGATTATGAAAAATTAAAACCTAAAGATTTCCTTTCATGCTATTGCAAACTAAAAAAGTATAAAGTTATTTCCCACTTAAAGCCTATCTTATTTATTTCCCATTTTCCCTGAATTTCCTTCTTGATCAGAAGACTTGCATGGGGAATTTTTGTTACTTATTTATCATTTAGTTTAACATTTAAATTGTACAATTTTATTAGCACAATCCTCTCTTCCATGTGCCTCTTTCAACCTGAGCTTTCTGAAGACCTTCCAGAAAACTTCATCTACCCTATCAGAAGATATACAAAGTGCATAGTCTTTATAACTCCTATTATTCTCTTTCATGTAAAAGTGTTGTATAAGGATTGCCTGTTATTTCCTGTCTGTTCATAATTAGAATTGGGAGTGTAAGTAACTGGAGCAAGGCTCACTAAATGATTTTATGGGGTAACCTCCAGGTGAGATTTGCACACTCTTGATGTCCCAAGGAACATACAACCTCAATAGTAAAGATACAAAAAATGATCAGACTGAAATTAAGAGATGAGATGAAGAAGATAACAAGCAAGATATTAAGTGTACATATTATTAATTATTGTATTATTATCATATTGTGCCCCTCTGTGCACAGCACATTCCCATTCAACATATACCCCATCATAATATTCCAAAAGCGCGGGATAACTGACACAAAGTTCATTTCTCTGTCATTATCTCAGGTGTTTTATAAAGATAAACTGAACGTTGATGACCTTAAAAATGTCTCAAGCTGAAAGCTGGCAGAATGGGAGCCTGCAAAGGTGCTGGCTTTGTATACTGCAGCAAATTAAAAGCATGAAAATCTCACTGCCAATGTACATGAAGGTAGCAGGGAAGCTTTTCATGGGTGTTTTTTGAGCATAACTCCGAACAGGCCAGCTAAAATTAATTTGGTCACGCAGACTGCGTAAAACATGCAAATGTTCAGTATGAAGTACACAGCTTTGTAGATAGACCTGTCAACAAGTAGGTGCAAAGGCCTGTGACACCAATATCAAGCTAGGAATTATTCCAAGTGCTCTGCAACATGGGGGTAGTCAGTTCATACCAATTGGAATTAGGTGTTACTAGGACGAATATAAGCCATTTGAGCCAACTGCTAGAAAAATTTCTCCCTCAAGCAGATCACAAGGACATTATTAATGTAGAAATACTCTGCGTATACTTCAGGCTTCATATTATTCATTCTATTCCCACTCTCCACTGCCTCTTAATTTGTATTTTTCCATTTGTTTTTTATTCAAAGCATCATCTTTGTTGCACCTGTTCCTTGTTGTTCCCTCTCTTTAGTCCTGGCCTCCATTTGTCTCTGCATCCTAGTAACTTCTTCTCCTCATTTTATTTTTTTTTTTAAACAGAGTTTTCTTTCTCATTCTTTTTGTCCTGTCCATATCCATTATCTCCATTTCTCATTAGCTTCACTTTTATGCCTTCCCTCTTGCTCATATAAGAATTCCTGTTTTTTATAACTTCATTCTGATCAGTACTAGAAACTAGAGAGGAGAGATGACTTGGAGGGAGGCTGGAGTCCCTCCCTCACATTTTCACTTCCACTTTTTCAGTTCCTGCCAGTACAGCTTACAATGTAGTACTGATGCTGCTAGGAAAGCATGAGCAGAAGAAATCACAGACATTTTTGCAGATAATTTTGATGGAGCTCATCACAAGAGTTTTCCATATAACACACATGCAGTTTATCATGACTAGCTGTCTCTTTGTTTACAGCCTCAGGATCAAGCATAGATACGTTTCATGTCAGAAACTTTGAGTGCAGAGAAAGTGCGTGTAACCCCAGCTTACATTTTACTTTAATTTTTTCTGATGCTGTTTTTTTTACATGCTTTTTACTCCTTGTGTAGATTGGAAACTTGAATCACACTACTTAAAGTACAGAGGAATCAAAGCTATGGACTCTAGCAAGAAGAAAGATGTTTTTTCTATATCTAAACATAGCAATAAAGAATGATGTGCAAATATTGATTTAGTATATTGCTATCATTTTTTACTTCAGAGCATTCACTGGGAAAGTGATGTTAGTGGTCAGTGACATTACAGCAGTGCAATGGTTATTGTTATTGCATGGCCTTAGCTGACCTGGGACTGAGACAGCCATTAACATGCTTTGAAATAAAATCGTTATATAGTATTATCCAGAGCTACTTTTAGACAGTGATGCTTATGAGCCTGGGGAATACGTCTGGTAGAAGGGCAGTTTAATACACTTTTCCTTATGATCCAATAAACTGCTACTTCATTGTACTACAAAGGGATGTCATGGAGCAGAGCTGTGTATGAAAAATAAATACCAAATATCAGTATCCAAAACTGTTATAGATCTTTACCTTTTCAAGCTCAGGTTACTTCTTTTTCTCCTTTACACACTAAAATGTGAAGCATGCTTGCACTGGGTAATTAGGAAACCAATAAATGGATTCCCTCTAGCAGGAGGGAAGAACAGAGCTAGAAGCCAGTTTTTGATGCCAGGGAAACGGATGCTGAAGTTAGGTTTATGCTCTGCACTTTGTTTTGCCACATGGAACATCATATACAGTTACTCTTCAAAGATCCTCATTTTCCTGGTGATAAAATCTGCATTCATTGGGTGTACATAAAGTGAGTTGTAAAAATATGCATAAAATTTTGTTCTACAAACCAATGGCTTTTCCCTAGCACATCATAGGTAAATATTGCTACACTTAAGCAACACCCTTTCCCCATGTTAGCTTTAAAATTTCAAGTGATGGACCTAGGAACAAAAGGAGAAAGAGATTTCAAACTGAGAATGAAATGATGCTGTACGCAGTAAATACTCTGCCCTTCTCGTACACAAGGCAAATAAATATAAACACCAACACAAACCTGAACATTATAGCACTGCTTATGGCCCCCTATTCTCATGCGATTTTATACCAACACAGTTAATTACTCATTTGTGCATAACATTTAATGATTGACAAAGAGCTCTTTGAGATACTTGGTAATAACCCTTGGTATGCAAAATAGGATTGGCAGTTCCTTCTTCTTAGACCTCTGATTTTCTAGAGAAGTGTATGTAGAATAAGAAGTATAAGAAAGGCCTAAAAAGTGTCAGAAAGCTTTCATCATTCTAGTGAGATCATACAGGATAGCAAAACACAGGGTAACTGTATGGACAAGACTTAATCTTTAATTATGCTGAAATTTGAAGCTGTTTTAATTTGGAAAAGTAGTACACTTGGAAAAGTAGTGTGACAATCCTTAGAGTCAGTACTATCAATATTGCTCTTTCTCTTTAAGCCGAAAGAATTTATTCTTTCATAGGTGTCACACAGGAGTGTTGGGCATAGATCTATAAAAGCATGCAGTGCAGTTCATACAGGAGCAAAATAGACAACTGTGAAATATGGAGGGCTCACTACAAATGAAGAGCCTCTCTCCATGAAGAGCCTGGGGCCAGTTGGCCAGTATGGGCCTGGGTTTGTAAATAGGCATGAGAGCAGAGAAGATGTGCAGAGAGGAGCTTATAGCAGAGAGCAGACATTGACAATGACCATCAGATTGAGGGACAAGGACTCAGGGAGAGACTGGGGGTTGATACGGAATTGGAAAATCTGTTGTGACTTGGTCTTCTAACTAAAGCCATTATTCCATGCCTGCAAGAATAGATGACCTACATTCCTCATCTTTTCCTTGTCTCATTTGGGTGCAGTTTGGATCTAATGCAGAATGCACCATTCCCATGAGTACAAATTTTTCAAATATTGCCATTCACAATTAATGTTAAATACTAACTGGAGGCTCTCATGAACAAAGTCTACATATGCAGATGTCATCACTGGAAAAGTGAGTGGTTAGATGTATAACCACGTACAATTATAGTGTACATAATAGCCAGTGTACATAACATAATGTACATAATTGCTATCTGGGATTTTGGGCAGAAACAGTTGCTCAAATAAGAAAAACGGAGAAATAAAGGGAGTCAAGACATCCCATATTTATCAGTGAGCATGTCATGTGAAACTGAAATTACATACTCTGAAATCATACTAATGGGAGAGCAGAGACTATAAAACAAAATATAGCCAAAGGTCCACGTCTTCTTCAACTTCCAAATAATATTTTGCTCTATAAAGGTTTTAACACCTGTAGTAGAAATAAGTTAATCATCAGCACATAAAATAATATATACTCTTTCCTTCTCTCCAATTGGCTTTTAAGGCAAAGACATTTTTATTTCTGTAGACTCTTGTTTTTCATTACTGATCATATAAATTTCTGTTACAGTATAATTCACTCAAATTGAATAACAATACCGATTTTTAAAAAAATCCCTTTGCCAGACTTCTGCGTTGCTGTTTTCTCTGAAAATATAATTTATTTTTAGTGACTTTTATTCTACTGTGAACAAATAGGAAAGAAAATAAATGTGCTGACTAAAGGCAGGAAGAGGATCAGATGCAAATAGAGTATGGCCAGTCATCTGCTGGCAGCATTTTCCTGAAAGACCTCTGGTACCTTATGGAAAGCAGTCAGCAAGAGGCCATTGAAATGCTCCTAAATATTGATGTGAGGAAGCACAGCAGCAAGGGGATTAGGAGACTAGATCTAAAGCGTAAGCTTGCAATAAGACAACTATGAATCACACATTTGTCTTGTCCTCCATGAATTTATCACTGTAATAAGCAGTAAATGTGTTTGCCTCTTTTCCATCAGGTATGCCAGAGAAGGTTTAATCATATAATCTGTTCATCTGTTTCTCAAATTTCATAAAATTTGTACGTCCTGGTGTTGTTTTGGATTCAACAGTACTTCTTCTCTGTTCACATTAAATTAGGTTCCCAGAGACTGCAGTTCTCAAACTTATTTTCTGTCTTGTTCAGGCTCCCATGTGTAACTTTAAATTAAGATCTACACAGTAGCTGGCTGGAGCCTCATGTTCCCTATAGCTTTACATTGTTACTGGATAAATACAAATATTAGTACTGTACTTCTAATTTCGAAAATTAGTTTATTCAAGTTAGTTAAGTATTTGTTGAGCATTCATCCCAAAAAGCTTTTGATCCCTGTTTTAACTTGATCAAGCAGGAGGGAGACATCAGTTGGCTACAGGACAGATGGAGAGAGCATTGTTATGGCTATGGGCGGTGGTACTGCAGTGGCAAAAGGGGAGATGGTGGCAAGCATGGTTGGTGCCATTCTGCAGGAAACAAGAGGAACACAGCATTGGAGCTATGAGATGTCACAAGGTAGGTGATACATTCCTGCAGGGAGATCAGCTTTGGATGTAGGATCACATGAGGGACAAATACACTTCAAAAATTAAAAAATAAAAATAAAAAATTACAAAGTTACATTTTATTTTAATGAAATCAATGAAGTCATAGATAACTTGTCATTTTTCCTTGTTTGTTTATATTATTGTTGTTATTATTTATTTAGGATGCTTTCAGTAATCAAAATATAAGCAGAAGCTTGAATTTCCACAACTTCACAAATTTTTTATTTTTTCTGAATAAATATTCCTAACTCTCTGAATTATCTTCTTTCTCTTTAAACAAGCTCACAATCTATTTTGGTTTTTGTTTCATTTGTAATATACTGCTGAAAAACAATTACTGCAAGGTGCCTGACACTCTCTGTGTTTTGTATCAGCTCTGGCCAGTTAAAAGGGAGTTAATTTCTGCTTCCAACTTCACTTGAAAGCAGGTATGTTAATACAACACTGCTGATTGGTCTGTTCAGTTCTGAACATTATGCAGAGGTTCTTTGCCAACAACATCAATATTTGAATATTGTAAATGCTGTATCTAATTCTTACTCGGTGCCTGTTCTGGAATATAATCAGCAGGATTGTCTAGATCCAGGTCAGAGCTTGTTAAAGGGTATTAGCATTCATATTCTAAATTACATAACAAGTACTAATAACACATTTGTATGCTACAAGGCATAAAGTAGGAAGCAAAGAGCTCAGCGGATGCCTTAGAACCTCAGTTTTTTCATTTTTGCTCTTGTAAACTAATCCCCATTGAAATAGTGGATGCTTAAAATAAAGTTCTTGAATACTATTTAGAAGATTTGTTTCTGCTCTTGAAATTCCATGGTTTCTGTATTTGACCTTTGGAGAAAAAAGAGCTTTGCTCTGTTTAATTTGCTACCTGTGAAGCGGTGGTAACGTTATATATGGCAGCAGGAGGTAAAACCATTCATGCTTGTAATGAGTTGAAATGTGATAATAACAGGAGAGTGGAGGGTAAACAAATGTGTAGATTTGCTTTGCACACAAAACATCTTGCCTTCCCTCCTTGTGCTCTGCTTTAAGAACCTCTGTTGTCCTTCCTAGCAGATTTAGTATTCAGTGGAGAAGATAAAAGGCAGTGCTAGCCAAAATCCTACAGTAAATACTAGCCATCACTAGACCATCCCCTGCTACAGGCAGGACACATATTATAGCTAGAAAAAGCTGCTCAGAGGTTCATGACAGGCATGTTATGAAAATCACCACGGATGGAGATAGCCCATCCTCTCTAGGCGAGCTGTGCTAGGGCACAGATACCCTTGTGATAACAATTATTTTCCCTCTGTTCACTTGCATTTAAAAGATAGAAGATAATAAATTAATTTATATAAAACAATTGAAGAAGACCAGGAAATCATGACTGCTTACATACAAATACACTTGAAGAAATGAAACATATTTAATTTTCATATATTAAAAGATAGCTGTCTTCTGTGTACTTACCAAAAAATAAAAAAAACTGTAGATGTTTTTAAGGTAATTTATCAGACTGCTTATTTAAGAATTTGATTTATGTGCAAGTCTGGAGAGCAATTCAAAGTAGAATTCTATTCATGTCTACAAAAGTGATAAAGCAGATTGGGTTTTCATGTAGCAATTTAATTGTCTGGTTTCTGGCTTATTTGAGGCTTCAAAACTTTATCAAAAACTACAGAATCACAGAAAAACGAACATACATTTTCTTGTGTTGGAGAGCTCTAGGAAGGTACTACTATATAACCAGCTACTTTGTTCAGAAAAATTATGATTGCCTTTCATCATATACAGCAAGAGAGTGTGCACTACAGCCACTTGAGAATTGCATAGTGCTGCTTAGTGATTATCAAGTAATGGCTGATTGCTTTTGCTAATGGGTTTGCTTTTGATGTTGTTTTGCATGTCACATCACTTCACTAGCAAAATTTTGAAGTGTTTTGCTGAACAAGAGAAGAATGTTAAACAAAACCTGTCCCAGAATTCTACCATTTGTTAATATAGGGAGTGTCAGCTATGGGAGATACTATACCTCTACCATTGTCATCCCAGAAGGAATGACAGAAATATCACAAAAAAAAAAAAAAAAAAACTTACAGTTCAGAGTTACATAGATCTTCAAAGAGCAAATACTTGGTTCATATCAAGTTTCTTTTTGCTATTTGATAGCAAATTAATAATACTTCACAAGATAGTATCCCTTTTTGAATGTTATCTTGCTGCTATACAAGTAATTACTGCTTGAGCATTCACAGTTACAGTTCATTCACCAAGGGCTGATGTTTATTTACACAAAAATCCATCGCTCCTTCTGCATTAAGGTATTCTCTGTTAAGCACAGACTGTGTATGATACTTCATTTGTTATTGCAAATATTTTACATAGTGTTTCCAGAATATTTTTTACTAAAATTGCTGACCACAAAAGTTGCCCACTTCAAAAACAGATTGTTTGACCCACGTGGTTGAAAAATCTAGTCCAAACGATCCCTTGTACTTGTCTTTTGCCTGATAATTATCAGCATATCGTAAGATACCAAAGCTTTAATGGGGTTGTGCTCTGTTCTCACTGTACTGGATCTGACTGGGATGGAGTTAGTTTTATTCATAGCATCCTGTATGGTGCTGCATTATGGATTTGTGACCAAAACAATGCTGATAATGCACCAGAATCATAACTGCTTCTCAACAGTGCTTACAAAGAGTCAAGGCTTTTTCTGTTTCTCACTCTCCCATCTTAATGAGTAGTTCAGGAGCAGGCAGGAGATTGGGAAGATATACAGATAGTAGATCTCACCCAAGTGACCAAAGAGATATTCCACGCCATATAGCATCATGCTCAGCATGAAAATAGGGTGGTATGCAGGGGTGTAGTTTTGCCAAAATAGCCATTGATCAGAATCTGACTGGCCATCAGTAAGCTGGTAGGAGACACGGGAATGATTGCCTTGGCATCATTTGTTTTCTTCTCTCATTTTCCTCTTCACTTGCTAACCAGCCTTTATCTTGATATGCAAGTCAGTAAAAGAGATTGAAAATACTGCCTTCTCTGTATTAACATGTACTCCATATCCCATAAGATCTGGGATAGAAACGCATTTTAGAGACATACATAGACATTCAAATCCTTTCAAAAAAAAAAAAAAAAAAACCAAAGGAAAAACAAAGAAAACCACCAGAAATAAATCTGACCTCACTATTCAGTCACTAAGCACTAGCTGGTGAACTGAATTGCACATTTTGTTTTCACCAGAATGCCTGTAAATACAATTTTCTTTCCCTTACCAAAGATAATTAAAAATCCTGGAAGACTGAATCAACAATATTTTGCTAAATTAAATTCACAGAATTTATTTTTTTTTTTAATAGTTCTTGCCGTACTGTTGCTGGATGCACATGGAGAAATCATTGCATATAATTTGTTTAGCATGGATTGAGGCACAAAGTCTATGAATTATATAATGAAAGTTCTTGTGTCAAAGGAAATTACCTATCTGCATAGTGTTAATAGCCATATTTAGTAGTACTAAATAGTTACTAAATAAATATTTAGTAATACTAGTACTGAAAAATAATTGCTTCTTGTCAGTTTCACAAATTCTGGGAGGTTTCTAAGTTGGCCATAGAATTATAGAAATACTCAGGGAATCACCCAGTCCAACCTACTACACAGTCCAATCTAGCAGGATCATCTGTGACATCAAATCAGGCTATTCAGGGCTTTGTGAACTCCAACTGCACAACCTCTCTGGGCAATCTGATTCAATGCCTGACTGCTCTCATGGTGAAGAAGTGTTTCCCCTCTACCCAGTCTGAATCACTGTTTCACATTATACCCATTGCCTCTTGTCCCTATATTACGCGTAATTGTCAAAAGTTTGCTTCCATCGTTCTTATTACCTCCCTGTAAGTACTTGAAGGCTGGTATTTTATGTCCCTCCTATCCCAAGCCTTCTTTTCTTCAGGCTGAAGCAGCTCTATTTTCTCTGCCTTAATTATCAAGGCAAGTGCTCCTGACTATCCTGGTGACCTGCTGTAGAATTTGTTCCAGTTTACCAGTGTCTTTCTTGTGGGCCCAAAACTGGGCACATCATTCAAGGTACAGTCTAACAAATGCTAAGTGGAAGGAAATAGTTATTTTCTTCAATCTACTATACATATTTCTATTAATAAAGTCCTTGCTTGGTACTGTTTGTCTGCTTGGCTGTCAGAGCACAGTGACGATTCCCGTTCAACTTGCTGCCTACCAAGACTCCAAGGACATTTCCTGAGACATTACTCCCCTGCCCAAACATCTCCAGTCTGTATTGCTGCAAGAGATTCCTTCTTTCCAAGTGCAGAACTTGTTGAACTTAAGGTTCCTGCCAGCCATTCCCTGCACCCTGTCAAAGTTCTTCTGAACAGCAGCTCTCTCCTCAGTCATATCAAAGATGCTGGATGCTGTTACCTTCTCAAGTACAGATCCCAAGATATTCAAGCTAATGATTTTATCTCCTTTCTGTGCTATTTATGGTGGAAGGGTATAAGAATGGAAAATAAACAACATCATAATGACAGGAAAAGGAAAGTGCATAACTGAAATAAAACATGGAACAAACACATGCTTCATTGAAGTGAGCAGTTAAACCATCTTCTCTTGGCACAATAAATGCAAAACTAAGAATGTAAAATTGCTCTGTTACAAGCAGAACTAAATCCCTGAAGCAACATAGTTTTTATGTGGGTAACTGCACTCCTTACAAGACATTTTCACTCTACATGCCTCTATGTAGGGAATTTCATATCCTCACATCTATGCCATCAAAAGAGAATTCCAGGAAATTACAGGTCCTGAAGCCACTCAGTAATAAAACAAGAAGGTAAATAAATAATGATCATTCACTAAAATTTCTAGTATCTGTGAAAGCATGTAATTCTAAGCGAGGAATCGACTACCTAAGCAAAGTAAGCTTGTAATGAGATGACAATTTATTGTACTTCAGTACTTATGAAGACATTAACAACATTTATTGGAAGTTTACAGCCAATCTGTATAATCAAGATTATTTCTTCCTTGGAGGATTCCCAGAAGTTCAATGCAGGAACTAACAATTAATAAGAGATGAACAAGTGGGATAAAACTTCTGAAAGGAGGGGCATATATTGGGTGGAAATAGTTGAAGATATTAATAAGTTCCAAATGGTATCCACTGAACAAATAACTTTGGAGTACTAAATACTCTGTTTAAGAAAAACAGAGTATTAATAAGACAGAAGTGACAGTACCAAATGGACACGAATCAGACTCCATTAATTCTAGCATCGATGTAGGTTGTTTTCATTTTATGGTGGGCTTTCTATGCAATACATTTATATTAATAAAATTAAAAATCTGTAGTCCATGAAACTTATCTGGTTGCTACTAAAGAATGACATTCCAGAGGATCTGCAAATTTGCAAGTGACGATCAAGTGTCTTGGAACCGTAACTATGTTTGTGTAATATGATTCTTATGGACAGAATTTTGAAACCACTAGAATGGAAATGTTCAGATAAAATGAGGATATGGTCTACAAAATGATATCAAAAAACTAAGCAGAAACAAATACTAATAAAATGCCATTAATAGATAAATTCAGCAGTGTCCTGATAATGCAGTTAATTTCTCAAGGGAGAAAAAAAATAAATCGAAGGGAAAAACTTCTGCTAAACAAAACATACAAAATCTTGTTTCAAAACATACAAATAAGTTTTTTTTTTACAGTAGAGGTGATGAGACACTGGCACAGGTTGCCCAGAAAGGCGATGGAGGCCACATCCCTGGAGATATTCATTAGCAAAAATTACTAATTATTCTTTTTCTGTGAGATCAAATCCCCATATGTTTTTACCACTATAATCAGAACAGCTCAAAGGAATTTTCCAATTCCTTTCATCATTACACTTGTATAAGATTGCAGTCTCACTCTTCCCTTCAATGAATGATAAATGCTGTGCAAAACTGGGACCCAGTACTGCCTGAGGAAATTAAAGCTGTCTTTTCCATTTATACTGGAAACCAAATACATCTGTTGTAGCTGAATATCAGCAATTCATCATCATCATCCTTCCCGCATGCAACATATCACTTCACACATGACATATGGGAGCAGAAATTAATTAGATAATCTATATTTACGTATATTCTATTTGGCATAGAAAAGTGCCAAATTACATTGAATTAGTCATTGGCAATGCTCATTTGGTATAACTCATACTAAAAAGTTCAAATTTCACCAAATGAACCATCAGAAAAAAAGGTTAAAAAAAAAAACATGGAAAGCAAGTAGAAATAATTAAACATGGTGCAAAATTCTTTTTTGGAAATGCATCTGACAACATCTATAGCCTGTAAGGACTGCCATTAGATCACTTAGAATGTGACCTATTTACCTCTTTAAAGTACATTTACAAAATAAAAACCTTATATTTTTCTTGTACAGAAACCAGACAGGATTCTTTCTGGCTTCTTTTTAGAAGATTAGTATTTTGATAAATATTTAATTCCTCTCGTAGTTACAAATGCTGTTGTGCTAAAGTGATTTAATAGCTCTTTCTGCTTGGATGGGAGCCTATCTCCTTGCAGGCATTATGTACTCTGCATTCATCAGTTTGCAACCACTCATCAGCTTCTTAATGACAGTAACTGTTAGAGTGCCAAGTCATTTAAAAGACTTCTCAAACCTGAGCTTAGCCATGTAATTTACAGGCAGCTTTGTGCCTCTGATAACGTAAGTTAAAACACCATGTTTACAGCTGGCAAGAAATCCCAGAGGGAATACTGGGCCTTATAACCCAACTGCAAGATGGCCAACACTGGCTTCCTCTATATTTTAAAGGCTTTTCTTTCAGAATTATACAGAACAGAACAGGTTCAGAAGTCTGAAATCCCTTAGTATCAAGACCAAAGTGGTTTGGCAGAAAAGATCTCGGCTGTTGTGATCATTGTCCCAGTATCTATTCAGCAGACCTGTTTTACTGACTTGCCCACTACAGTTCTGTGGCTCCATACATGCCCAGGTTCACAAGGAAAAGCAAGTGAAATCCTGCAGGCAGCATTTTTTTTGCTTAGCTTCTTTTATGCACCATTGAAGTTTTTATTACTGCATTTTACCCTGGCAGTGTGAGCAGGGAAACCTCTCAGAACTCCTCCAGCCACTCTGCTGAACTACTTCTTTCTCTCAGGTGGTAATAGAACAGACATACCATTACTTGTCCAAGTTCCAAGTTATGATCTCAGCTAATCATTCCTTGATGAGAAAAGTAGAGAAAAGGTGAAGCATTGCCAATTCTCAGAAATACAGAGCTATAAGAAAAATAAATAAATAAATAAATCAACAATCTATATCCAGTTACAAATTTCAGCTGAATAAGAGGTAAAATTTTTCAAATGTTCAGGGATGAATAAACACTGAAATAAGTTGTGCAGAGAGGTGGTGGAATCTCCATTCTTGGATATACTCAGAACACAAGAAGTTCTTCGTCAGACTGCTTTAAACTGGCTCTGCTTTTAGAAAGGTGTTGTACAAGACAAACTTCAATATTATTCTACGAATCTATGACTGTATCTCCAGATGGATGGAGTTTTCTTAGCATTGCCTCAGATTTTTATCATGATGACAAATCTGGAATACCAGTTTGTATCTGTGGCATTGGCCTGGCAACACAGCTCACCTGATGTTGCTGCTCTGGACAGGGTGCCAGGGCTAATGCACATGTATTACATGCTATGTAATACGTATAGCACCACTGCTGCTGCCAGCACTATCATTCCCAACACCCCCATGACCAAACAGTAAGAACCAGTGTGAACTAAGCAAACTACAGTATGCACCATCATTCCTCACTTCATATTTGAATTTTCTTTTATTGTTTTTCTTGGGGTTTTTGTCCTATCCCATTACTTTTCCCATGTAATGTGGAAAAGAATTATTGCTCCTTCTTTCAAAGCAACACTCAGAAACCAGAGATCAGAGTCCTCATATATTTAGAGCCCCATGTAGAAGTGGTAGAAGCAATTCCTGCTTCTAAGTACTCACATCCTAAAGGGACACAAACAAAGTAGGAAGAGAAAAAGAAACATGTCTGTAGTTTAGTCGTCAGAATTGCACAGCAGGGTAGAGGAAGAAGCAGGAATAGATCAAAAGATGATGGCTGCTATAAACTCTGTAGCACAACTGCAAGAAAAACAACTGTAGTGAGGCTAACAGAGATCCATCAAGATGGTTATGGGACTGGAGCATGCGACTTACAAGGAGAAGTTGAGAATTCAACTGTTTAGCTTAAAGAAGAAATAGCTGGGGAGGGTAATTGCCATCTTCTTCTGTATGAAAGATCATTGTAGAGAAAAAGGAGTCAGACTTCCCAGAAGTGCATGGAAAAAAGGAGCAGAGACAATACTCACAAGCTGGAACAAAGGAAATTTCAAGAGGATGAAAGGAAAAAAATTCAGCAACATAAGGGTGTCTGCACACTGCAAGAGCCTGCAGAGAACAGGGAATCACTATCCCTGAAGATTTCCAAAACATGCCTAGATAAACATCTGAGCTCTAGCTTTGACATCAGTCCTTCCTGGAGCAGAACACAGAACCCAAGAAGTCTTGAGGTCCATTCAATCCTGTATCCTTCTCTGATATTGCATTCACTGTAGGAATTGGAGCACAAGCACTTTTATTCTACGCAGTGTTGCTTCTCCTCCTCTAAAAAGTAGGTCTTGCAGGGATAGAAAACAGTTGTGTTTCAAGCAGAGAGCCATGACAGAAAACAAGACAAATGGGAGAAAAAGAGCAGAACACATTTGTTTAGACTCCAGCAATTATTCTGTGATTTGGTATGCATGTAGAGCTTTTCCAATAGCCAAACACACATCAAATGGCTAACAAAAAAGTGTTAGCCATTTACTAGTAATAAGTTCTACCAGCTCTGAACTGAACCTCTGGTTACAGAGGTGTCAAGATAGTGTCACAGACACCCTGTATAATCAATAGATATCAAGATGTTATAATCACAATATAATCAAGAGAGTTAGCCAACGATAACAAAAAAAGAATAAGTGGAAGAGCTTACCCTTTGGCTGAGCTCACCACAGAACACCAATAGAGGCAATCTCTAGAAGAGATCCTTCCCCTCTGGTAGCCAGCTCTTAAATAGGTCTAGGAGGAGTGGAGCCAGGCTCCACCCCTTCCGGCAGCACAGGTGAATTGCCTTCACCTGTGCTCCTCTGGCTGACTCATGGCTCGCCTCAGGTGATCAATCAGAGGTTCAGGCTGTGACTCAGCAGTTCCCATACACACCCCTAGTAACTAGGACACAAACACTGAAACAACTGTTTTTACCCATTGTTAAAACAATATATTGATGAATTTCTTTCTACTGTGTCTTACAGTAAAACTTGTTTTTTTGTTATTGTGTTTCACGTAAGACACATCTTGAAGAATTGACAGAATCTGAGTGAATGCTGAGTAGCTGGGAGCAAATGGGAGTAGAACCAGAATATTTCTAATTTCTAAAATATTTCTAAAAAAAAAAAAAAAAAAAAAAAAACAAAAGAGAGACTAGTATAGCAATTTGATGGTGAATAACAGAAGATCTTACTTTGAAGATTTCTTTTTTAAAGTTTTAATCCAACCCTAGGAAGGGTGGGAATGGTCAATACTGTGTAGAGTTTAATGAAATAAATACAGCATACTACTTTGAAATATTTAGAATAGACTTGAACAATATTCATTTATATTCAGAGCATTAATAGATACCACAGAATTATAGGAGTTGGAAGGGACCTCTGGAGATCATCTAGTTCAAATCCCCTGACAAAGCAGACTCCCTACAGCAGATTGCACAGGAAAGTGTCCAGGCAAATTTGAATATCTCTAGAGAGGAAGATTTCACAAGCTCTCTGGATAGGTTGCTGCAGAGCTCTGTCACCCTCACAGTAAAGGAGTTCTTCCTCATGCTCAAATGGAACTTTCAGTGTTCTGATTTCCACCCCTTGTCTCTTCTTCTGTCTCTAGGCACTGCTAACAAAAGCCTGTCCCCACCCACTCAACTACCATCCATTAGATATCTATAAGCATTGGTAAGATCCCCTCTCAGTCTTCTCCAGACTGAAGAGTCCCAGCTCTCTCAGCCTTTTCCCATAAGGGAGATGCTCCACACCCCTCCTTGTTCTTGCGACATTCCACTGCACCCTCTCTAGAAGCCCCCTGTCTTTCTTGAGCTGAGGAGCCCAGAACAGGACATAGTACTCCAGATGCAGCCTCACCAGGGAAGAAAAGAAGGGGAAAATCACTTCTCTTGAAGTTCTAAGCACACTCCTTTGAATACACCCCAGGATACAACTGGCCTTTGTAATGTTATACTGCGATGGAAAGTACTGCAGCAATAGTAGATCAGAAAAGCCTTTGGCTGCAACAAACAAGAACAAGGCCAAATGCAACAGCTGAGGGGAAAAAAAAAAAAAAAACCCTGCATACCTTCAGAAGGCCTCAGAGGAGCAGGAATTCCAGCAAGATACCCTCACCTCCACTGCCAATCCTTAAATGAGGTCTGGGAAGGGTGGACCCTGGCTCCACTCCTGGTTACTCAGGTGCATTGCATGCAGCTGAGCATGGGTTTGCCCTGCCTTTCCACCAGAGGCTCAAACTGGCTCAAGCCATGACTTAACATTTCTGCTACAGCCTTCTTGGCCACAAGGGCACACTCATGGGTTGGCTCACAGCCAACCTGTTGCTCACCGGGACACCAATGTCTTTCTCTGCAGAGCTCCTCTCCAGCAGGTCAGCCTCTCACCCATACTGATGCATGCAGTTACTCCTCCCCAGGGGTAGGACTCTGGTATGTACCAGAGTTTCTTACTCTGCTCCACCTTTTTGGCCATATGAATTCTAAAGAAAAAGCAGCTACCAAAAGCTGCAGCAAATACACTGGCAAGTCCTTCAGGCCTGCTTTGAGATGTGTCCTCCTGTTCAGAAAATGCAGGGATTTTACTCTCATTGCCTTCTCTAAAAACTCACCCAAGCAAAATGGCCTCCTTTATGCTGCCCGTTACCAGCAACAACATAACCCTTGGAAAGCCACACATTCCCAGTGTGAAAGTAGCCCACCAACGGTATTGCCTAATATGTGAGGTAGCCACTCGTGTGCAACCGGAAGCCACTCTGTCATGGTGATTTCTGCTGCAAGTGTAGCTGAAGCTTACTGAAGTAGCTCTAAAGTTAGAAATCAGAAGGAAACTGAAGCAGAACAAGCACTACAGGCATATGAAGTTAGTAAGTGGCAGCAGAAGAAATGCCAGAGGACTCCCATACCCCTCTGGCTTGGAAACTTTTCCCCAGCCAATCTTGATTATTTTCTCCTACACTTCATGCCCTGTTTGTCACTGCGCCTTCAGCTGAAAGGTCTGCCTGGGAATCTAGCCTGGCATGAAAGTTAAAAGTTAACTCTCCCAAGAACATTTCTTTTTTATCATCTTCCTCCTTTAGGAACTACAGAAAAGACAAGAGTGAAGAAAACAGGACACTGGGATATGCTGCTGGAAGAGGATCACAAAGACCCATGGGGACCAGAAGCAAAGAAGGTTTAGGACCTGAGGCAGCACTGATGGACAGTCCTGCTGGCCAGGAGATGGAACTTGAGTCAGGCACAAAACAGGGATTGCCCTGAGATCACTACAGCTGCAGTCCAGCCATACATAGAGTTGACTTAAAGCAGAAGACATTCTCTTGACACTTGCTTTTCAGTTGTTTGTAAGTGTTGATTATCAAAACAAGAATGCCACTGGATTTGTTTTTTTCAGTGGGGTTTGTTTTCTTTAAATACACTTGTTTGTTTTCAGAGTGCCTGGGTAAAGGTCTTTAGAAATAAACAAGGTCTTAATTTTCAGTAGAATAAATGCCCAATTAGTCTCAGATATCAGCAACAGTGACCAAAAAGTCTTTAGAAAAGGTCAGGCCATCTTCAGCTTCTCTAATTAGTCTGCTGTAGAACAATGCATCAGTGCAAAACATTTTTCAGTTCTACCTTCTCTGTTTTGATCTTGGTTACAGCCTTTAAAATCTTGATTTCAGTGGATTTTTCATCAGATCCTAAATTTCTTTGGAAAAGGATCTATTAAACAGATATGACAGCTTGTAGATTCAGGTCTATTAGCTTTAGTTTTATCTTTAACCATCAAGCAAAAGGGGAAGTTACATAGAAAGCTCTTGCATTTCATCTTCTGTTTATATACATTATATATTTCCCATTTGTATATAAACTACTCTACATACAACATTCCATGGAATTACAAGATTACAAAATTATGCCCAATAAAAATATTTTTTTTCTTTTCCTCCCTGTGAAGGAAGATGGTATCACAATATATTATTCCCAAAGTTAAGTCTTTCCTAGCGAATATTTTGGTTTGCAGCTTTGAAACACAATAACATTCTATTGATCTGTGAACTTCCAGCCATCAGGTGTTATAATTACATTAAGTGAAAAATTTGGTCCATAATATTAACTTTATTAGACTTAAAGCACTTAGCCAATACTTGTGTCTCTGCACACTGATTTTGTTGATTTAGACAGAGAAAATAACAATGGAAGTTAGCATAGTTATTTTACAAAAAAAGTCTTTCAAAATGACTCATACTTTCATTTTCTCACACTACAAAGGTTCTTATTTAGTTTATTTTCTGACAGTTTTGGAGCTCCAGGGACAGTTATTTCTCAGAATGATGCAGTTGTTCTCTTCCTGAGGCTGTGGCTATTTTTTGTTCTTCTCTAAATAGCTCTTTTTGATATCTTCTTTTTCTCTGATTGATAAGGAATTAGCTACTGGAAATGTGTGACATAAGACCATTATGGTCTTATGGCATTAAGACCAGTTCTGACCAACTCTTCAGGAAATCCTGTTATATATGGGACAATAGGATGAACTGTGCAGTACTTGAATTACATCATAGTTGTGTTCCAAATTTCTGCAACATTTTAACGATGACAGATTAACTCAACATCTGAGTCAACTTGGAGCATTCAAAGGACTTACTGGGGCTCAGGTAAGCCTAGGTTGGAGTCAGTGCCATTCATGAGGGAATTTTCCTGCAGGCGCCCAGTATGCTCCAGAAACAAGTGTAATCTAAGAGGTGGCTCTCTCAGAATCACTTCATGAAGCACAGGGAACTCACTCCTCAGCAGTGCACTGAAGTCAGAAGTTCCAAACTTGTCCTGTTCATCCTGGAGGAAGAATTGGTTTTGCTTATCTGTCATGTTAAGGAGGGAATGACAGTATTGCAGAAAGAGCTCTGAACACATCAAAAGATGAGTAACTGAAATTATTGTTAGTCTACAGAGAATAACAATTACTCTGTGAGATTGCTTACCTGGACTCAAATAGCTACTCTGATATAAGTTTAAATATTTTACATCAAGTATTCATTGAACAAGTAACTGGACTCTAATTGAGCTTCTAAGTCAAGAGCCTCTACTCACTGACTAGACAACCACATGAATCTCTTAGATTCAGTAAACTCAGAGATTCATAGAAAAAGTGTGGTAGAACCAACAGATTTCTGCCTAGGCTATGGCCTACTAAGAAGAATATTTGCTCTCCATTGTATTTTACATGGCCGTAAGAAGCTAGTTTGTCTGTCATTCCTGCATGTTAACATCATTCTCTTGTTTACTGTCTGGATTAATTACAGCTTAATTAAATATCCCAAATGCAGGGCTAAAATGCGAAATATCCTTCAGAGAATAGCCTGTGATCTTCTGCTAGCATTTCATCTCAAATTTAGAGGCGAAAGGAGTATTCTTTTGGCTAAACATTCACAACATTCTACATATGCCCTTGCAACTTTGATATATTAAAATTTTAAAATTCCTATCCTTGGCATAACTTACTTGATGTTTTTATAAAGCATCACTGTCCTGGCTTCTACTCTATAAACCATTGTATTGCGCTGACTTCCAAGCTCAGCAACAATATTCCCCCTTGAAGTTCTTGAGGGACAGCTGGACCATGAAACTGGACTGGCTTGGACCAAACAGGTACAGAACAGAAGGATCCTGGAGAGTGTCTATGTTTCCTTTATAAGATTAGAGAAAATATGCTGTCATAATCAGAACAGCCTGCAGTTTTGGTAGATTTACTGATGACTGTAAGCGTGGTCAACCATAGAATAACCATAGAAACAAGGGTCAAACAAAACTTTTACCTAAATAAATCCTTGGCCTAGTCTAAGAAAAAAATTGAATGAAACTTGCCAAAAGCATTCCCTTTGAATTGTTGTGTTACAAAGGCCCATAGTGGCATTCAGTAGGATAAGACAAAAAAGGTGAAAACAATCACATTTTCTTTTTCTAGATCATGGGGAAGAAAAAAAACAAAACAAAACATTTTTTTAGAATAGAGGTGGAAGAGCCTTGGGTTTAAGAAGAAGCACCTTATTATCTTTGGAATATGGTGATTTCTAACCAGCCTGAGTTTTGCAAGACCATAGAGAGACATGGAATATATTCCTTCTAGTGTCTAATTAGTTACAGAGATTACTTAGAAAAACCAAACTTATAATTACTTCGGATTATTAATTTGATCCTAGGAAGAATGGATAAGTCTGCATCTCTGAAACTTGTAGTTTGGCCAAGTAGTTCTTGGACTACCATGGCAAAATATGGAATAGAGAAATAAAATATTAGATTGAAGGGAACATGAAATGACCTTTAAAAGTTCTTCAATAAAACAAGCTTTCTATTTTCTGTTCAGCTGCTAGAAACAGGATATTTCTATTGGGTCAGAAAAATATCTTCTTTCCTACAACTACTTTTGACATGTTCTACATTTGTAGGATGTTCATCTTGAGATGTTGAAAATTCAGTAGGAAATGTGCCATTTGCCACAATATGATTTAAAAAAAAAAAAAAAAAAAAAGAGGTTTATATTTGTTGTTTTGTTACAAGTAACACAAATACATATATAATATATATAGATATATATCAGCCACACATTACATCATTAGAAAACAGAGATTGTTGATTTAAGTAAAAACAGTATGTCTCATCCAGTTGCACTTCTTTCTAAATTGGCCTATTTTTGTCCTTTGTTTTCTTTTATACAGACACAGAAAGAAGATATTTTACACGTTTTTAATTCACTTGCATCACTCATAGTTGCATGACTGCAAACGTAAATTCAAAAAGTATGACATTTTGTATTTAACCATGCTAGTTCAGAGGCAATCAAGTGTACAATGATCTCTATCTGATGTGAAAACTATATGTAAGGATTGTGTGATCCATTCACTTCTGCAGACTGCTGAATTTTAAAACAACTCTTAAATAAAATAACTGAGGACAAATAAATATAAGTTTGCACCACTCATAATGATCACAATGTATGTTTATGCTCAGTGCATAATATTGGCCCTTGAAACAGCCATTGTAATGATCCACGGGTAACACGTGTGTGTGAACCACTAATAAAAGTCACAACACGAGCAAATCAGCATCCAGAAAGAACTAACACCTGGCCTAATTAATGGATAAAAGACACAGGGTATGAGTGCAGATATTGGCCATTTTTAACTTCCATGATAATATCCAACAGATCCATAGGAAGCAAGTGTGGATTTGGACCAAAAGAGTGTGTATGTTTCACCAGCAACTTTCAGTACAGATGAATCAGAGTGAAGGACCAGAATGGGTGTGGTTCCTTGCCTGAGAGCTGTTTGTGTTTGTGCTGTTGTTACTACTGTCTCCCCTTGGATCTGTGTGGCTGCTTTTACGTGTGTTGCATACATGTGTGTGCACAACCATGCTCAGCCTCATTACTGGTTTACCCTGGAAAACAGTACTGCAGCAGCTTCCTAGTTGTGTGGGACAGGAGAAGCCCATGGGTCTTAAATTCCACCAAATTTGTCATTAGCAGAACAAAAATTGAAATTCTCTGGGTCTCCAATACACTAGATTTGGTTACTTCTAACATCTGGCATCAATCTTGATCCATTCCTTTCCCTTTCTCTGTCCCTTCCCCTTGAAAACCATAACATATTTTGAACAAACACCGCATTCTCTTGCCTTCCATCTACAGCCCTAAGATGGTAGGGTTCAAACCTCCTTCAGCAGTAGTCTCCTTAGTTTGCATGAACTTCAGCATGTACAGAAGACTCAGATTCTTCATCCTGAATATAAAGAAAGGAAATTAAAATAACCTAGTTCAGATCACTGGTCAGAACAGGCTAGCAGACATACAGGACACCTGGTACATACCTGACATGCTTTTTTCCTATGGAAAGAGTAGCCCATTTTTCATACATGCAAGTTGCTTGGGTAATTTGTGCTGTGTCCTGATCACTATCTAACATCTAGAAGTTATCTCTTTTCTGAAAGCTAGTTAAATAGCTAGGTTAACCAGAACTTAGAATGACTAGAATTTTGTTTGGTATCATATTGCTGACCTCAACATCAGAGATTTAATTATCAATTTTAATATCTGGATGAAACTAATTAATTTGAATTATACTAGAAGAGCTCTGTTTTTCAGATCTACTCATTCAAAATTTAGGAAATGAAGACATTAACTATGTCTCTTTATACACATACTGCAGACAAGAACATGACTAGCTATACTGGTTCAAAGGGTCTACATAATCACCATCTTCATAGCCTGTCTCCTGATAGCCAGAACTGAATTTTTAGGTAAAGAAAAGAAAACACACCTAGTACAGAGTAATACTGTTCTGTCAAATATTAGGAAGACCAATCGCTAGGGGAAAATAAAACATGCAATTGTCCTTCAGTTAATGTATTACAAATAAAAAATCCAAACCCAAATAAAAAATCCAAACCCAAACTGTAATTCCAGTAAGAGTAGAAAACTCTTTGGATATGGTTATTTTACCTCACAAAATTGGTATTTCTATTCTGATAACACATTTCCTCATGCATTGCTTTTTTTCTCTCTTTCTTTCCTTTCTTTTTTTTTTTTTTTTTTTTTTTTTTCCAGCCTTACAGCTTGTTCTATTTCAGGATCCCAAGGCTTTGGTTTCAATATGACTGGGTTCATGTCAATACAATAAATGTGATTTTCAACGTCACATCCTTTGTGTAAAGCAAATAGGCACTTAAATCATAGACCCTATCTCTGCATCTGTTCGAAGGAGATAATACTGCTATTTGTTAGGCATGTCATTTTTTATCTGCCCAGACTGTTTACGCAGTCATTTGTGAATGGATGAGAAAAAACTGAGCGTGGGTGTGCTTATGTCAACAAACAAAATGGATGCCCTCATACTAAGTCACTTCTTTGATGGACTTCCCCAGTCAAAGGTTACATCTGCCTTTTCCATTGTTACAACCTCTGATGGATAATCTTCTGCAGATTCATCTAATCACTTTTACAAATGATTTATATTTTTTGGATGTATGGCTTCTTGAGGCAATGAATTCTACAGTTTAATTACACTTTGTGTAGAAGTCCTTTGTTTGCTTTTGATCTGTAGCTTGGTAATTTCTTTTGATGTTTCCTGTAGCTCTTGTAAGAAGCAATGAATTATTCCCTATTCATGACTTTACAGCCCTTGTCACATTGCCTTCCTCAATTATATATTTTCCATGCTGAAAGGCCCTAGATTACCCTATTCCCTGCTTGTACAGAAGCTGTTTCACACATTTACCTTGTTGTCCTGTGCCTATATTTTATTTCCACAAAATATATTCTGAAAGGGAAGTTGGCACATATGGAAATTTAGAAAATCTTCACCATCATCTTGAATAGCCAGTCTGTTAAGCTCAGTGGCACAAGCAGGGATAACTTCTATTTTCCAGGTCTATACAGGTTTTCCTGAATGAAACTTATTTTCTTCCCACAAATCTCTGTTCACTGACTTCCATAGCTGCAATGAATCAGATCATGGCCTTCAAAATGCTTCCTTCCCTGCTGCACAGCCTCAAAAGAGCCTGTCACCTAAATAAATCACAGATCATGTAGCTGAAACATAGGCCTGTGCCCAAAGATAATTCTTACTGGAAGCTACCAGATCAAGGTTGCAGAGATCAGAAATGTCAAGATTAACTGTCATCTACTTGTCTGTGGTGTGTATAAATTCCAAACTTTCTTCTCTTCAAACAGAAACTGTAATCTCCCCAGAAAATCTATTCTACAATCACAGAAAGTCAAATGTTTGAAGAGACTCCTACCAGCCTTCAAGTCCACCACCTCCCCCAACCAATGCAGCACTGAAGCAGAATCAGACTGCCCAAGTCCATGTCCAGACATGTCTTTGTCTTCAGCAACAGAAATTTTTCCAGTGACTGTCATCAGCATAGAAATTTCACCATCCCTCTTGACAGTCTGTTCTACTTGCTGAACCAGCTCCATTGTAATTTTTTTTTAATAGAATCTGAGCTACCTCATTATTGAATCTTGTGATAAAAGATTTTAAATTTTAGATTTTCTTTCCATTTTCCTGAAAGTGACAGACAAGGATGACAGACTTCATTTCTTTGTTGACTAACCAATGATGAGACATAGTCAACCAGAGTAGATTCTATTTGCAGAGTGGAGACCCTAAGTTCTGTACAACCTTTCACCCTTCTGCACCTTTGTCCTTAGCAAATATCTTTTGGTCTTAGCACACCAAGGCTCACTACTACTTACTACTGATTCTAGGTTCTCCTTTCATCCTTTCCCAGCTCTTTTTCATCTTACTCTCCCACATCAACCAGCTTTAGTCTCCCCAATCAGGCAAATTTCCCTGGTAACCTCATGTCCACATGATATTTTGCTCTTGTAACAGAGTATATAGTCACTCCCACTGTCCCCAGCTCAGGTATTTCTCTCCTCTTCTCACATCTCCTTGCGACCAGCAAGAAGAGCAGTGCAATCACAGGACAGCTATTTTCTTCCTTCACAGATAAGACAGCGAAAACATGGGGCAGAAGCTAATGGTAAATTTCTGCTCTCTTCCTCAACGTCAAACTTGCTACAGATAGAGTACCCAAAAAATTACCTACCTAGGCATCTCAAGAGGAAATTTAAGGACCTTTTTTTCTCCAAAAGGTCTATAAGGCTTATGTTTGCATGGTTCAAGTTGAGTAAAATTTCTCAGTTACAGAACTTCCTTATATTCACATCCAATGTAATATATATGTTTTTTTCTTAATCTGATTTTTACATCAAGTGTATTAGTTCCACCAAGGTCTTCATCCTTGAAAATAGATACATTCTTCTAAAGCATTAGTTACGGCACCAGAGGAAGACAAATTCTGTAACTTAATAAGAGCCTCTAACTGGCTCCTCAGGATCTGTCATGCATCAGTTTGATATCTGAAAATGAACAGTTAATGCAGTAACATTATTACTATGCAGCTGATCCTGTATGTGGAAAATGAACAGATCCCTGTTACGGAATGCTGGTGTATGTGCTCACATGACAGTTAGGGCCAGCCAAGTCCTAATGAAAGCACAACATTTCAGCAAATTGTTCACTGCTCTTATGAAGAACATAAGGAAAACTGCTCTGCCTAGAGGCATCTTCAAGACTCTTTCTTGTACATCCCACCCACTACCCTACAGTTTTCCCATTGCAATGGGAACAATTTTTGCTGACTGTTCCAACATTCAGTTCTTTCTGCCCTAATTTATTGTTATAGCTATTAAAACAATGACCAGCACACAATAGTAAAAGGAGTTAACTCCTCTTTTGTGGCAGTTCTTTATTTTCCAATAAATTTGAAAGATTTGCTGAATGAGAAGTTCTGATCAACTGTCATTTCATGTAGTGACAATTTCTTAATAATGTCTGTATGTTAAAATTTATATTCTGATTACTGTAGTTGATCAAGGAGTTCTGATAAATTCAGATGGCAGTGTTCCTTTTTTGTTGCTATTTATGTATCCTTTATTGGCCTGAAAACCTTAGTACAATTTTTATGGCATTTTTCAAATTGAGATGCTATTTCCAACTGAAATACCTGAGGAAGCTATTTTATGTCCTACTATGCTTATGGATCTATACCAAATCAGCCAATTTGTTCACTACAGGAAATAGTTCAAGAGTGATCTAAGACAGACTATGAGCTGGACCAAGGCTCTGGAGCCAAACTGGGAACAAATCACTATGGTTTAGTGAAACACACACTCTAATATTATCTTCTCTTTGAAATACCTACTTCTGTAATTTACTTTAAAATCTTGCAATAGTTCAGTTAGTGTCATTACTGTATAAAATTTTAGGGTCAACAGAAAATAACAGCTTTACATGTGCTGTTTTCAGGACAGCATTTCAGTCCAAAAAATGGCATAAAAACTGTGCTTAGGTTTTCAGGCCAATAAAGTAAGGAGGAAGGTTCAACTTCTACTGCCGTACCACCGACATCAGTCTCTGATAACATAATAAAATAGGAGGCATTGCTTTGGAGCAGCCCTCATAGAACATTTTGGAACATATCTGTATAAATTTCATCTTCAGTACTTTGAACTGGTCAAATGCAAATCAGGTCTGTAAACCTGCAGTAACTCAGCTGTTATTCTGAGCTAGTACACCATTCAGAGAAATTTCAGATTCACTCCTGCTGTTCTGGACAGTAGAATATTGAATTCTCCAGGTGACTGTATTATGTTCAGACATATAAATTTCAGGAGTTGTGGAGAGATGGGGAATGTGGTTTTTGTGTAAGGACTGCATATAGATGGGCAGTTATCATGGACAGCTCCAAAATACTTGACTTTGCTCAAGAAGACCTTCATCAAATAAATTCTCAGTATTTCTTAATATATATTTGCAGGCTGAGGTTTTTCAAAATCCTTTATCTGAATCTGTTTAGTTAATTTCTGTAGCAGCATAAACTACCTTCCTGATTAAAATGTCATTTTTCTGCCAAGATCTTTGTATAAAAATTCAGCAGTGTCTCAGAAGGATTGTTAGGTCATCCTAATGCAAAAATACACATTTTTGTTGCATTCTTCTGTTTGAAAACAGCTGGAATGATCTGTCTGATCTTTTGTCTCGAGTTTGAGCTGTAGAATGAGATTAAATTAGTTTGGCAAAAATTATAAATGGATGAAGATAGAATGTGAAACTTCAAGGTAAACCCATACAAATAAAGTTTGCTGATTTAAAATATCTGCTTTCCAAACTAATTGTATTTCATAGGCTAGGTTTAAATTTAATAAAAAACATTGTTGTATCTGTCTATTTTGATCTCCTGAACAACTCAGACCAAATGATTTCAACAAGTAAGTCTCTTTTTTTACTGGGGACTGAAATGAAGACTTCAAATTCCAGGGTACCATTACATACTCTGTAAATTGCTCCTATGATTAATAAATTACTGCTAAAATTTGCAGTTCTGAGTTCAAATTTGTCTAGCTTCATACTGAAAGCAATATAAATAGTGTTTTAGGGTCTTTTTCTGCTATCTAGAGGGCCCTTTTCTATCAGCAATCTTTCCACCATATACTTAGTTATAAATTTCCTTTTTTTTTTTTTAATTAATTGAATAATTATTTTGTCTTAAACTCCTGGTGATGTGCTTGTTCCTAGCAAGAAAAAACATTTCTTTTTTGAAGGCTTTTGTTTTTCATTTTGGTTTTTGGACTTTTTTTTTGCTTTTGGACATCAGGGGGAAGTTCTTTACTATGAGAGTGGTGAGGTGCAGGAACAGGCTGCCCAGAGGGACTGCAAATGCTCCATCTCTGGAGGTGTTCAAGGCCAGGTTGGATGGGGCCCTGGGCAACCTGGTCTAGCATTAGATATGGAGGTTGGCGGCTCTGCACGCAGCAGGGGAGTTGGAGCTTGATGATCCTTGGGGTCCCTTCCAACCCAAGCCATTCTATGAAAATATAATTCATGTACAGACACATAACTACGGTGTGCTAAATTTAATGCAAAACGAGTAAATTGACAAAGATATTTGCTACATTCATAACTGACTTCTCAAGTAAATTCTAAGCTTGAGAGTTTGAATAGCTTATATGTGCAGCAGCTTTCTGATCCCAGATCAAGGTTAGATTTTTATAGTTAATCAATACCTTGAAATATTTCAAGATGAGGAGAAATATATGTATGCAAATAAAGAAACTTAAAATCCTTACAGTTATTACCAAAATTATCTTATGCAGCAAGTGAATGAATTTCATCTCACTTTTATGTTCCTTTCATCTCACTTTTATGTTCCTTAAAGGAAAACATAAAAAAAAAAAAAAAAAAAAAAAAAGACAATAATTCTTCTTATAGCCAAAGTCATACTTCTTTTAATCTTTCTGACAGTGAGGTTTCTCATGGCTGGCTCACTGTGGAAATAATCTAATTAAACATATATTGTGCTTAAGAAATGGAAAGAAATTCCAATTTAGGAGCTGAAGTAACTATGAGAGAAAAATGAAACTTCAGAAAGCTGTGATGAAAACTCACTTATCTGTGGTTAGAATTAAAATAAAGCCCTGCTGTTGTTAATAGCCCTCTCAAGTCACTGCAAACATCTACTGCTCTTGAAGTAGGGACATTCAATAAGACCTTAGTTTTCTCAGAATTCCTTCTCACATTAATCTGTGCTTTTCATTTTCTCTTGGGATGATCTTATCCTAAGAGATAAGGTTTTTCTATAACCATATTCTCTAATAGTGTAACATGCATACCCCTCACTTCCTCCATCAAGAAAAAATACCCTTTTACCTGAGTTATGTCCCAGTTTAAAAATTTTTCTTTCTTTCTTTAATTCCACAGATCTTGTACTCAAAACTCTGAAGCAGTCAGTTCAGACAAAGTAGATGGTGGGTATATCAAGATCTTCAAAGATCTTTCATGGGATAAATCTATGTTCAAAACGTCTTTAGTCTAGAAAATCACTTAACCCAAATGTTCCCCCATAGTAGCTGACAATTACATGATTCTGTAAACAGTGGGCACTTGCAGCATCAAAGCTACTTGTAAGTGATCTGAAAACATTCTCAGTATGTTACATCTACTCTTGAGCCCACTTTTGAGCAGAAGTGATTGGTTTCAAATAGTCTCAGATGTGCACAAATTCCACCTCTCTTTCCAATCTGAGGTAGGCTGAGAAGTCCAAGGTTACATAGCCTAGTAATGCAAAAATTCAAATTTAAGACTATGTGAATTACTGTTAAGTCTATTTGTCAAGTTATTCATTTCCTATTTCAATTTGTGCCCTTAATCTTCCAGTCCTTCTTGCTGCTCTGATTTGACAGCTGACTAATCCTATTGATGGGTAAACAAGGGCATGGAGAAGATGATGCTTTCTGCCAAGGTCTTTGCCCTAGAGAATGTTTGGTTTCTAACCATTTCCAAATGTTTGTTCTTCCTCCTAATACAATCCTCTAGGATATCTAAGGATTTTTCTCCTGTGATCACAGGCTCTGCCTTACCCTCATGTGTATGTCTTGTGTGTGGCATCATGCTGTATAAAATCAAGTCTGGCAGGCTGTGAATTGTACTCCTATTATATGTATTTTCATGCTTATTAATTCTGATGGCTTAGGATCAGAGGAAAGCAACTTGTAGTGCAGAAGGGATGAGAGGCAGAGCCTGCAATTGCAAAGAGCTTGTTCTCAGCCAGAACTCTGCTGCAGTGTGGGCATATGCTGGTAGTTTCATGAAGAGCCTGCTGGGCAGTTCAGTACTGCTGGTTCCTGATCCTTAGCATGGCACCAAGCAATGTTGTTTTTAATATAGGTAATTAAAATGGCCTATTTGAAGGTACAGAATCACTGAAAAAGGAAAAGAATTCTAGCTGTAAGTTTGCCACCCCTTTCAACGAGCTGCATCAGTTCTTTTCCAAAATTGTTTAAAATACAAGCATATATTTATCAGATGCTGTACTATAAAATTGCAGATTCAGTGGTCATGGCAAATGGCTCTCGAGCTGGTGAAAAGGACATGAGAATGTCCATACCTTTTGGCTCAGGAGTCAGTGACAACTGTATAAATGTAGCCTGAAAGTTTCAACTTAACTGCAGGCAGTGAATGGCGCCATGTATACTGAAGGTACACCACAAATCTGCTTAGTTCTTCTTAAATTTGAATATCCAAATGTTGGGTATTGCTTAAAATGTGGTTCTTGTTTCATTAGAAAAATAGGATTATATACGTAGGATTATATGTAAATATATTTATTTGAGCATAATTACTTCTTGTAATATACTATAAGGATTCTGTCTACCCAGCCATCCAATTTATGCAATGGATCTGTGAGACATACTTCTCTTAGCATACTTATGCTTCTCTACTTCATAATTTTCCATTGATTACATTGTATTCCCATGTCTGCTTCTATAGAAGGAATCAAAAAACTTTAACTGATTTTTAGATTTTTAGGACTGGATTGACTGAAGCATGATAGAAAGATATAAGTAGATTGAAGCACATATTTTTTTCATATTCCTAAACTCCCTTTGTTTCTTGATCAGTTAGCAGCCATTATAGAAAATATTGAAACACTGCATTTGGATCTCACATTTATACAAATGCTTTTCTCTGAATAACTTTCAAATAGTTTATGTTTATAACCTGAAGTTGTAGGCAAAGCACATTTCAATTGTGAAATAACCTCAGTGGTATATCAAATGTTTAGAAGTTAAATGGTGAAACACAAATCATAGCCCTAAAACTGCATGTAACCATCTAAGAGATGCTTTCCTTTAATATACACATTTTCATAATACTGCTACATCATTTTAGTAACTGAATTTCCATCATGAGTTAAGACAGATGTTTCTGTCATCCTTCATTGTTAATTTAATCTATCAGGTTCCAAATTGTCTAGAATAACAAAGAATCAAAAATATATTCTAAGATATTTCTGCCTAACTCAATTTCTATATTAATAAATCCCTCTGGTTTCAGTAAAACTACACAGTCTGCAGAGTTCTCTCATAAAGGACAAAAAAGAATTTGGGAAGACCACAAGAATATTTTTATTTAAAGTTTTAAATAGAATTATTTATTTTAAACTGATCTTTCCCAACACTTCCATCAAGGCCATGTCACCTTCTAGAAACTGAACGAGTTCACTTGCTCAGTAATTTAGTGCCTGTCATCCAAAACTTCATAACAGACTTTAAATGCATTCTTAGCGTCTTACAGTTGCAGAGTTCAACAGATGATCTTAAATTATTTTGGTTGCATAAGGTTATGAATTGAATGAGAAAGAAAAAAAGTCTGGGTGCATGAACAGCCAATTACTGCCTTCCAGATGATGTGTAGTGGCTTTGTTGAGATAAAGAAACATGTTTTTGCATTTTTCTGCTCTGTGTTGCATTGCCTTACACAGAATCACAGATACGTAGGGGCTTAGAGGGCCCTCTGGAAATCATCTAGTCCAAACCCCTGCCAAAGCAGGTTCCCTTCAGTTTGTTACACCAGAAAGTGTCCAGGTGGGTTTTGAATATCTCCAAAGACACTCCACAATCTCTCTGCATAGATTGTTCCAGTGCTCAGTGCCTTATACAATACAATAAAGTTTGTCATTTCAACATTCAACAAGAGTCCTTCAGAGAGATGTTCTCTTCTTTCTCCCAGCTAGGTAGCTCTTTCCTTACAGCTTGCCCCAGGTGAGATATATGTGCATATACAGCAGTTTATTATTTTCTTGTCTCTCAAGTACCTTCTCAGCTCTGGAAGTTTCTGAAAACCCATGCTGAGACTCCATAGCACCAGTGCTTCTCTGCATGCCATGTCATCTCATCTCAGAAAGAGAGCTCAGCTCTGAAGCAAGCCTTTCTGCTTCTTTTATGTAACCTAAAGTTGTCTCCTCAGTAAAGCAGACAGCAAGGGAGTTTGCTAATATAAATACTATCAGTTTTCCTTCTGATAGTATTTTCTTCTTTTGCCACAGCAAAGTCTTTTCCACAGGTTTACCCAGGTCTGTAATATTCTACTGTTTGTGGTGATTTCAGTTTGAAATTACGTCACGGTGTAGTGAGGTGAATCAGGAGTTTTTCTGATTTGGGAGGCAGCCATAGAGATGAGGTGTGCTGCAGATTCTGTGAAATAAGTTTGGTAGTTCACTGTTGAAATACCTTATAATTCATGCTGTTAATATTTTATATTGGTATACTAGCTGTTATCTCATGTCAGAAAGAGACTAGTCACCTCTCCAAGACAGCATGTCATAGTGCTTCTGAGTATGAGCTTTCTGAACTGAATGGGCATTGCCACAGATTGCTCCATGGTTCTAACTCAGCAAAGCAGATGTTAAAGGGAATTGATCTTAAATAGATACCCAAATACCACTTTTATTCTTCACTGATATGAAAAGTCCAGAAAGTTTTAAGGCTGTCCTCTAAGAAAAAAAAAATTACTTTTCAAAGATAATTATTTCAATATATGGGTAGTGATTATCAATGGGTACAAGTGCACAAATCAGTAGAAACTGAAGTGTTAAGAGAATGGTTCAGTATATATGGAAAATATGAAAAATTAATGGAACAATTCATTCATTTTTCCCCTTATTACCATTTAGATGAGCTCGAAGCGAGCAGTTAGCAGAATAAAATGTGATTACTTTTTAAACTATTCAGAAATATCTGAATAAAAGGCAGTGTCTAAGGATTGTACCAAAGTATTTAGAATGCAATTTTTAGTGTGAACTTATTAAATATTATGCCTGAATAACAGATGTTTTAATGATGAAAAAGGATTTTAAAAGTACTAAAGATTAATTTCCGCTTTTAGGTGACTGAGAAGCTTTATAATTCCTTTTTGCAGCAGTAGTAACATCAGAACTTAGACTTTCATCAAATGTATCATAATTAATGACAGAGAGCTTGAAGCTCCTTTCTCTTGAGAACATACTATTATGAGATTGTTTTTTATTTGAGTTTTGAAGACAATTAATTTCCATGTCCTAGAACCATACAAGAAAAAAAGAAAGTTAAAAATGTTCTCTAATAAGCTCTAAAAACAAATATTGGAGACAGTATTTTTATTACTTTTAATCACATGATTTTTAAGGCTGATTATTTTGTGAACCATGATTTTTTATTTCAGATTGCTTGCTATTTTAACGTTATGGGAACACAGCCTCTACCAAAATATAAACACACACTAGGTCTAAAACAGAGTTTCATGCAATAAATATATATATAAATAGCCTATGCAATATCAGGACACTCTTTCCTGTGATGATACACTTCCTAACAACTGGTGTTACAATAGCATCATACTTGTGAGGCCACTCTCAGTAATCTTTGAAAGTTCATGATGATGTGGGCAGGGCAGGCTCCTGAGGATTAGAAGAGAGAAAATGTCTTCTCTGTCTTCAAGAAAGGGCAAGAAGGAGCTCAGTTAATTTCACCCTGATCTTTGAGAAAGTCATGGAGCATCTAATCCTGAAAACCATTTCCAGACACATGAAGAACAAGAAGGTGACCCTGTACAGTAAGCATGGATTTATGAGGAAGAAATCATGCTTAATCAACCCTCTATGCTTAGTTGAAAAACATAGTGGGTGAAGGGCAAGCAATTGATGTAATTTACCTTGACTTTTGTAAGGCTTTCAATGCTTTCTCCCATAACATCCTCACAGACAAGCTGGTGAGGAACAGGCAAGGTAAGTTTACAACGAAGTGGATTGAGAACTGGTAGAACTGTCAAGCTCAAACAAGTTGTGATCTAGGGCTTGAAATCCTGCTGGAGACTAGCCATTACTGGTGTGCCCTGGGCACTGATATTGTGATGGGGAAGAATGCACCTTTGTGAACATCATAGATGATACGGACCCAGAGGAGTGGCTGATACACAGATAGTTGTGCTGCCTTTCGAAAGGACCTTGAAAGGCTGGAGAGATCAGCAGACAAGCATGTCACACAATCCAACAAAGGGAAATTAGCGCCCTGCATCTGGGTTAGAATAAACCCACGTACAATAGGAATAAATGCACACAGGAATAACCAGTACACGCTGGAGGCTAATTGGCTGGAAAGCAGCTTTGCAGAGAATGATTCCTTAAGCTCTAGTAGTTCTATGAATTGCAGATCTTAGTCGGAAGAGCATCATGATGAAATGCAAGCAGTGAAGGAGATTTTTGGTATTTGTCAAAGATAACTTCTTGATTGAAGTTAGTGGCCCATACAAGGGACAGATATCCCGTTTGACAGATAACTCATTAGTCATTTTTTTCTTGTATTATGGAAAGTAAAAGTATGTTATTATTTATTTCTATGTGTTTCCAGTTATGCTAATTTATTTAAATATCTCTAAATATATTAGAGAAAACAGTTGCTATCAGTGCTGACCTTGTAGCATGCATCATCTTTTAGATACACTGTTCTGCTACATTTTACAGAAATCAATCAAACACTATGCAAATTGCCTTGTGTTTCTGGTTACTGAAAAACACTTTGCTCCGACCTTTTTTTCTAGCTTTGCTTCAATTAACGTCTGTTTAAGAGATTACCTCAGCCCTCAGAATTTGGTTGTAGGGTGTATATGATACTTCTCATACTTCATACTGATTTCATCCAAATAGTTTTTGAGTTGTTCAGCTAAACAGGACATCGGCTGTTGTGTGCACTGTTTTCAGTCAATAAAAAAATTACCCCTAGTGAAACTGTTTATTTGAAAAGAAGAGCAAAATATATTTATTCTACTGCTAATATTTTAGATTTCTTTAAAAGCTCACTAATAGCACTGAAAGAATACACTTGAAGAGCTGGCACTAGATTCTGTGGCATTCTCCCACCATGTTCATGAGCTACAAAAGGAATGTCAGGAAGTGTGGAAAATTTTACTGTACAAATTTCTTTGATAAAAATGGTATTCATTATGTTTTAGCCTGAACTTCCATACCCAGTATTAAAACCATATTTTTTCCTAATGTTGTTTGTTTGTTTGTTTGTTCCTCATACAGAGCATGGCATTTGAGGTTGAAATCATGAAATCTTAATGAGTGTCAGCTGCTTTGCTTTTCCCTAGCAGGTTTTAGACTTGCCATCAGGCAGCACTGGAGAACCAAGGGAAGCTCTTAAAAATAAGGGGAACAGCCAGACTACAGGAAGTAGGAAGGATAAGGACAAGGAAGTATAGTGATAAGCAGAAGATATCTGTTTTTTATTAGTGCAGAAAGCATAGTGCTTGCTCCAACTCTTGAAGCTTAGCAACTTCTTTAAAATGTCATCCTTGGCCAGTGAACAGTGACATTGATCTGGCAGAGATGGCGGGGGGATGACATTCTCTGACAAAGTGTTGTAGTGGACTTGAATGTACTGCATGCCCTTGTGTAACATATACTCTTAACCATCTGAAGCAGAATGGAAAGTTTCAGATCCTTCTAACTTAACATAAAGTACTGCTAGTAGTATAGAAACTGTGCAATGCTTTTTGGTGAACATATGCCTTCAAGATAGGTATTTTACTGTCCTGACTATTTTTTACTGCCTGTGCAGAAAACTAACACGAAGGGGCAGCTTAAGGCTCTGTTGGAAGGTCTCTTAATTACTGCTTCTACGGCAGAATTTATTTCCAGAAATGTTGTCACAGGTTTGAAAATAAAAACATCTCCTGGCACCACAAAAGCATTTGCAGATACCGCTCTCGAATGTGACAATTTTGAACAAGTTAGAGGAAAACAGAGAGAGAATATTATGCCCACTGACACCTAACAAAATGCTGTTAACACCAGAAAAAAAAAAATTGTAAGAGATATGTTTTGCATAATCTGCACTTACAGTGTGGAAGGAAGCCTTAATCCCCAAAAACTTTGGTTAAACTTATAAGGCATAGTCACATTGCTTCAGTTTATGCCAATTTATTATCTTTTTATTATTATTATTACTGCCACTGAGCATAGCCAGAGCATCTAGGGTTTCACAATGCAAACCTTTTAGCTTTTGTCTCTAATACGGATAGTGAAGATTCAAGTATTTTTCAGACTGAGATTAAGATCAGCAAGGGCCTGGATTGGATAAGAAACTAGGTAGGTAAGGCCTGTATAAGAACTCAGAGAAAAGTGAGAATCCAGCAGCTGTCAACTACCTCCCAAAAGCTGTAGCTAATCTTTTTTCAGCAGTCTGCTTGTGAGTCTCATGTGATAGTTAGTCTGGGAGGAGATCTGAGCACATCATATTCACAGCTGCTTCTTGAACTGCTCTGTTCAACATTAGTATGTATCCCAAGCACCTTCCTTTCCCTCTCTGATCTTGGCAATGGAAATGTTATGAAAGTGTGCTTATTCCCATTATGCCCTGCAGTGCTTATCTAGCCGTAATTTGTTGCTATGTGGAGGCCTATTTCCCCTGCAGGTAGGTAGCCAGCCCTGCATCAGTGCTCACACTGCCAGAAAAACACAGCATCAGAGAAAATTGCAACTTCCTTCCGTGCTGTAATTTCCAAGCACAAAGCTGTTATTCAAATATTACAGAAGAGGAAAGAAAAAAGGAGGAACAACTTGCTAACAGAGTACTGGCATCAGTGACATAATTTATAGAATGCAGACACATTACCCATCCATTCCTAAGATTACTAGCTTACTGTCCTGTTATCTTCACACAGAAGCTGACATTAAAAGCTGGAGTTGATAGGAAAAGGGAATAATGCTTTCAGATATTTTAAATCATCTCATCTTTGTTCTTGAAACCTAATAAAGCTAATAGAGAGTGGTAAGGGGTCCTGTAAAAATAAGGGCCCTTATACCTCTGTATGAATTTATAAAAAATCTTTCCTCTGCGGTTTTCAAAGGTCAGTGAAGTGCTGGCACAGCTGCCCATAGAAGCTGTGGTGCCACATCCCTGGAGGCACTCCAGGCCAGGTTGGATGGGGCCCTGGGCAACCTGACCTGCTGAGTGGCAGCCCTGCCCATGGCACAGGGTTGGGACTGATTGGGCTTTAAGCTCCCTTCCCACCCAAGCCTTTCCATAATTCTATGATCTCTACACATTAGGTAATGTCTAAATACAAGTAATGCGAGGCATACTATCTCTTTTCTTTTCAGTTATCTTCAGATAGGAAATTGACTGAATTTCTCATAGGTGAAAACACTGTTTTAGCAAATAACTGTAGCCTTTTTGTATTCAAAACTGCTGATATTATCTTATCCTAAAATATACTGGCAAAAATATTTTAATTCTTCAAATAGAATCTAGACTAAACTTTACACTAATGTCATTGACTCTTAATATTCATCTGTAAAAATTAATAAATTTAGAAATGCATTAGATGCAATTATCATAATTACATTTTACAAAGTTTTGAATATTTTGTCAAAAGAGTTCCAGAGGATCAAAGCCATTTATAATAGCACAATTTCAAATGTAATCCAATCTTACTGATAATGAAAATGAAAACAATCTAGAAATGATGTAGAGAATATGTAAGAGTTTAATAGGAAACAGTCTGAGGTTTTTTTCTCACTGTACATTTCCAGGTTGTTAAAGAACTTAAAGAGTCTTTTCAATGTTTATGCTTTTGTGACTTTGAGTGGCATTGTGATCCAGCCAGAATACAAGTTACATTCTGATGACATGAATCATTGATGTCTATTATGAAATCATATTAGCTCACATCTTAATACAACCTTCTATACCAGAAACCAAATAAGACACTCTCTTAGAAGGAGAATGCTTTATCTGCTGGCTTTGCTCACCTGTGAGACTGGCAGTTCTGCAGAAAAAATTAGTAACCACGTGATTCACTTGGAAAAACAATACACGGGGACACCACTGCAATTTCAACACATTGCTTGCATCTCACCTTGTAACAATCTTTTTGCTGCATTGGCCATGCTGCAAGAGTAGGAGAAAAAGAAGATTTTCCTCCTTTTTAATTTTGAATAGCAGCAAAACCGACTGTTTCATGGCAGGGCACAGGGAATGCTTTCCTGGAATTCTCAAAAATTTGCATACAGGCATCCAATTTGCACAGAGAAGCAAACTGATAGAGGTAGTAACAATATTAATAGGATTTTACCACCATCTTGTTCACCTTTCTGTTCTGTTTTTCATGCTTGACTCTACTACAAAGCTCTGTAAAACAGAAATATTTAACTATCTTTTTATCTAGAAGCATCTGACCCAGTGTTTAGTGTCATAAATACAAAATAAGTTACAAGTAATCATACTACATCTCAAAATGTAATTGAATTGCACCTTCATAGCATTATTTTTCTATACTGTTAACTTCAGATTTTGCATTATTTTACTAACTCACATCATGGCTTCCCAAGGCAGAAAATTACACATTATGAACTCAGTAAGTAGTTGAGGTTGAGTGCAGTAAGAAGTGAAGCACTTCCACGTATTTCAAGTTCAGCAACCACCACTGACACAGAATGCCCTCTCTTCTACTCCTCTTCATGCCTGAATGTAATACATTTAGCCATCTGCTTCTAACTCATGGGTCTCATGTAGTCCCATGCTTCTTCTCAACAAAGCTGGTTCTTAATCCTGGTGAGTTTTATTTATCTACCACTCAGTGGTGTAACTGAGATTATAGGGTAACAGAAATAAACTGGAATTCTGTGGTTTCCTTGTTAAAGCATCATTCCAAGCAAAATTATCTTCAAGGCCAGCTCAGGTTGTCAGAGCCTTGTACAATTGAGTTCTGAACATCCCTAAGGTTGCTGATTCCATAACTTTCTTGAACTACTTTACTTGTTCCAGTGATTATGTGCTTTTAAGGTTAATAATTTTTTCCTTAAACCTACTCAGAATTTTCCCTACATGTGCTTTCTCTTGCCTTTTCTCTGTTATGCTTGTGAGAAGTCATGCCCCCCACTGCCTGTAATTCTTCTTTAGGTGGTGCAAGAATGGATCATTCATGCAGAAAGAAAACAAATACAGAAAAAGAGGTTATTGATAGAAGGATTAACTGTGAGCAGTATTAGTTCTGATTTCACAGTTGTTTTGCTTGAGATACTTTTGGTCAGGAAAAATAGTTAATTCAAACTATTGTCTCTTTATTTTTCATTAATATCTCTTGTCTCCCTGTACCCTTAATCTTACAGCGTATCCCTTAGCAAATTACTCTTCCAGATTCATTATTTCACTAAAGGTCTACCAAAAAGGAAGTTAGCAAAATTAATTCTTATGTTTTGCATTCTGATAGCGTCTTCTCAAGCAATTAAATTATTTCAGAATGTATATTTGAATGCACAGTATTTGACTATTCAAATGTCAGAAAGATATTTTATCATGAATATGCTTGATCCTATCCAAGACAATTTCTCTAAAGTATATTTTCCAACCCCTGATATTTATTTTCTAAGAGGCTTTGTGATTTTCTGGATACAGGATGCTAGATGGTTTCTCTTTTGGACTGCTAATCACAGGCCTACTTTGCAGAATACTTAACAGTAGTCTATAGATGACAAGTAAGAAATGCGCATCATTTCAATGAAGACACCAGATATTCTCCTGGACTTGCTGAAGGAGTCTTCAGCTGTTCTGGATTCAGTTCAACTAGGAACCTGCAGAACAAGGCATATGACCTTATAGAGTAAATGCAGCTCATCTCTATAGAAAGGAGGTTGAGCTAAGAGATTTGAATTCCTTGACTTTTTTTAACTTCTTTTCTTTATTGAAAAGAAATTACAAGACAAGTGAAGTCCAAATTAGATTTGTTTTATTCTTGGATAAGCAGAAAACATAGCCTGATTGCAAGTGTTAAGACTGAGAATTATGAACTGAGATTTGGAAATAGCACTATATTGCATTAGTGTATCTTCCAATTGATGAAAGCTCAGAACTAGAAACTACTGCTGAATGAAAGGGAAATGTCTACTTAGGAAGAGAAAAAAAGGAAGAAGAGAGGAAAAAAAAAAGAGGCAGAAAAAAGTTCCTTTAAGTGATAATTCAGTCTCCTTGGGCTTTTTTTTTCCTGTTTGTTTTATCTAGCAGGCTGAGAAATATACTGTTACCTCCAGATTACAAGGTGAAGATAGCTTTCAGTAAAACAGGAAAAAAAAGTATTAATGAACTCTGCTGATAATATCCCTGGTAAAATGGATTGCCAATGGATTGCAGTGAAACGCCTTATTTACTTTGTATTCACAGAAGTTCTATGAAACAGCAGAACTTCATGTTCTACTAGTAGAAAATTAGGTTATCCATCCTGAAAGTGCTTCTTATGTAACAGGAAGAGTAAAATTGACAAACAAGTAATGTGGAAAAAATGTTTTGCTCTTGCATTATTGTTGTTTTAATAAAGGAGTTATACAAAATGTTCAGCTCAGATGCAAAACATTGAAATGCTTTCTCCATGAATTGATAAACTCTAGAGCCTCTCCACAAGGTCTTGGAGCTATTCCCTTCTGTATGCAAAAGGATGGAAAGTGTCATAAGGCAGTGGTCTGACAACGTATATGTTTCTCACTCAAATTACCTATAATATCATTACTTCATTGTTCAGTATAATTTCAAACCATAAGAAGCATTCTACTCCTACTGGCCTTAAATGGCACGCATTGGCCAAAGTCCCTAATGTAAACAGTACAATTTATTTTGTAAAGGATCCACTCACTCTCCTCTTCTTCATCCAGTTGCACAGATGTTCTGCCCTGGGGTAGATGCAGCATTCTTTCCAATCTCAGTAAAAAAGGCACAGAATGAAATGGTGTATTAAAAAAAAAAAAAAAAAAAAAAAAAAAAAGTAATGTAATAGAAAGAAAAATACAGGTAGTAAGTAAATCTTAGATCCTTTCAGATGCTGAGCAACCTGCTCTTGTATACCACTGAATGTGTAGCCCCAGACATATTGCCACATCACGCTGTGCAGATACCATCCAGTACATAGCTCCATTTACCTAACTATAAATTTGAAAAAATGTGCCTTTTTTTGACAAGTCTCTTTCTTTATGCCCACCAGACCATATCTACCTAAATGTATATGACTTTTATCCAGAAGCAGCACATACACAGAGCCTTCCAGCACTTTGCCCTCTATTGTTATATAGCTGGAGTTATGCTGCAATCATTCATGTGAACATAGCAGTATTTTAAGCACACAGCCTAGTACAGATGTCAGAGCTTGCTGACTCCTCAAGCACAGTATCTTCCATAAGACTTCAGTGCAGAAGTATTTCTGTTCTGCTTCTCTTGGAGAAGCCAAGACAGAGAAAAGCATACAAGAAAGAGGAGTACATACTGGAAAAGGGATGGTGGCGGGATGACAGCCTTTGATAATTAGTGTATCTTTCCATTCTGGAAAATCTAATGGGACCTAGAGTTCTCAACTTTTATCATTATTCTGCTGTCAAAAAACATCTGTGAAACAAGGGCTGAATTAAATAGAAGATAACACCAGCTGTTGGTATTAGTCTTTTCATCACCTTTAGTGACAAGCAGGTGTGCAAGAGATCTGCTTGTGATGAACTGTGTGACTAGCCCCTCTGTGATGAGACTTTTCCATTTTTAAGCATAAAATAGAATAAAAGTTTATAAACATCATACAATGAAATGTTGTGAGAAGAGTAAAACATAAAAAGTTATCAAGTACAAATGTTAATATTCCCTTAAAAAAAAGTCTTTTTTTTTTTCCTCTTAAATGCCTGATTAATTGCACTAGATATATCTGTCCTGTGGATGAAACAGGACAGCATAATAACAGAGTCAGTAGAAGTGCCAGATTTTGAAGGGATGGTGTGATCAAGGAAGGGGCCATATGAGACTCAAATTGATTTCCTGATTGAGGAAATTAAATGCTAATTAGTAGATTTCATATGCAGCCTTGCCTATTCTGTGGTCATGTAAGGCTGCCTGTCAAACTACTCGATGAAATTACCCGAAGGGGATGATATCTATATTTTTGAATTCCTTAACTTGAATTCATTTTTTTCATTTTCAACAGTACAATGTATTTGCACTTCAAATGAAATCAATAATGCAGTTTCTCTGAACCTGTGAGTATCCTTCTTCTTGGGGTACTGTGAAGATACAATAGCAATGTCTCTTGCTTACAAATGTTCGTAATATTATGACAAGCTTCAGACAAAAGCTTATGTGGAAAATTTTGTTTTCTTCTGAATGGTGTATCGCAAAAAAGTTCTCATAAAAAAATAAGGAGAAAAAAAAAAACAAAACAGGACAATGAAGAGGCACTTGCTTAAATTACCTCCAGCTGATCTATACACTGAAAGACGTAGTACAACTACAGGGGACATCAAATGAATAAGGCTCACAGTGGACTGGGTCAACTTCAAGGTTCAAAATTTCACTATTTTCGGTTCCTAAAGCCATAAATAATTCTTAATTCCCTGCAATTCTGAGTATTTCCTGTCTAAATCTCCAATGAGAACTGGGCTCTTACAGTTCTGAAGACGTAATCTGCTGCCATTAGGAGACAAAAATGCATGAAAAAAACTATCCTCTCACGTTACTACTAATACAATATGAACACTCCTCTTGCCCTCTATTTTGCAGCAGGAGCTGCTGTTTTGCTACTATTTCAGTGAGAGGAACTCAGACTCTGAAACTGTTCTTCCTTTGGTCTAACACTACTAAAAAAAAAAAAAGTATTGATGATCTGGGTCCCTTCAAATGCTGAGAAGCACAATTTATTCAGCATCAGCATCAAACAGGCCAATCAGGACACTGCATGCCATGAAGATCTCATCCACAGAGAGATTACTCAATATTTTAATATTTTGAACTACTATGGGATTATGCAAAAAAAAAAAAAAAAATCTGTTCAGCAATTCTGCTGTCAAAAGAAAGGAATCCACATGAGAACTTCTTGCTATGCTTTCTGATGAAGGCAGTGACCTACAGGTGGTATAATCACCAGTGTCAAACCAAAGCTTGCTCAAACCTTACAGAATCGAATTGGTTACATTAAATAGATGAGCTTCTTATTTACTTAGATACATATATAAAGCAGTTTTTCTATATAATCATTCACAATTCACAGTAGCTGAAGATCCATTTAACAGGAAGTCTGTACTTCAGCCTGCCTGGGCTGTACATTTCTTTCACTCTTTGATGGGTAACCTTGCTCTAATCAGGTATCAAAAATGGTGGAGTTTACTCCTCCTTGCAGAAAACTGGCTGTGATAACAACAGAATGCAAAAAAGAAAATTTCTATTTCCTATACATGGAATCTTCTTTCTTTCCTTTGTGCAATCCTTAAGGATCTTTCCTTACAAAAATAGATTATTGACAGAGGAAGAAAATAATTTAGTTATTCTATTATCCCAACTTTCTCTTTTCAAAAGCAAAATAGCAATAGTAAGAATATTGAAAATTTTGCTGAAGAAAACAAGGTGGCTTCTATCTGTGCAGCCTGTGAAGGCAGTACCAACAGGCATAGAATTCTTTACTGTGAACAGCACATTGGCACATAATTTCTCAGTTTACGATGACATATCCTTCCATTCAAAGTAAAAATAGCATCCAATCATATTTATCTAGCATTTATGTAATTCTTATCTAGAGTTTCTTTCAGCTGTCTTTGAAAAAAAAAAATCTTACATAGGGCTGTGAAATATTATGTGATAACATTCTACAAAGCACAGAAAAAATATTTATAGATGCCTTTGGTTTGTAAGATCATATTCAAAGAATTATAGAGTACTGTAGGTTGGAAGGGATCTTAGAAGATCATCCAGTTTGGTCACTTCTCCCAAATAGAACTCGCTTTTTTATTGTATCAGGACTTGTTGCATCACATTTCAGAAAGCTCTCAGAGACTGTGAAGGTGAAAGTAAGTGGCCATTATAAGCAGGAATGAAATCCTGCAGTGATGTGTAAAGGACAAAACATCCAGCTGCTGGCAAGGAAATGCTTTGTGCAAAATAATCACTTCATCTCTGTCTTCATCCTCAAGGGACTCTTGCAAAACTCTGTATACAGGTGCACCTGAGAATGTGTAGTACTAGGACATCAAAACCCTTGATTCAATGCAGATACTTGCTCTGTACTTCATGGAATACTCTCCCTACTTCTTCTCCCTGTACACTAATATGCTACCTACTCTGAAGAATCCAGATCCTTTTCCTTCCAAAGTTACTCAGAAAAGTATCTAGCCTCATTGCAAGCGTTCTGAATTCACAATTGTGCCTGAAACCTATGCTCCTGGAGAAAGAATTGCCTGCTCAAAGTTTCTTTGTTATTTGCTTCTTTAACACTTTACAGAGGATGCTGCTGGAATATCAGAATTCCAGTACTGGGCACTGCCCTAATATTTCCCAGATCGACTTATGCTGGGCAGTAGCCCAGTGCATTGGGTGATTTTAGGCAGTACTCCAAAGCCATGCCAGCTTATTCTACCCTTGAACTCCTAACATTCTTCCAGATACAATGCATCCATCCTCCAGCTCCTTTATGAGCACAGAGGCAAGTGGGAAGGGGATACAGCTCCCTAAAAACTGGACATATTTTTGGAGTCTCATATATACTTATGTATACACAGAAATGGAACGTGTGATACAAAGGATGTTGAAGCTACATGTGCCTTTGAAGGGTATCAGAAGACATTTTTAATGTCTGCCTTCTCTTGAAGTAAATCAGAATGTGATAAGCAGCCACAGCCATATTCCAGGTTATACATTAGTGCTATGTGAATCGGTGAGGAACTAGACTGTGTTCAGCAACAATACAAGTGCCTTCCAAATTCAAAGGAAACTGGCCAGGCAAATATAAACTCCCTAGCACAGACTGAAAATAAATGAACAGTCACAAGAGAAGATAATATAAGAGATATTTCTACACTAAAATTACCTCATAATCTAATTTATTTGTGGCCATTTAAATTATTAAAACATTTGAAGTGCAGATGAAGCAAAGGTCACTGAATTCCTCCATGCGGAAAAAAATTGCACCCACTGACATTCACTGATGCTTGCTGAATGTTTATGAAGACCAAAGAGTGGAAGTGAGTACAGTGATGTGGTGGGTGGTGCATTTCAGCAGTGGACACAGCTGCAGTGGGTTACCTACACTGGTGCAGATTTTTATTAGCACTGCACGTAGGCTTTTCTTTATGGCTGACAATAATTTACAGCTAATGCTGATGACTGAGTTGAAAGGTAATGTAATGTTTTATAGCTGAGATTTTGCTCTATCACATAGTGTTATTGTTCTTTGCATTTGTTGTAGTTTCCATGGAAATATATAGGAGGCATTACTTCTGAAGCTAACTACATATGTAAGGAAGAAAAAAAAAACCAGCAACCTGCTATAAGAACATAATTAACAAAAGGAAAACTTGAAAAAAATAAAAGATTAGCGACAAACGGATGATGAGTTGAGCAAGGTCATGTCTGCTGGATATACTGCTGCTCAAAAGCACAAACTAGTACTCAAAAGTTGAAAAATGCAACATAAGCAAAGCACAAGAACTGGTGAAATGACAATATATTATGATACTCCAAAGACAAGATGTAAATAATGGAGCTACATAATGAAATGAAGAACATCTCTAAACATTAAGAAGAGAAATGCAAAATTTGAAATGTGTAATGTTATGTGTCTGAAGAGGTTGTGTCGAAGGAAAATTACAAAAAGGAATGTTCATTATGCATCTGTAAATAAAAACTTAGCATGAGACAAAGAAATTAAACTTGCAGTGAGATAAAGTTATTTAAATGACTAACAAATACGAAAAGTATAAGTTTATTGATGTGCAAAAGAAGACACATGTAAAAAAGAGGGAGATTTGAAAAATCATAGTAAGATGGTAGTAGAAATGTATCCTAAGATGTTAGAAGTTAATTGAAAAACATGAGGAAATGAACATGCATGGAGAAATCTGAAACCTTTTATTCAAAATGCTGTGCATAATCTGTAATGGGCAACAAAAAGGAAATTGAGTAATAAGTAATGATACATGAAATTCCTAATTAGATCCAAAAGTACATAATGAGAAATTGAAACAAAACCAAGCAGTGAAATAAAAATGAACATGCACAGCAAAAGCCAAAACTGGAAACTGGAAATGAGATGTAAAAAAGGTCTCATATTGAGATGCAAAATCAAAAAAGTGGGTAATGAGATGTGAAAAGGAAAAATCATAATAGGATTTGGCATCAGAAATGGCAAAGTAAGTTGAACATTTGTAATAAGCAATGAAATACAAAATCTGAATTAGTAATGGCAGGCAAAATCAGAACTGCACCTTAAGATCAAAGAGGCAAAATGAAATAAGATTCAAAGTTAAGTACTGAATCATGTAATGCATTAGGGAAAATACATAAGGAATTATGAAAAATTAAACACAGGGTGAAATGCAAAAGTGAAATCCATAACAGGTCATGAAAAGTCTGTTAAAAGTGAAGAAAACCCCCCAGTGTATGGCATAATGTAAATTGAAATCCACAGTGATGGTCTAGAAAATGAGTAATTAGATGTGAAATCAGAAATATAATGATTTGTGATAATGATCATGCATAACGACAAGCAAAAACAAGAATTGAAGTGCTAATGCAGCATGACATGTGAAGCACCAAAGGAGATACAATAGCTAAAATGCATAATGGGATATGGAAACAGAAACATACAACAAAGTGTGAAAAAGAAAATATACTAACACAGAAAAATGTTGATAATGAAACAAGTATAGCAAAAGTTGTTGACTTTTAAGAACTGAAGCACATAAAGCAGAGTGAAATGGAACAGTATAAGTGCTGAATTGTCAAAACTGAAATATGGAGAGGTTCCAAGCAGGAATTTCACACCAATATTTGAATGATAGGGTTAATTACCAAGTCACTGGCTGCTGTGGGCTGTGTAATAGGAAACTCTATTCACACATAAGCATTTGACAGTCAGTGATACCATATCATAATGTGCCAGCTACATACTCTTATTATGTCACAGCATTCGAGTTCACTGACAGATTAGGTAGGAGAAGCAGCCTCAGGAATTCTGCCTCAGGCATGTCAAGGCCGCTGAGCACCTCATTAACCACAGAGCAGTGTCACAGGATCTGTGTGCCCAGGCCTCTCAGCAGAAATGTGCATGAGTTTTTTATGTACAGATCTACAAAGAATTAGTGATTTTGTGCAAGTTAACAACATATATACCTAATGGCTTAAAACTATTAAAGAGGAAAACAGCAATTGCACTACATATTTTACTGCTTATAACTTCATTCATGCCAGACAGCATATAAAAGGTTAAATTCCCAAAGCAGCAACAGCATATTTGGCCTTGAAGCGGAGCTGCAAGCCTTGTGAGAAACGAGGGGTCTGCTTGGCCCTGACAGCGTCAGGGTGTCTCCAGCCTGCAGGCTGCTGCCTTGGCCTTCACACGTGTGTACTTAATGTTCTCCAGTATGTACCCAAAAGGCAATGTGACATCTGCATCATTTCATGCCACCAGGATATTCCTGTCCCACTTATTTTTTCAAAGATTCCATGGAGGCAGGATGCAGGTAGTGCTCATCACCCCTGCAGAGGCTGCCTATAAAGAGGAGAACCTCTGAGTCCCAGAGAGGAGCAAGACTTAGACTGTGCAAGAGTCATACTAGGGAGATGACACGTTGTCATACACAGCGATATATCCTGCTATATATAATATATATATAATAAATAAATATAATAAATATATATATATAATGCTATAGCTAGAATTACTGAAAAGAATGGAAATAAATAGCGCACCTTTATTTCTGGCAGTCACTTTGGATCAGGAGGCCAGAGTGTAACTGTAGCAATTTATTATATCCTCAACATACATGTGCCAAGGAAATGAGCTTTGCAGTCCTGCCTCGGACCATCTTCCAAAGCCATCTCTGCCTCAGCTCCAGTCAAAAACAGGATATGAAGCCTTAGCTTCTAGAAATGGTGGTTGACAAAAGGTATCTACGTGTGTGTGAGCAACCTGATCTTATTTGGTATTTCTCTCTAAATATGATATGTGCTGTAAAGTCAGGACAGCATTCAGTCTTGGTTCAGAGGATGCCGTGAAAGAACGCAAAGAGGTCTTCTTAGTGGTGATTTGGAATAATTACAGTCAAATATTTCTGCACAAGTGGTTCAGAAGATTCTCTGGAGAGGAACAGTCAGAGAGAGTTTTCTAATAAGAAGAATTGTATATCTTCTGTCTTAATCCAGATGCTTCTTTTCTCAGTGTCAGCACAAGCACAACATGATCCCTGAATTCTTGAAAAGATCAACACTGGATTTTAAACATCCAGGTCCTTTCTTCTTAGATCCATTACCAAGAAAAGAGAAAATCCTCACAGAGAGCAGTCTGTAAGCTAAGCTTCAGAGAAAACTCTGACGGCAAGAAAATTAGGATTTTACCAATAATTCTGCTTCCAGTATAATAGCTTGTAAAAATTGTTCTGACAGGAGGCAAAACCCTCAATGGCATTAAGCTCATTAGACTTATTCAAAAGCAAAAGTAATACTGTGATTAGTGTATACTGCATGCATTAAGACCATAATGAATAAGAATACAATCTGTTGCCAGAAGCAGCTGGTAACTTGTCTCATGCTGTAGAGTCAACCCAAATTACTCACTAAAAGGCAGAGCTCTTTAAAAAATGCTGGTGCTGTTTGGGATTAGAAATAACACAAAAATACAGATTCTGATAGAAAAGATAATGAAGTTAATAGTTGAACAGTATATAGATGCTGAATGCACATGATTCCCTTATCATTCAGCTGTATACTTCTGTTCTATATTCCAGGCACCCTTCATTTATACTGTTAAGTAAAACACTATTAAAAACAAGCTCAGCCAGAAAAGGCTCAGATTATTTTAAATAAATAAGCATTCAGCAGAAACTAATGGGGCAAGAAGTAAATTTTTTTCAGAGCTGAAGAGCAACATGAGGATTGTATGTCTTTGAGACAAACTATGCCATACAGCACTTTAGTGTTCCACTTCATTAAAAAAAATATTGAATTAGATTTCCTTTCCAAGAAAATTAAAATATTGCAAAATATTTTACTCGTTAACTAATCTAGATTAAGGAAATACAAATCTAAGTCACCTTTATGTGTTCTAGGGGAAAACATTATTGAAACAGGCTCAAATCTTGAAAAGACGTGTATATCTGAACTAAACCTAAAAAAATAAAATAAAGATACAGTTATCACGCATCACTTGTAACCCATCTATCTCCTTTATATAATCACAGAATCAGAATTGTTTGGGTCGGAAGGGACCTCAGAGCCCACATTTCTTCTGCCATGTTATCGTAACTGAAGGATGTGGCTAGGAGGAGCTTAGTATTTAGCAGTTCTGATACATGAGATAATAGAGTTCCAAGTGAGCTTCGACTGGCTGATAAAGACAGTTTTGAATCTGATTTGAAATGAGTATAAAGGATTCTTCAGAGGTCTCACTGAGCAATACAAGTAAAAATTAGTGTTCCCATTAGAAGTCATGGCTCTCACTCTGCATTTAAATGCATCCACTAACAGTTTATTGGAAGTGGGGCAGGCTGACTTTCAAAAATTTTGTTAGTTATAAATAAGTAACAAAGGGCATATTTGGTATATATTTCAGATGGACTAATTTTTATTATAAATCTTGTTTTCTGTTAATTACAACTTTGTGACTCTTAAGCTGATTGGGCTTGAATTCTTTCATCTGTTAACTTGCTTCAGTTGACTGTTACCTTTTTTAATTTTTATTTTACATAACGCAGCCATTTCCATGACCTATGTGCTGAAGCACAATCTCCCTCATGCTGAAAATAGTAAGGGGGAAATATAAATGAATCCCTTTTATAAATATTTCTTTGAAATGCTTCAGTATTTTTGCAGATGCGGCCTTCACCAGGTATAGTCCACCACCTCACCATTCCATATATGAAGCAAAGAGCATGCGCTCCATGACCCACAGAGCAGGGCTGTATCTATCCCACTTCAGTACTGGGCTGCAGGATTTTTTCTGATAAAACAGAAAGGTACTCTAAGGTTCCCAGTGCTACCTCTGACAGCAAAGAGCATGGGATGGATGGGGGAGAAGCACTCTTCCTCTGCCTGTCCTTTTCGAATGGAAATGGGAGTCCTCGAAGCAGAGACAGGCACAGAATATGTATGTATACATATAGTGACATTTCTTGCAACCATATGGGAATACCACCAGAAAAACGTATGTTTCTTTTCTCTTCTTTTTTCTTTTTTGTGAAAGCAAATTCATACACAACCATCTCTCTACACAAAGAGACAGAGGACTGTGCTGTGGCTTCCCAGGCTCCAACCAGCTGATGACTCACACTTTAGGGAGGGCTGGATTCTTTTGAAATGTTTCCCACTAAACTCTAAGGCAAGAAGTCTAATTACTCTTTATGCTTTAGCACACTTAGAAGAACAGCGTGATTTGGAAATGGCTCTTTTCACAGAGTGGCTTTGTAGAGCACATTTGAAAGAGACTGCTTCCCTAAATGTAAATGTATGAATTCCTCTAATTATATAACTGGGGAAAGGAGGCTTTTTTTAGATCGCCGATATCTGAAGAAACTATGAAAGGACAGGACTGCTTCTCCCACTGTTCCTTTTTAGTGTTTTCTATTCTAGTCCTAAACACGAATAAACCAGAGAAACTTCCAGCACTTTCTTTTTGTTGTTAAGTCACTAGATGCTATTCTTCAAAACATATATATTTTTTAAGTGTCAGTTTCAATCCCAATTACACAACACTATCACACTGGAGCCCATCAGCATCATCAAGTTGAGTTCATAGGAGCAGAAGTAATGTCTCTGGGACTTCCTACTACAAGCCTTAACTTGTCTTTATCATGACAAGTAAATAACATTCCTGTAGTAAGTACAGCATCTGATTGCATGAAAAAGCTGTAATAGAAAGCATATTTTAAGTTTCTGTTAACGCAATTTCATAGCAGGAAACTGGAAAAACAAGCATCTGATCCGAAACTGAAAAAACAAGGATCTGAACCTCTGCTTGGAGGTGGGAGCACCTTCAAGACTGAATCCAGATATCTCTGATAGGATTTACAGGGCAGGGAAGGTTTCACTGCCAGTCAGCTGCCACCTATCTCCCCAACCCTTCTGTTGACAGTATCAGGCAGAAAAGAAAAAAAAAGAAGAAAAAAAAAAAAAGGTGTGCCAATCTTTCCTATCTGCAGGAGCAGATACAGTCTGGAGGTATTAAGAACTCAGAGTCAATGCTTATCACACAAGTACTGAGTACCTGTCTGTCAGAAGGAGATATATCTGTTCTTCCCACAATTGGTGCTAGCAGGGAATTTGTGGCTTCTCAGATAGTTCCCAGGACAGCTGTAGTGGAAAGATCAGGTACAGAAGTGACCCAAACACCCCTGAAGAAGCCGTCAGTCAGCTGTCAGTTTCCTCTTCCTCCAGATACTTCTCTTCCTAATGCCACATTATTCATTATCATCAGTGCACTTGAGCTCCTATTTAAATGAGCAGCCACTGAAATTTCCACAGCTGGAAACCAAGTCTCTCCACGGCTCCCTGCTGACTCTCTCTGCTTCTGCCACCTCATTATTTTGTGAGCAGTAGAACAGAAGGCAGAATAGTGAGAGATTTGCTCTGCAGCTCACTGGAGCTCTGCTTTGCTTTGCTGAGTTTTGTTTTGAGGATTTCTCATCACAGGAGAGTTCACCCTGTAGAGCAACTAGCTTGAATAAAGGAAAGTCACGTCTACACCCCTATCTATAGGCTCAGGTAAATTATTTTTTGCTCTAGAAACTATCATGTCTTCATTGCTCACAATTTTCTTCATTAGGTAAGTCAGAATTAGTTCAAATGAGACTATCCATGTTTTCATTTGCTCTGCAAGTTTCCCCTCTATCTCCTCAGTGGGGAAAAACACTGGCAAAACACCGTGGAAACAGAACTCTGTATGGGAACTGTTGAGTCACAGCCTGAACCACTGATTGATCACCTGAGGCAGATTGAGTCAGCCATGGGAGCACAGGTAAAGGCAATTCAACTGTGTGACCAGAAGGGCTGGAGCCCAACTGCATCTCTCCTAGACACCTTTTAAGGGCTGACTGCCAGTAGGGAAGGATCTCTGTCTAGAGAACCCTCCTCTTTGTAGTCTTTCCTGTGAACCTAGATCTTTGGATGTAGGTTAGCATTCCTTCCCTGTTTGTTTCTTTTCCTATTTTCACCACAATAATCTTTCCAGTTGTAACACCAACTGTAACAAACTCAATAGATTTATTCCCTCCTTTCATGTATACCAGATTTCTGGAGCGCTGGTGCAGTGTTTGAAAGAACTGTTATAAACCTTCCTATTTCCCCCTCCAAAATTGTTCTTACACTTCTTGGTTGGACTGGATAATCTTGTAGGTCTTTTCCAACCTTGGTGTTTCTGTGATTTTTTTTCCTCCAGTGAGCTATCTGTTCACTGGAGAAAAAATGCCCATGGCAGCACAACTTACATATAGCTTAACACATGAAGATATGTAAAAAGACTTTGCACATATGTATCATCTTTACCCAATAATTAAAATGTTCAGTATTGGTTCACTGCAACCCTTAAGAGATTATGTTTCTCTGTTATTGTTCTGTCAATTATAAACATATGGATGTGGTGCATGCAGATAAGAGCTCTGAAGGATTTACCTCTAAGATAATGAACCACCTTCTTTGGTGGCAGAGTAGTAGGGCAGATAAAGTGCTTAGAAAAAGAACATTTCACTCTGATGACCTGACCCCTGATTTCACTGGTGATTTTAATGTGAACAGGCTGTAGCTGGATATTGGATATGCTCATAAGCAGTGTCAGGGAAACTTTGAAATCAGGTCTGCAGATTTGCATCTGCTTTCAGATGAAAAAGTAAAATGTTTGTTCCTAGAACAATCATTTAGGCAATAACTCAAATGGCACTACTGTTTTTGTGGGCTCAATCTGGTTTGCTCACTTGGACTTATTTTGATATTCCTAATATCTATGTTAAAAATGTGCATAGGTTGCACCAGCACGTTCCTTAGGCTGGTAGCAATTTAGGGAAAATTAGTAAAAGCTTTGTATTAAAGGCTTTCTTCTCAATAAGATTTCTCTATTAACAGAGGATTAAAATTAACATTTATAAACATAAAATAGAAGCAATTCAGTTGGCAGATAACTTCACAAATAGCTGAGCTCCAAATACATTCAGAGAATCGCTGAATATCTCAGAAATAATGATGTGCTTATTTGAGGGGGGCAGGAAAGAAATTCTAGAAAATAGAACAATGATGAGCTCTCATTTTCAGAAAAATGGGGAGAAACTCCCAGCATATTTCCACAAGTGAATAGACTAACATTAGGACAGTTTCTCTAGAAGCATCTAAAATATTATGTGGGTTTGGCGCACAATCAGTCCTTTGTATAATAGGATCTTTAAGTCTCAAGATAGGGTATAACACCTATAACTGCATTCTTGGAGCAGACTGGACTATGAGGCAGCAGGTACTGCATGCAGGTCTGTACAGATGGAAGATACCACAGGCAGCTGGTCTTTTGTTCTCCTTGTGGTAATTTCCTATTATTCATCTAAATGAGTGAAGATGTTACTGAGGAATGGGGAGGTAGTATAGAATTTTACAGTAAATAGATTGCCTTTGAGGAGAAAGATATGAAATCACTTTGGTCAATAAATTAACCATAATATCGTAGAAAGTAGAGTTTTGTTTGTGGCAGTGCTGATGAAGGAAGCGAAAACATCTGAAGGAATTAGGAAAAATAGTCATATCAAAATCTAGTGAAAGCCTTCACTGCCAAATGGAACTTGGTAACTCAAACTCTTTAAAACATTGTTCATGTCAGAATGTCCTTAATACATCCAGTAAAAGAAATAAGTTCTGTCACTGGCTCAGACACTAAGCTTGTTTTTCTTGACTGGAAATTATGGTGCGCTGATCCACAGTTTCTTCTGCACAGTCAAATATATTGCTCCCTGGTCTATCTTAAACAACTCCAAGTAATACAGGTACAGACCCAAGCACAGCCTGAGAAACTAAGCCTTGAAAGTTCTGAATCATGGACCAAAATTAGATAAAAAAGCAAGGCCACTGCAACCCCACCTCCCCAGGTCAACCACCAGCAAAGCTAAGCATTTATTCCCAGAAGGTACACATTCATAAATGCAGAAAATGTACATATATATCTTCAGACCTGTCTTGTCACTATATATCTGCCTGATCCTGTCTCTGACCTACAAATTGGCTTCCTGACTTGGCTTTGGACCTGCAACATCGCCATGAGCTTGCCCAGTGATTTGGAGTCTTGGTTGGACTTGACTCCTTAGATAATCTATTTCTGTTGATCCCCAGATTGTCTCTGGGACATCACCCAGACATTGATGTCTAAGGCTAGCTCCTGAAGGGACCCATAGTACATACGTGTGTTTGTCTAACTGGAAGATGTGAGTACCAGCAACTGGAGAAGGACCATCTCTCCTCAGGACATCAGGATTGAAGAATCCTGAAGATCTCAGAGCCTGAAGAACCATATAGCCTCTAATACAAAGGACTTGGTCAGGAGTGCCTCAGGACAAGGCCCACTGGCTTTAGCAGCCTTCTGAAAGCAAGGATGGCATGCCCAGGAAGCCCAGTTCTATCTGCTAGTTATCAGGTTTGGGAAATCTATTTCATTACAGATTTTGTGGAGGCTTGAACTCTCTTCATAGACTCATTGTGTCCTTTTGTTCCCACAGATTTAGTATAAATAAATCAATAGATGAGTGGCATACAAAAGGAAGTGGCGAGTCAGTACATTTTTCCTCTTTATTACTTCTGGGAAATGTAGTGTATTTGCAAAGAAATTGTGCAAAGACCTTGGGTTTTACAGCTGCAAGAGAAAATATTAATAGTGAAAAAATCACCCATACAGGCAATGCTCTGGATGGATTTTAATCAAAGACAGAGTAAGTTACTATGAGAAAGTATTAATTATGCCTGCAGTTTTCATATAATTCTATCTGTGAGCTTGAAATTCTTGCTTTCTTTACCTGTATACCTGAAGTCAAAATCCTGATCTACAGCCCATTTATGTTTCAGTGGAAATGATTTTGACCTATGTCAAGTTATTTTAACGCTACACAATTCTTCACATACTGAAAATTTTGACTGTCTCTCTCAGAGAAATCGAAGGCACACAATTGCCTTCTGTGCTGCGGCTACTACTGCAGTTTAATACATTAAAAAACATTTGAGATGATTAATAACCTTTTGTATGGAATAGCCCCTGCTTCCTTTGATTTACTACCAGTATTCTGTAATAAGAAATATTTCTACTATATCCATGATGGGTCTTAATCAGCCCTGTTTCTGCCATTCCTATGTCTTAGCTAGCCAAGGAGAAAGTATTGAGTTGTAATTCTTGAAAATAGGAGATGAAATGTGTCAGTAGCATGCCAGTATTCCTGATTCATAGTAACATAGACCTCTACAAAGAAGACTACCACACATCACATGAGCAACCACACCCTACAATCCTTAATCAAGAAAAAAAAAATCACTACTGCAGATGATTAAGTTGCTTTATGATTAAATACACTGTACCGACTCACATTCTTTACTTTTAAAAGCTTAATTCACTGTGAAAAAGTTATTATTCATCATGACATTCAAGCACACCACAATTTTCTTTCATTCTGTATAAATAAGCTATAGAAAAGGAGCAGATTTAGTGGGAAGGGAAAGATGTTTGAATGCTGTTTCAGTCATTCCAATTTCTGCCATTAAAATCTGGTTTCAGTTTTTATTTTACTAGAATTTGAACAGGTCACAAAGAATAAGCAACAGTTGCATTTTGTTGGGAAAATCAATATGTGCATTTGTCAATACAAACTGGCACTGCACCCTTACAGCAAAGAAGGCCTAGTTCACCCTGAACTGTATCAACAAGAATGCACCAAGAAGGTTCAGGAAATTGATTCTTCCCTTCTGCTTAGCATTTCTGAGGCCACATCTGAAGTGCTTTGTTCTATTTTAGGCTCAGCATTCCAATACAGATATGGACAGTGGGTAGGTATAATGGAAGGCTATGAAGACAGTAAAAAAGCTGGAGGACATGACATAAAAACAGTTAGATAACTGAGCCTGTTCAGGCTTAAGGAGAGAAAGATGAAGAGACCTTATTGCTGCTTATAATTACTTGATCACAGGATAAAGAAGACAGAGACAGGCTCTTTATACCCACACTAATAAGATGAGACGCAATGAATGCAAGCAGGAGCATAAAAAGAAATCAAGTTAGACAAGAGTCATTACTTTATCCATGAGAGTCGTCAATAGCAGAAACATTACTTAGCAAAGTTCTGTACTATACATCACTGGGTGGTTTTAAGATTTGACTAGACAAGCTTCTGGGCAGCCTGATCAAAACGGGCCTGCTTTGAGTCAGGCACTGGACATTTGAAGGTCCCTTCCAACCTATATTGTTTCAGGATTTCAGGTACTGCTGTGACAGATATGCTTCCCAAGTCCTTCCACCTGGATCAGAAGAATTGAGAATGGTGCTGCCTGAGAACATATTACCAGCACTCTTGACCCAGGGTCATCTTTGACCAGCTCCTGTCCTCTGATAGTGTGATTGGTGCCCATATGCTTTAGCAACATGGGATTATAGGTTCTTCCTAATCTTCCAAAAAGATTAAGAAACTGTAAAATTTGAGAAGACAGAGAGGTCATCTTGCTTTTCTAGCAAATATTTGCTAAACCATGGCAGAATCCACAGCGTTTGTGAAGATATCTATTAAAACACCAGTTTCTTTCACTTTATGAACACAGTAAAACATACTGCTTTAACATAGGTCTATACTGAAAGTAGTCTCCTACTTGTTTCCATGGAAACCACAACAGTTACAAGGAGAACAATAACACTATTTGATAGAGCAAAACCTCAGCTACAAAGTGTTATTTTCAATGTAGTTGTCACCATTAGCTATAGCTATGCATTTTCACCAGGAATGAACAAAAGCCTGCATACCACACTCATAAAAATCTGCATCAGTGGTGGTGACCCACTGTCACCGTCATCACTGCTGAAATGCACCACCTCACTGTGCTCACATCCACTGTTTGGCCTCCATAACCATTCAGCAAGCATCAATAAATGTCAAGTGGGTGCAATTTTTTCTGCATTAATTCAGTTGCACTCCTTTGCTTCATCCACACTTCCAAGCCAAATGCCACTTTGTCAGACTTACCCTCTGCTGCCATCTGTCACACGTCAACAACATGGAATGGAATACTGATGGGAAGGTTCAGTTTCTGCTCCCATACTACATCCACTTGTGAGGTCATGGGAAAAAATGAAATAGGAAGCATTATTTTCGGAGTAGTCCTTATACTTAGAAGTATTATTTCAGCTCTAAGAGGAGACTGTCTTGCAGTTTGGGTCAGGGGCATGGTTGAGAAGCAAGATGTCAAAAGAGGATGTGCAATTCAGGAACACCAGCCACTTCATACCAGTTTCCACACATGCTTACTAAGATACATAATCAAATATTTCTGTTTACCTCAGCCCTTGATAAAGGTGGTGCATGTTATGTATCTCATCAACACACAGCCCAGTAGAGATACACAGATCATAGCACTTTGCCTGTTATAGGCCTATGCAAAGCACCTCTGCTGTGTTACTGGCAGAAAAGGACAAATTTTCTCCCTTTTATCTAATAACTAAGGCACTGACATCTAGATTTAGTCCTGTCTCATTCAGCCCCACTGTGACTTTCTCATGACTTCTGAGTGCTTTCTGAGATCATCCTGATGAAATACATTTTTCCGAATGCCTTCTTACTCTGTTCATAAGTCATTCTCTCTTCCTAAAGTCTACATGCCCTAGCTCTCGCTCTTTTGTGAAATAGACATTCTTAATAGTTACCACAACTTCCCATACATTCCTCTATTCATTTTTTATTAATTCATTTTTCATTTTCCAGCTGCTTTAGCAGTGCTTTATAATGCTATTACTTATGATCCTCTCTTTTACAGATATTTTAATTAATATTTTAGACTTAGAAGAATATAGTTGATGGGAACACAAGTGAAAGATTTCCAGTCTTCCTCTGGCCAACAGCAAAACTGCAGACATAACATGATTTGTGCCTTGGATTCAAGCTAGAGCAGATTGCTTACTAAACTTCATTTTAATAGGTTATATGGAACTTAAGAACTATAAGGATTTGTAATGGGATCAACTCATAATAAAATGAATTTGAACAAAAATCGCAAAATTGTAACAATAGCTTTTCTACTACTGTGACTACATTACAAAATACATGTTAACTGGGTGCTCATGAAAGATTACAAAATAAGCTATCAGAGTGGCCACTTCCTCCAGGTGGAAGAAGTACATTGCCAGGAATCAGTACACCTTTTCACTATTCCAGTGCAGATTTTGACAAACTATTCAGAGCAAGAAAGTGAAGTTAAGTAAGATCCATTTACAGATACATTGAATCCATTGCCCTTTTACTAAATTGTGTTCACTAAGAAGCAGATACATAACTGCAGCAATGCCCCCTCACTCTTGATCTTAACTGCATTTAATATTGCAGCTGGCAGGTGAAAAATACGAACCTCATTTTTCATTTGAAAAATTGTATTTTTCAGTCAGAAGTTCTTTTCATCATTCTGGAGTGACATAGATTATGTCAGCCAGAAAATTTAAGAGAGAATGAAACACTTTGCTCTGCTGAAAAACTCCCTCTGAACGTAACAGTCCAAAATGCACCTAAATTTTAGAAATGTTTTTACCACAGTAATTGCAAAGATTATTTTAATCAGAAATGGTCTCACTAAACAAATGTGGTCTGGAGGTGTGTTAATTATGCAAACTAAAAATCACAGCTATTCAGAAAATGACTAGTCTTTTTAAAGATCTATTTGTATTAGTTCTATACTAGCACTGAATTGATATTAAAATTATGAAATCAAAACACAGAACACAAACTTTCGGTTGGCTCCACTTCTTTTTTTGCCATACTTTAAAGCATTTGCTGAGCCAAAAATAGGATTTAAGTGTTTCAGTATCCAGGATGTTAAGCTGCTGACTTGGGAGAAGGAATGGAAAAACAGAAGTATGGTTTTAAATTATCAGATAGCACTGCATAAGAAGAGCACTCCAATGAGGTATGGTATAAATTCAGTTGCAGTGTCAATTATGAAGTCCTCAGAATGACTGGTGGTGACATTGGTGGAATCTGAAAACAAGCAAGAGGTTGGATTTCAATTTAATTCAAAATTTAATTTCCCTCTGTACACATTCATTCTCTGTTCTGGTATGTAACTTGGGAATGCCTCACTTTTCTTCTCCAAAATTAGAACCTGACTTCCTCATGAATCAGCATTAGCTATCAATGCTGCATGCAAACTCTGCTGATCCTGTAGAAGTATGCTGTCAGCTACAGAAGGAAGAAAACATCCCTAACAACCAGCAGAGAGAAGAAAAGTCCACCTTACTGCACCTGCTATTTTGCTTCAGCTTCAAGAAATGGGAGAAGCTGTTATCTTCCCATCATATATTATATGTACTTTTATATAAGATATCTAGTAGAAAAAGATGACAAAGGGACATACTGGAGAGATTTCATTGGCTCTGGAGTCAGAGAAACCTGGCCACCAACAATTATTTCCTCCCCCAGTCAGTACAACTTTTCAGTGCATCGTTTGATAAACGTGTTACAGCTTCTGTTTGAAGACTTCTATCATCCTCCAGGGAGGATGTAGAGTTATCACCTGTTTGAAGTAGCTATGAAGCAAATTCCCTCTCTGAATAGAAGCCAAGTGGCAACATGGCTTGCAAACCAAGATGCCTAAAGCTTAGGAAAGACAGCAAGAAAGCAGTGCAAAAGGAAAGAGGTGATTGGGGCAGAGGTGAAAGGACAAAGACAGTCACAACTGGTGGATGTGCAACAGTTTTCCAAACAAAATGGCTGTGGTAAGTAGAGCTTTGTGGTGGTGGATGGATTACTGAAGCATGCCTGGGCTGCTGGTCTAAAACAGAAAATGGATTCTGAAATAGTTGGGGGGGTTGTGACTCTTTTTTTATCAGCTGCACATAACCTCAGAAATGACTGCTCAAGGTAAAGATTTTTTTAAAGCAGCCTTTAAAAAAGCTTTTACAGCTGTATAATAATGCTACTACTAATAAAGAACATTTTAGCAGGACACTCAAAACCAAGATGTGGAGATATTTTATAGCACACAATGCTTTTTGCTACACTAATATATTCTCACCATTTATAAAGAGTTATAACTCTTCCACAGAACTACCACAGCCACAGAGCCTGCAGAAGTAAAACCTTTAAAATCTATGGGGGAATAAATTAAAATTTACAGCTAAAGTTTTAAATTTAATTTAAATGAAAGAATCTGCATCTTTCCTCAAAGAGAGACCACAGTCTGCATGAAAAGAAAGATTCCAGAAAGGTCATAAGCTTTCATAGATTAAATTTTAATTGTAGCTAAAACCATGAGAAAGGAGATACCTGCATGCTACTCAATAGACCATAGTCACAAAAGAATCAAAGGTACCTCTAAAAGTGAATCTAGATAAGGACAGACTACAAAATTCAGAAAATTATTACTACAAAAGGGACAGGAAGGAAGAAACAGGTGCTAGTGTTACTGTGCGACTCACTCCAAATATTTTACAGCTGCATAGAAACCTTCCTATACCAGGATATCCAATGATCGAGTTGAAGTGATGAAAAAAGAAAGATGATGTCCAGTGGTTTCTACCCCTCAGTACTCAGCAACACCAGTGCCAGAATTTTCCCACAGAACAGTCATATAGACTTCACAAATGACAAGATCCTTGGAACTTATTCAAGCAGGAGGTGAGCCTAAAGGAAAAACAGTGCCTACAGTAGGAATAACATTAGTGAAAACATTATATTCAGAATAGCACTGCTGGGGAGTACACACGGCAGTGTATTTTGCAAGAGGATGATCTATTTTGGTGATATGTGCACCGTCCTATAAACCCTCACAATAGATCTTCAGCCTTCATCTCTCCAGACACAGGCCTGCTCTGCAATCCTGTCATAAGGAAAACAAGCTTAAAACAGATTAAAATTTTTGCACTTTTTATGAAGCTAGGATTCTAGCTCAAATCTGGGGAGGGCTTTAACTAGGGGCTGCTGCCAAAGAAAATGCACTTTTTGGCGAATATCACCGGTTTCTCTTGGTTTACACCTACATGCGTTGGCTTGCTGGGAACATTATGGTTGCATGATCCAACCAGCAGTAGTAACAATGAGATCATTTCTGCAAAGCATAGGAAGCTGATCTGTGTACCTGTAAATTGCATACATGCTGACATGGTTGAAATAAAGACCAACTTTTCTTTGGAAAGGCAATTTAAGTATCAGCAGCAGCCCTGCCAGATCCTGATCAATTAAAATCAACAATGTAGCAGAAGTAAACTGTTAGTGGAACTCAGCCTTACAAATGAATTATGCAGTCCAAGTTAGCAATAACCTCCTGGGTTTTCAAGTCATTCCACCGACATACAGGACAGCCCCGTACCCTCTGTGCATGCAAGAGGAACATTACTTATACTTTAACTGCATACAGGTCATACCACTTTCAAAATAGGAGCTGGAAATTTTTAAGCCAAGCGCTGAAAACATCACTCAAGACACAGCAAAAAAAAAAAAAAAAAAAAAAAAAAAAAAAAGGTAGTATTTGGATATGTTTCTATCTCTATGTTGGTAACACTTGAAAATGATGAATAAAAAAAAAAGAAAAGAGTAAGACTGACCTGTCCACAGAGATGGCCCGTGCCAGTATTTCAAATGCAAAAGAAGAGGAAGAACTAGACAGCCATCTGGCTGAGAAAAAGAGAAGGAAACTAGTTCAGGCAGCACTCAAATCTGACAGCCCAGAACGGGAAGACTGAATGCCTGGGACCACTTCACCACTTCATTATTTCAAGACAAATTTTCTTGGATAGTGCAGATGTAGCAATTAAGCTGATGCATAGCAAACTGCATTTGTTTGATGGGCTCCCTGGCAACAGGCAATAACTGGCTTGCAGGCCCCTATGTCTTGCTGCGTTTGAAGAGAGTATGGTTGGCACTCTAGCTGCATTTGGGACAGAATAGGCCTTTATATGTGACAGTGCTTAATACCTGGGTGACCAGGAGGTCATAGAACCATTCAACACGCTAGCAAGCAGCCATGTCAGCAACCAGGAAAATGTGTTTCTGGGACAGGTGCCCAAGCTTTGTGTTATTGTGTTTGCAGATAATGATGCTTTTAGAGGCAGTTATGCTTAGAAGCCTTTCAACTTTAAACACATGATAAACATTTTGAGGATCTACACATGGATGATGATCGAACCCTAGCAAAACCACTGCAGCTTGATTTTTAAGATTGGCTGCTATATAAAAAGATACCTACAGCTCATCCAGAGGATCAGCAGCCATGTCAAAGATCATGTATTCTAACAACCAAAGGGAAGAAGTCACCCACAGCTTTACCCAGTTTGCCTTTGGCCCATCTCTAGATCAATAACTATTAATTCAATTTAAGTAGGAAACATGAGAACAGAGAAACACTAAAATCTTCAGCTACATCTTCCACAAATTTGATTTAAAAAAAAAAAAAAAAAAACATCCACAGTAGGCTCTGATGCAACAGTTACCAACACCATTAAGTGAGCATGGTACTCCTGGGGATAGCAGAAAGCAAGCAGTTGGCATTCTCCAACACACTAAGTGATTTGCCAGAATAATAGAAAAGGGATGTTCCTAACAATAACTACCCAACTAATGATACAAAACTAGCTGATAATATTTTTAGTCAGTACTCTTCTGTCATAGAGCAGCTCTGCATTGTCTGGTGGTGCCTTGTTTTCATCATGCACTTCTCCTTGATCCTGACAACACACCACTGCTCTGTCATGATTCTTTTGGATATGTAACTGCCTAGATTTACGCTGTAATCAGAACTTATGTCCACTCTTTGTTGTGGTTGAAGTGTTGACTTCAACTGCAGACAGTCATAAGATTTGGGTCCTGACAATGCAAATTTGGTAAGTATTCACTAGTCAGGTTGCCTGACTAGTCACTGAGCAGGGATTGCTCTAGTCTTCTGAACAACTCATGAAATCTGATTGTTTTTTGATAAAGCTAATGGTGCTACAGGGTACCTAAGACTTAAGTAAACATAACGCATTGTGAAGCAAACTGTGCAAGGTTAGGGCCACGTTCCAGCATCACATTTTCGTTGATGTGCTTCCTTGAGATGGTGGCCACATCCTCACTGACAAAAAAAAAAAAAAAAAAAAAAAAAAAGAAAAACAACAACAGAGAGATGTACCATAAATGAGAAAAAAGTGGTAGCCCCACAACTCCTCTGGCTCTCTCACATGAGTACTGCTGGGTAGCATTATTTTGACCAGGCCCAGCTGAGTCAGGATGTCAGAGTTTCCAGCTTTGGGATGACCAAGATGATATAGTTTTGTTGTTGAAGTGATAACAATCAGTAAAATCATAGTTGCACATCATTTCATCAGGACTTGCTCTGTAACACAGATGAAAGGCATTTCAAGGAATTGCTCAGGCTGGAAAAGACTTAAATATCATCAAGTCCAACTGCAACCTAACCATACTACCCTAACTCTAACCCTCCGCTAAATCATGTCCCTGAGAACCACATCCAAATCATTTTTAAACACATTCAGGGAAGGTGACTCAAGCCTACTCCAGTGCTTAACAACCCTTTCTGTAAAACAGTTTTTCCTGATATCCAGCCTAAACCTCCCCTAGCAAGGAAGGGAGGATTTGTCCTGCTGCCCATGAATACATCCCTGGTAATCAGCAGATTTGCTCCTGGCTAAAAGCTCCCCTCTGTTTTTGTCACAACAGCCCATACAGATACAACACATAAGCTGTCTCTCCTCAGGTGGCCTCCCTCTTGGTACATAACACAAATACCTGCAGGTGGCCCCCACCAGGTTTCAGTTATTTCCATGGTAGCATGGACACAGCTGTGGGAAAAAGCACCCATGAAATTCAGAAGCTGTTAGCACCCTACTGTTGACTGCATAGCCATCCAAGAAGTTAGGCTCCCACTTCACATTTTCTGCTTCATAATGCATGACAGATTTTAGTATTTTGGCTATGTACATAAATCTGAACACAAAGAGTTGTGTATTTTTCCTTGGACAGATCTCCAGATAGGAGTGTGTTACTTTCTTATGTTTGAGGAACATAATCCTTGCACATGTATCACATACCAATGTGGCATTCATACTTCTAAAAACTGAGAAAACTTAATAATCCTACTTAGAATAATATGCTGTAATTGATCAAAATGGTAAGGTAAAAGCATTCCTTTCAGTTTGCACGTGCTGAAATACGTAGACAATTTTCATTACAATTTATATAACTTCCATTATGCTTTATACTGTGAGGGTGACATTGCCCTGAAACAGGCAGGCCAGAGATGCTGTGGAGTCTCCTTCTCTGGAGATATTCAAGACCCACCTGGACATTTTACCGTGTAACCCACCATAGGGAACCTTCATTGGGACTCCCAACTTCACTGGGAGGATAGACAGACAAAACAATCCCCAGATGTGCCTCCCAACACCTACCGCTCTGTGATCCCTCTGGCCTGCTGAATACCAAGAATTTATTAGATACCTGAGGCCACTAACAGGCCGTAATCACCCCTAACAGTCTCACCTGGAACATGCTCCTTCACCCATAGCCCAGAGCCCCCATGTAATCTCACAGCTGGAAGTTCAGTCTTTTGATGAGTTATGCAGTGGGCTTGCCTGGTCCAAGCCCTGTTCCTGGGCTGTTGTTGAGCTATTCTAGCTTGATCTTGAACTCGTTACCTTGCCTATGCCTGTTGGTCACAGAACAAATTATGCCTGCTTAAAACAACTGTTTTGTGGATTACTAACTTCTTCATGAATCCTCTGGTTAGGTCCATCACAGTTACTTTAAACTCCATGCAAAGCACAGAAGTGAAATAAAAAGTGTTAAGATTCATTACTAAATAAAACAAAGCTCCACCTTTTACCCTGCCTGTATATATGATAGTTATCATCTGCAGGTGAAATTGTTTAAAAACAGTGAGGCAAAAGATAGAATGTATTTTTAGCCACTCTGCAATGAAATGGAGCAAGTTTAAGGCTCTGGCAGTGCTATGTTCTCAGGGGGTTTCCATTAAAATCAAATCAAGATAGGATTTCACATACCAGCCTACAGCAGTATCAATACCTTATTTATTAGAAAAAAAAAAAGAAAGAAAAAAAAAAAAGAAAGCTCTAAGTGCAGAAATTGCCATAACTTACATTTAGTGAATTTAGAGTAGTTTAGGAAAAGATTGTGGGAATACAGGAGCCTGCTAAGACTTTAAATCATATTGAGTACAATAACAGCTAACGTGATGTTCAAGGTTTACATGAAACTAAGTTTATTTTTTGTACAGGCCCCTTAGTAGCTAGCAATAAATATATTCAAGAGTCACTCAAAATGTGAGGGGCCACATGCGTAATCAATAAATATATGGATGTTATAATTACAAAATATACAGGAAAGTTAGGCTAAACTAAAGAAGAATGTATGGAAAGCTTACCCTCATCCTCGGCTCACCAAGAAGACTTTAAGAGAAACAATCTCCAAAAGAGATCCTTCCCCAATGGTAGTCAGCTCTTAAATGGGGTCTAGGAGAGGTGGAGGCAGGTTCTACCCTTCCAGTAGCACAGGGGAATTGTCTTCACCTGTGCTCCCAGGGCTGACACATTGCTTGCCTCAGGTGGTCAATCAGAGGATCAGGCCATGATTCAGCAGTTCCCATACACTGCAATATCCTCGCTGACTATTTTTCTTCTCAAATTTTATTTAGAATTCTCATGATACACTCTAAGCCTTTCTGAAGTCTCAGACTTGAGAAACACAAACTGGACTGTGAGCATACAATGCCCAGCATCACAACCTGAAAAATGAATTGTACTACAATGAACCGTACCACAGTGTACATTTTCATCACCAGCTTTCATAGCACAGGAGATGGTCATCACCATATTCTCACACCTGTAGCCTACAAAGATTTTCACATTTTTTTTGACAATCACTCAGTTCCTCTTGCAGGTCAGCAATTTTCTCCTTGGTTGATTTGTGCCACTCCAAGAACTGCTTTTTTCCTCTCAGGCAAGGATCAGTGGGCTCTTACCTTACCCTGGTGTGGTGAGGCTGGAGAGCCTGTGTCTAGGAGAGGAGCTGGAAAACATCATGCCTACAGCATAGCTCAGGCAAGGATTAAAGTCCCAAGGTTGAACTCTTGGCCTGTTGACAGAAGGATAGGTGGAGTCCTCAGGTGAGGATGGTGAGGAATGTTAAGACTTATTGGTGCACTCATAGCTCTGACTATCCAAGAAGTCATTTCTTGTAGATGGAAAGCACCATCTCCTTTCCAGTTTAGGTAACCTTTTCAGCTAAAACCATTCTATCCATTTTTTCTATTTTGTTTACATCTCTAAGATAGGTATGGTTTAGCAAGTAAGCTACTTAAGATCATCAGATCAGTTCCACCCTAAATACAGACATAGCCTTTCAATGATGCTAGTCAACACAAAAATTACAAAATTAACTTAATTCAGTTGAGTTTTGACGACTATTTAGAAGCTGAAAGATACTAGTGAGTGCTTCCCCTTCCTCTGTATTTCAAGCTTTCCTCTTTTTCAGAACTGGTTGTATGTACTTGTTTGTGAAGTCTTTTCAATGAGAATCCAAGTTGGAGATCATTTCCTGCAGTTCAGTCCCAACTGCTTGAAAAGTGAAGTATTAATTTTCCATTCTCTAGAGCTGCACAGACAGCAGCTGGATCATGAAAAAACTACTATTGCTTCTGACTTAATTTTCCAGGCATACATATCACCCACAAGGAAGCTTGGGGCTAAGTGCATTGAGACTAAGTTATTTGTCTTCCTTCAGGGACATATAAACAAATCCACTATGATTTATTACTACTGACAAACTAAATGAAACAGATAGGGAATTTCCATCCATGAGTTACCAAAAATTGCAGAACAATGTACCAAAATGTGAATAATAAAAATGATCTATCAAGATAGACTGTATGATATTGACAATTTCGCTCAGTACAGTTTAAAAACTGTGAATGTTTTCTTTGACTGTTTTTCAGATTATTTTGCAGAGTAAAATCCTCAAAAAGCAACCAAAAATGGTCCTTGGCTTCATTATTATCACTTATTTTTTTATTAAATTCTGTTCTGCTGAACAATGCCATTCCAAGCACAAAATAAGGTTTACTTTCTCAAAACGGACAGCTAGCAAGATGGCAACTTCTCTCCTAGTTTATCACTATCAGTATACTGTGAGTATTTCCTCTCATATTCCATGTCTGTTCTTATTTTTCATCTCTGATATTGCCTTCTCCTGTATGCAGACGCTTTGAATAATCTTCAAGCCTTGGACTATAATGTCAGTTTAGGTGTCTATCTTTTACATGGCAACAGAAGGCACTAGATAGATAACAAAAATTGGATGTGCTTCACATGATGGCTCATAGAGCTAACTGGGCTTGGCTATCATTGATTTGTTATCTTTAATCCCTTTTATTTCTTTCTCCACCAATGTTATATCTGCTTTCTAAAACCAGACTGCATCTTTCCAAACTACCTGAGCCTGTCCCTAATGCTTAAATTTTAGTCTGACTGCACCCTTGTTATAAATGACAAGAGAAAAGATTTCCAGGGTGCATAACTCAGACATCCAGACTAGGAACAATGGACTGCAGTGAAAAGCCTGAAAATCAAGACACTCTTGCAAAACCTAGGCATTGAACTACAACATGCCTAATTAAGTTTTCATCTCTTTTCAGATCCTCCTGTACCTGAAACAACGTGGGTTTTTTGCTTAATTTGTAAAGCTCTTGACATTATTAAGGACGTCAGATGCTTGAAACGCAAAGTCCTAAATCTCAAAATATATAATTGGCTGGCTGGATTTTGCTGTAGCAATTCTCTTATTCCCCCAGTTAAAGGACAAGAGAGTTCTCTCTCCAGTCTGAAGAGGGAAAGCATCACTTCCATTCATCTCAGTCACGAGTACTAATAAATTCACTTTTAATGACTATATATTGGAAACCAGAATGGATGCAGCCCTGATTCCCAATGGAGGTGCTGCACAGCACTTACTCATAATGCATTATTTTAACTAACATCCACGCATAGCTGGAGCCCCAGGCACTACAGACACTGCTGTTGATGAGGAAGAGGAGCAGATTGGAGCGTCCTGAGGGCTCCAGATAAATAGGCATCCTCTGAGTGAGGAAGGTTTTGGTCTGCAAGGGAACTGTATGTGTCAGGCCTTATTTAATTTCAGTTGTACCTCAGATCAGGGCTTTTTTATACAATGTGAGAGTTTTGAGTTTGAGCCTTTTGGGCTGTGAGCTGATATGAGACGTTATACTGAGAGCTAAGGACCTTATGATGAAACTCCCACTCTCTTGGCTAGGTAGAGAGGCTCTCAACAGAGCTTCTCTAGGTTTTCTGTTTGGGGACAAGAATTTATTTAGTAGACCGTATGTATCACAGATTCCTCTTTAGAGATGAAGTGTAGTAACATCCCGAATGCAGATAACTAAAGTGGTCTAGGAGCAGTGCAAACTAAGATGGAACTTGTCAGAATCAACCTGAGATAGTTACCTAATGTCAGGACTATTTAGGCTGTTGTTGCACATACCTCTGAACTAGAAGAGGGACTTTGATAGGATTTCTTTATTCCATGTCAGATGTGCAGTATAAAGATGCACTTACACTATATTTTGAATCCTTAGTGAGAGAAGTGAGTGTTTGTGTGGCAAATCAAATGTGGCTGGTGCCACCGTGATGGTCTTAGGATTTTCTACATACTTGCTGCTGGCTTCCCCAAATGTATTATTTCCCCATTTGCTCTCTCCATGAGATTCCTTCAGTTTTGCCACAGGTGTTTGTCACTACAGGAGCCCAGGTGACGGAATTCAGCTCCCATGTATTGCAGCTTTTCTTGTTATTTATTTTTAAGGATGATACCTCCTCAGTAATTGAACTGAGCCTTTCTTATTACTCGTCCCTCTTACAAGAAACACTAGAATTTTACCACATGTTAGCTCCTCATAGTTCTCTGCCAGATTTTCTTCCTTATTTCCCCCCTAAGGAGGGTGCAGTTACTGTAGTGACTTGAGGACAGAGTGTTTTAAAGGAACTGACTGCAGTGCTAAGAACTGTCATGTTTGATTCAGGCAACACCTGACATTCCTGCATGCAATAAATCTAGAATTCAAGAGTAGGACACTTAACTCTGGCTTGCCAGAAGAAATGTTCAGGATGCATTATCAGTAAAGCCCTGGATAAACTGCAAAATCCCAAAGTTTTACGTGTAGCCAGTTCTATAGCTTTTTGGTATTTATAATGATTTCTTATCAGAATGCATATATAAACAAAAAATCGCAGTATAAAATTAAAATCTCTCATTATCTTGGTAATAAATAAGCACATACATGTAAGCTTAACTCTGACTAACAGCAGTTTTCAGCTTGTTGTGACAAATGGCTTGCCTGTAGTCATAGAAGTTGAAAATTAGTTGTGGGTACATGAATGCCTGGCATGTATGCTGGTGAGCAACAGAAGTGAATGAATGCTTCTTCTCTGTTTTGCTCCTAGTCATATTTCCTCACTGAAGAGTGAAAACGACAGGATGTGGTCTTTAAATATGAAACATTTTGTTTTAAAATAGAATGATAGTTTTTCATTATCCTGCTATTTTGAATGTTTATTGCTGCACAGTTTTTCATTTTCCTCTGAATTAAAAAGCAATCTCTCAACTGACCATTAAAATCTTATTTTCTTGCCAGCTTATTATATATAATCTCTTCCATCTCTGTCATCATCATAACTAATAGCATACATTTGGAATCCCTAAGGACATTTAAGGAGAAAGTGTCAGAGCAAACACTGTTAAACATCATCCTAGAAATGAACTATAGCTTTTTCATCAGACACAAGGAATAATTTATCCCTTGTGTATAAATAATAAAGACAGATAGGATAAATCAATTTCTGAGCATTTTCTCATTTTGAACAGAACAGTTGGACCACTTCAGCCTAATAAAGTCAAACTTGTCGTCATAACTGATTTGAGAAATGCACACAACAGCAAATGGAACAGCAAAGAAAAAATACTCTGAATTTGAACTCTCCACTTTGAATTCTCCCAAACTGTCAATAAACATGCAATAAGTTCATTTCTGTTTTATATTCACATAAAACTTTAAGTTTAATCTGGGAACAGGTTGCAATTCACTACAGATATTTTTATCAGCATTGCAGTCTTTCTACAGACAATTCACAGAAAAATAACAATCTTGTAATTTCCTTTTCTTATTTCCCTAAATACAACTGCATATTCTCCATATATATATATTGAATTTTAGGAGGAAAAAAAAGTGATCTTTTTGCTTTCTGAGGTCACCTGCATGATGGCAAATACAATTTGGATCTATTTTAGTGTAGCTATCAGGACTGAAGATTTCTCATTTTGGCCTCTGTAGGGCCAGCATTTCACGAATCATCATTATCTAATCATGATTTATAAGCTGATTATTCTAGATAGACAAACATATGTTAATAGTTAATACTGATGCATATACAAACTATTATTGGAGTCTCTCTGCTGCATATTTTGTCCTGCTCTGGAATCCTCTTTTAATTTCAGTCTATTGCTGTTTGTTACGCATTAGTGATACCCAGAGGTCTCTTTTGATACCACATTTTTGTTATGCAAGACACTGCATATATGTAGGAAGATATTGTCTCTGCCTCAATATCCACTCCATGGTCTATTCTGCACTGAAAATGTGGAGGTTGGCATGAACAGACTTCTCTAACAGGCCTCACTCCACCCACACACCACATTTCTTTTCTACCTGCTGCTTGGAGCTCATACCTTTGGCATCACCATACGGAAACACTGTTCTGTCGAGCTCTGTGGTAACAGTATTGTTATTCAAAGGAATTATGAGTTGATCCTTATTACTGTGTGCATGAAGCTAACCCAAGCATTAGCAGTAAGAGAGGAAGGAAAGAGCTTTGTAATTCCAAATTGTGTTTGGCTATGTAGGAGGTGCTGGCTATATGCACTGAAGGGAACAAGATGCACAGCAGTTTCAGATGGATATCAGCATGCGTGCAGACAAAAGAGACAGATCATTCAGATGGACATGAGCAGAGACAGATCATAAATCTGGAGCTCTTTTTCCTACCCCTTCTCCTTCCTAGTAAACACTAGAAAATTCCAGTTGCTTTACAGTAACATCTCAGCTTGTGGGCAGGTTAATTAGAGAGTGACAGTAGCTGCATGGAAGTGGAAAAAGGAAACCATTGGGATTAATTTGGGATGAGATGGACACTGCTCACCTCTTCATATATATAGGAAAAGGCTGGAATTGCCACATCATCTGCTCTCCTGCTTACTACAGGTAATCATTGTGGCATCTCTCTTCTCCCCCCAGGGAAGAGATCACTCACACCAGCATTTTGTAGGCCCCTTGGTCTGGAATTCCTATTCAAGCAGTCCTCCTGGGATGTGGTCTACTAAAGACTCATACAAAGTAAAAACAGAAAGCTGGACCTTAGCAGGTGCACCAAAGTCTGCTCGTCCTAGGACAATATTTTCCATCTCAGGGATACAGAAATTACACCCTGACTGAAGGGCAGCTGGGTGGTTTAGAAGTCTGCTGTACCCTGTAAGGTGATTAGGATTGTTGTGCAGGCTACAATTGCAGTAGTTAAGACTGAGACCTCAGCTATTATTTAAGAGACAAAAGAATTTGTGCTCAAGCATTTCCTTTTTTTGCAGTACCAAAGACTCACTAATTAGGTGCGGAAATAACTAAAATGTCAGCAAAGCTTCAGTTTTTATCTAGAGCAACAAGCAGGGCAAGAACCAGGTGTGAACAAGCAATGAAGAAAAACAGCAGCAAAACAAAAAGAGCAGAAGCTGCTCAATGGAAGCTCTACAGCAAATCGTGACTATCCACTTGAAATTGTTGCAAAAAGAACAACCTGCTTTTTATTTTGAACTGAACTCCTACTAGCTGTAGCAGTTCAGGTCTCCAGTTTCTGTTTTGTATAGCAGTGATCAGTCAGTCTCTCTGCATTTTTCCCTGCGGTACTTCTGGATTTGTAGACTCCTGTCGTATTGTTCCAGTTTACATCATTGGTGAATGCATTTATGAAATGAAACAACTTATTTTTTTCTTAAAAATGCACGTTAATAATGCTTTTTGGACTGAGTACTGAATTACTGTCTTCATGCATATTAGCCATAATATTTCACGTCCCTAGATTAAGTTCTTCCATTTTATTTTTGTAAGAATTAGTAAATTGCTGTCTGACTGATGTTAATTGCCTGTAGGAGTAAATTAGGTATTTATTATTTAGAAGTATACTGTGAGAAGCAGTGAGAAGCAGTGAGCACCAATATACAAAGTGATCTCCCTTTAGGGATGTGACAATACAAAATGCAGTATGGTGGGTAGGTATCCTTCAGATACTCCGTCTACAGGCACGAATTTCATCACTGGGACCAATTTAGACCTCTTAAATCACTGTAGTATATCAAGGACCTCAGCACAACTGTTTTGAGCATACTAGTGCAAAAATCTGTTCATATTGGTCTGTGTGACTTGCTAAACATAGACGAGACCAAGATTTCTTAGCTATATCACAATTCTCCAATAAATTGAAAAATAGAAATAATTAAAAGCAAACAATAAACCAATAGAGTGAAAGATAATTGATTAAGAGATATTCCTAGTCAAGGTATATCCTTTGCTCAGAAGTTAAGCTGAAATTAAAATGACAGACAAGTTACAAGAATGACTACTTTCAAAAGTTAGTTTATCCAATAAAGTATCATTGATAAAATGCAGTTGCTCTGAGCAGTCATTAATTGTTCAAAGACTGGCAAAACTGCTTACTTTAAATTATATATGTGCATGTATATAATTCACAAGTTTACTGAACTCTTGCAGTCTAGTTGGATGATTTGAAACATTTGCCAACAAGCCTCTGTCCCTTGTTTTTCTTGCTGTTCTGTCCTGTTTTTGAAGCTTCACTTCTAGTACAATTTATACTTATACAGGTTGTATGTATGTATGTGCAGAACACTGAGAGAAGAATCTCTCTCTTGAAAAAGACACAATTTCGTTTCCCAGAACACCAAAACGAAGGAGTAGAAGTAACAAATATATCAAAAAAGATAGGCAATACATTCTGCTAAACACCTGACATACTTATTTCTGTTGCTTTTATTTCTTTCTAGACAGTAACACAGACATTTGCTCATGCTGTTGTCATTTACTTGAGGTGATAATACTTTTAATATTTGCACAAAGAGATACTGTGAATTGCTTGAGCATTTAAAAATGTTTGCCTTAAAATTCTGTTCCAATATCATTTTTTATATCTGTCTATGTTTCAGAAGACAGAACAATTTCCCTCCCACTTTTTGCTTTCAATAATACATAGGATTCTGGAGGATTTCTTGGGGAATAATTAGTATTTGTTAAAATGCACAAGGTAGGTTTCATAGTTCTGCAAGTGTCCATTTTAAACCTCTGTCACTGTTTCTTTTACAGAATTTGTAAACCAATGCTGTAGATAGTTTTCATGGAAATAGGTCATCCAGAGAAGCTGTGGTGCCCCATCCCTGGAGGCTCTCAAGGCCAGGTTGGATGGGGCCCCGGGCAGCCTGGCAGCATATATATATTTTTTTTAATCCATCACAATGCTTCATACTTTCTTCTATACAGTTTTCACACCTATAGGATCTGTCAAGAACCACAATATCATCTAAAGATTACTGATGATAATGCAGGAAAACTTAGAAACAGACAGATTCTTGTCAGGTATGACTAAATCTAGCAAACCTAAAACAATAATTTGTTATATCGTCTAAATCCAACTGCCTCAAAGTTCCCAGATTTTGGAGTTTAGAGCTGTCACAATTGTAACAGTGAAGAATGTGACAGAAAAACCAGAAGACAGAAACTTTTCTTTGCAAGGAATTACCCATATCCTCACAATTTGTAATTGGGGAAACAAAAAAAAAAAACCAAACAGAAAACAAAACAAAACAAAACAAAACAAAAAAAGGGTCTCTTGAAGAAAAAGCAATGCATTACAATAAACTGGTTTATCAGTGCAATTCTAATCATGTAGTTGTTCTAAATAAGAGTTTGGAAGCAAGTTTGCTCTAACTTGCATTTTGCATGGTAAGTCTACCTTCCTGCAGTGTAGCAACACACTGTATGCAGTGGAAAATGGCTGACAGATGCTGCATAGAAACAGACCAACTAACATTTAAAATAGATCCTTGAGAACATATGAAGATAGAAATACCATATTGCCACAAATACTCAATCAAGAATCTCCTCACATTCAGAAATGTAAAATAAGTTCAGAAACCTGACCTTTGTTCTCAACATATTAGTGCAAGAGAAGATATATAGCATTGCTAGCAAGATGCTTTAAGTAAGATTTTTCATTTCTCTTTCCATTTCTCTTGAAAGGCTGAAGGAGATTTTGGAAGAACTTTGTTGTCACTACCAATGCTGTGAAGAAGCAGCAAGTAAAGCTTTGCCTTCATCAACAGGATCAGTGCATATTACAATACATGAAGTCAGGCAGAATTAGAACTATTCTGGTTTTATAACCAGAGAGCCAAAGTCATGTTGAATTTTCTTTCTACAGACAGTGCTGGGAATTGTGACGCTTGCTTAGCTATGCCTGCATAAACTGCTAGTGTGATACAGTATTAAAATAAATAAATAAATAAAGTCAAAACGTCAGTAGAGATATTTCTGGTCAATGGCAAATTGCTCTGATGATCATCTTAGTTGTGAATCCAAGTTTTACAACCTGTATTCCAGAAAGAAGATTCTTACAATGTATATGGAGTATGCCTGCCTGAGAGATGACAGAGTGGGAAGCCTGTTCTAAGAGAAATTATGGGAAAACACTTGCTATTTGTTTCCAAGCAGTCCTCCTCTACAAGAGAAAGATTATTCTATGTGTGTATACCTACACACGTAATAGCAGATATGTGAGTTAACATCAGGGAAAAAAATGATGATTATGCATGAGAACAAATGACTATTAATAACCCATGAATAAATATCCATTTGAAATGAGGATATCTAGGCCATTAAAGCAATCAAGTTCTGAGATTGTCTTCTGAGAAGAGCAGGATCAAAATTCTACTTAGTCAGTTCATGCTTGTTATACATCTGAACAAACTTGGCCACCCAGGGCTTGTACCTAAGTTCCACTGAACAGTGGCCATCACCCTTTGGACAGCACCTTAAGCATAGTATATGCGCTTTTTTTCCTATCTACAAGTCACTGTAAGCTGAAAATGAAAGGATTTAAACCCACAAGATTGGCCTTTCTGACTCAGGGAATGAAAGAGCCCTACTAAAAAAGAAATTTAAAAATGGAGTCTTCTATTTGTATTTAAAAAAAAAAAGAAAAGAAAAAAAGCTACACATTTAACTATCACTGTTATTTAACTAATTTAACTATTATATTATCTGAAGTTTTCATTTTATTTATAGGCATCTGTAGCTATGTTTGTATTAATTCTATCTTAAACAATTACTAGGGATAGTTTTGTATCCCTAGCCAGCCTCATCCCTGCTCTTAACTGACAGATTTTTATTCAGGTCCACAACTAGGTGTAGCAGGCAGTCTCAGGCCTTCCCAGCAGAGCCTCTTCAAGGTTAAGTGTGTAATAACAATAGACTGACCTCTTACTGAAATATTCAAAGCCTACTGAAGTGTACCCATGTGTAGCAGAAGCACTAAGTCACGGCCTGAACCACTGATTGAGAACCTGGTGAGAAGGCAGGGCCAACCCAGGGGAGGTCAGCTGCATGCAATGTGCCTGAGTGACCGGAAAGGATGAGCCAGGATCAACGGCTTTCCAAACCTCATTTAAGGGTTGGCAGTAGAGGTGAGAGTATCTTACTGGAGATCCTTGTCTATTGGAGGCCTTCCAAGGTAAGCAGCTCTTCTCCTGTGTTTCTGTGTTCTGTGGCTGCTGCATTTGGGTGTGTTCTCATTTGTTGCAGCTAAAGACTTTTCTACCCTGTTATCGTTGCAGTACTGTCTATCACGTTCTAGCATTACACCATGAGAATAATTCCGTAGATGAAATGAAGGGTAAATGAGCAGAGGCTGAAGAGCACATTTAGGGCAACAGAAGTATAAACATTATAAATAGATATTGTGGTTTTACCTAGCTGCAGCCAAGCACCATGCTATCACTTTCCCACAGTGAGATCGAGGAGAAGATCTGTGGAAAAAAAGGTGAAACTGTGGGTTGAGAAAAGGTCAGTTTAATAGGACTGAAAAGGATAGGGAAGTAGTAATGGTATGGAATGTCCCTTTAGCCAGTTTAGGTCAGCTGTCCTGGTTATGCCCCCTCCTAGCTCCCTGTGTAACTTCCATTCCCCTTCCTACTAGCGCAATAATCAGGAATGTCTTTGATTTAGTATGAGCACTGCTCAGCAATAACTAAACATCTCTGTCTTATCAACTTTGTTCTCATCCTAAATCTGAAAAAGCATCATACCACATACTAAGAAGAAAATTAACTAGCCCAAAGCAGGACAAAGCTCAGATAAAATTACTTTAACCTGTTGCACAAAAAGGGCAAAACGACAAGAGAGCACATGTCGTTTAAATGTAATGACACTACTAGCACTATAAAGCTGTGGTCTCAAAAGCAGTGAGGCCAGAAGCTTCCCTTAATAGACAGATATGTGACAGATTTTTCATCCTACACTGAAGAAGAGGTTCAAGTAAAAGCACTTCAAGCTGATAATGCATTCTAAGCACAGGAAGTGCTACTGAAACACAAGGACTACATTTGCTTCCTAAGGAGCCTGTGTAATGTATAGCATTTCTTGGAGCCATAAACAGCTGTTATTGCATGAAGCCCACCCAACTCCGTGCTGAGGGCAGGGCTGCCCCCCACCAGCTCAGGCTGCTCAGGGCCCCATCCAACCTGGGCTTGAGTGCCTCCAGGACTGGGGCACCACATCTTCTATTGGCAGCTGTGCCAGTGCCTCATTGCCCTCTGAGTAAAGAATTTCCTCCTAACTTTCAAACTTAAGTCTTCTCTCCAGTATGAGAGGAGACAGTAATGTCACCTCTATCTGTATCAGCCCTATCCAGTGGCACCGGACTCTCCCTACAGCTCTGGACCTGGGTGGTTGCAGCCTCCTGTGGAGCTATTGATGCACCTGAGCAGAGACCTCAGTGCTCCTAGAGCAGCTGCTTTGGTCAGTGCTGAGAGGGACAGTGGGTGAAGCTGCTGTTTTGTATGCTGTCTTATTCTGGAGTTAGCAAAACCGCCCCGCATAAAGAATGTGTGTCAGCTATAATTCTAGGGAAGAGGCATAAATGATAAATTTATCATCCTAACCTAATAACTAAAAGCAATTTATGAAACGAAAATCTTTCCTGTTGGCATTAGCAGAAGCAATTACCACAGTGTCATTTCTCTCCTTTCAGGTTGGTTTTCAATGGGACAGATAGTAATTAGCTTTTTGTTTGTCAATTATTGTTCCTTTTAAGAAGAAAATGTGTTTTCCAGCCATTTGATACATTGTCTGTCTATACTGACTAGTCAAATATGTAACAAACACTTAAAGCTGATATTTCAGTATATTCTCTCAGCAAAGTCAAATTTAAAATATGAATTTTCCACTTCTAAGGATATCTTATGTCTAGCCTAAACTTCAAAAATACAATGAACAGTTTCCTGCCCATCCATCCCCCTCCTCCCCCCCAGCTTCTTTTCCCTGAAATTCTTTTGGTGCCTACATATTGTCTAAACAAATAATCTTCCTTATTTGCTGTGTTTCTTTCAGTCTTATCTAACGCTGCAGTAGAGGTCCTATCAATAATAGAGAGCCAGTTGTTCTCTGAACCTGTAATGGCTCTTTTCTTCATAGCATGGCTCAAGGGAAGACAATTCCACCCATAAATGGTGCAAAAGAAATATTTTAATCATATCACAGATGTAACAAGCTGTTTTCAGAAACCATCTGGATTTATATTAAAAAAAAATAATCTGTCAACAGTTTTCTATCCAAAATAGCCATATCAGAATATAAAAAATAATTTTAAAAAAAATCACAGTAGTGCAGAGAAATGGGATACAATTGTAGCTACATCTCAGAATGCTTCAGACAGATATAGCAGATTCATATGCAAAAAGATATTCTCAAGTAGAAATCCAAGCCTTTCTCCCAGGCTTTTTTGTCATTAAGTGAAGCACGTTAGCAAGTAACATGGGAATTATTTCTGATTATTTAGGCTGATTCTTTCCTTCCCCAATCTGGGGAGCATTTTCAACAGTGGATGTAAAAGAGGCTATTTAAGATGTTAGTCTACAAGATACCGAATAGTTGTACTAAAATAATTAATTATAAGAGAATCAAACTTTAAACTAACAGCTATTTTATAAAAACTTATATTAAAAACCTAATGATGAATTCTCTTAATAAATATCAAATCAATAAATATCAAACTAAGTCTCTTGAAAGTGAAACTGAAAACCAGAGCATAAATTCCTTCCTTCATCTTGCACGCTGGTCCTGTTTTAACAGGAGGGTTTTCCTCACTTCCCTGTATCTCTTATGGGTATAAGATGGTGTGTAGAAACACCTTTGCCCTGCAAATATTGCTAGGTTGTCACAAAAGAGAGAAACAAAACTTGTAACTATATTTATCATTTTAAAAATGAAGCATTTTTGAAGGAAACAGGAGGAATAAAAATGTGACAAAATTCTAGCTTATGCAATTCCCTTTCTAATATTTCATGAATCTATCTCATGAGATCAGACAAATTGGATAGAGAAGCAGAATCATAGGAGAGCTCAAACTGGGAGGGAAATCAGAAGGTCGTCTAACACAATCTCCAGCTCAGAGCAGCGTCAGCTCAATGGTAAAACCACATTACTTCAGGATATATCTGTCCTGACCTTGAGAACTTCAAGTGATGGAAACTATACAGCCTCTTTGGGCACCCTGATCTGTTCAGCTGTCTCAGTGGTTAATAGCTTCTCCTTACATCAAGCAGGAACCTCTCGCATTTCAAGTTATACCCATTGGGAAGAGCCTGACTTTACCTTGATAGCCAGCAACTGCCATGATGTGGTCATACCAGAGGAGATGCACAAGGAGCTCAGATGAAGGGTAGGGGATAGAAACAGTAAAACCAGGAGCATTTATTCTGCTTATTATGAACCAGGATGCTTCTATTGGGTTTTTCCTCAGATATGAAATTCAAACTCATTATGTAAGACCTGTATTTGCACTAAACCTTTGAGCATATTGCTTCTGCATAGTTATGATTAGATCTATTCACTGTCCTCTACTTAAAAGTTAAAAATGAAGCATGAAGCAAACAGATTCACTTGAACAATTTTATTCTGTGCTGTTCAGTTCACTCCAAATCATTGATATGACTTTATCTGAATGATAACTTTTTCAGTTTGAGAATAGAAGTAACTTTTGCAAACTGAGAAGAATAAAAACAAAGTGAAAATAGCTTCAGTTGTTGCCTCTGAATGGATATACAGTAGTTATTCCTGGCAAATTACAGTCCTGTGCATGGACACTTTTACTTTCTGGGACTCCCTTTGGTGAGCTGTATATTTTTTTTTTAAAAGGCTATCTTCTCCAAGAGTGAACAACTTAATTAGCAGCAAGATTTATGTTTCAAGAATACACAGAATGTACCTTCAGCAACAAAGGAGACAAATATAATCAAAACATTTTGTGCTTCCAAATCTTGATATCTGTTACACTTAAAAAAACCACAGTTCAGTGGGATGCAAGATTGATGAGTGGGTCTGAAGACTATATTTTTTCCTGGATTTCCTAAGAAAGTAAGTCTTAGGCAATTTTTTTTTTTTTTTTTAAACATCTATTCATATGCCTTCTATTACAAGATCTAACTCTTTTCGTCAGCTCTAATCAAGCTTGAAAGAGACAAATATCACAAAGATGTCTGTGTTACCTGAATATTAGCAGCTTGATGGAGGACAGTGAATCACAACAGCGTACTGAAGGGGAAGATGCAGAATCACGGATTTATAGGGATTGTAAAGGAACCTCTGGAGATCATCCAGCCCAAACCTCTCCTTCTGAAGTGAGTTCCCTACAGTGGGTTACACAGGCAAGTTTTGAATACCTCTAGTGGGGACTCCACAACCTCTCTAAATAGATTGTTTCAAGGCTCTGTTAACCCTCGCAGCGAAGCAGTTCTTCCTCATGTTTGTTTGGAATTTCCTGTGCCCTGGTTTGTGCCCATTGCCCCTTGTTCTGTCTCTGGGCACTGCTGACAAAAGCCTAGCTGCACCCACTCAACTACTGTCCATTACATATTTATAAGCATTGATAAGATCCCCTCTCAGCCTTCTCTTCTTCAGGCTGAACAGTCCCAGCTCTCTCAGCCTTTTCACCTAGGGGAGATGCTCCATGTCCCTCCCCATCCTTGTAGCACTCTGCTGCAACTCTCTCTAGAAGTTCCTTATCTCTCTTGAGCTGGGGAGCCCAGAACAGACATAGTACTCCAGATGTGGCCTCACCAGGGCAGAGGAGAGGGGAAGGATCATCTCCCCTGACCCGTTTTTCTTTTTTAACACACACCAGGATCCTATTGCCTTGTTGGTCACAAGGGCGCACTGCTGGCTCACACCAAGCCAGCTTCATCTCTGCAGAGCTTCTTTCCAGCAGGTCAGTCCCTAATCTGTACTGATCCATGTAGTTATTCTTCCTCGGGTGTAGGACTCTACATTTGCTGTTGCTGAACCTCATGGGGTTCCTCTCTGCCCCACCCTCCAGCCTGTTTGGGTTTGACTGGCCTATGTTTTCCCAGAAGCTCCTTCATATCCTTTTTGAAAATTAGAGTGACACTGGCTATCTTCCATTCTTCAGCACCTCTCGTTCTCTGTGACATTTCATAAATGATAGTGTAGTTTGGCTGTCACTTCTGACAGTTCCCTCAGCACTCCTGGGTGCATCCCATTGGGACCCATGGATTTGTGTGCGCTGATTTTGCATAGATGCTCTCTGACCAGATCCTCCTCAACCAAGGGGAAATCTTTTTCCCAGGATCTCTCTCTTATCTCCAGGGTATGGGATTCCCAGAGGGCTGTCTTAGCAGTGAAGACTGAATTTAAAAAAAAAAAAAGTCAGCAATTCTGCCTTATCAGTGTCCTGTATTACCAGAGCACCTAGTGCATTCAGCAATGGGCCTATATTTTCTGTTCTCCCTTTTGCTATTGATATACTTAAAGAAGCCCGTGTTGTTAGTGACCTCCCTAGACAGATTTCATTCCAGGTGAGCTCTAGCCTTCCTTGTTGCATCCTGTCATGCCCTGACCATGATACTATATTCCTCCCACGGGGCCACATTCTCTTTCCACACTCTGTAAATATATATGTATACAATGGGAGAAGAATTCCTTGAGAGCAGGCCTACTGAGAAAGACCTAGCGATCCTGGCTGACGAAAAACTTAACATGAGCCAGCATTGTGTGCTTACAGCCTGGAAAGCTAATGGTATGGTGGGCTTCATCAGAAGAGTGGCCAGCACAGAGAAGGAGGTGATTGTCTCTCTCTCTCTTCTGCCCTTGTGAAGCCCCCTCTGGAGAAATGCATCCATGCCCGGGGTCCTCAAGCACAAGGAAAATATGAAGCTTTTGGAGATGGTCAAATGGCTAGAGCAACTTTCCTATGAAGACAAACTGAAGGAGCTTCAGGCTGGAGGAGAGGAAACTGCAGGGAGATCTCATTGCAGTCTTCCACTACTTAAAGGAACATAATAAGCAGTAGGGAAATCAACTTTTTATAGGGGTAGACAATGATAGGACAAGTGGGAATGGTTTTAAACTAAAGGAATGAAAATTTAGACTGGATGTCAGGTGAAGTTTTCACTGAGAGAGTGGTGAAGTGCTCTGTGAACAGGTTGTCCAGAGAGGTTGTGGATGACCTATTTCTGGAGGGTCATCAAGGCCAGATTGGATGGGGCTCTGTGCAGCCTAATCTAGTGCTTGATCTAGTGGTTGACAACCACCTGCAGCAGGGGGAGCAGGATCTGATGATCCTTGAGGTCTCTTCCACCCCAAGCCATTCTATGGTTCCATGATCTGTCTATACTTTGAATAGATGGCTCTGAATCAAAGTATGGAGGTAATGACTGGCAGATATACAGAAGCAACTTCTGTGAAGGGAAAAAAAGATACATCAGTGGATTTACATTGCTGAAAGCTTTTTTTTTTTTTTTTTTTTTTAAATGTATGTTGTATTCCTGTTAAGAAATACAATACTAAATCAGACATCAAAAATATTCAGCAGCACTCCAGCAAAAAGTTTTGGAATAACACAAAAGTTTAATGCACACTAGGGACAAATCATTAATTTTACTGATGGAACACTGATATAGTCTAGGAAATGGCTGAAGAGAGAAATAGGCTCTAGGAAAGACCTCCTTGAAGAAAATTCAGATGCTTATTTCTGAGGGTACAAGACTATCTGTAAAACCACAGAATTCTCAGAGTATCATTATAAATAGAAGACATTAAAAGCTCTAGATGCTCTCACTGTTAGTCTAAGCAGGATGCAGTACCCCAGCTACAAGTACAAGATGAGAAGCATACTAGTACCATTATCTCCAGTAACTTCCAAGAACAGAAAAGGAGACAGATGACAAAAATGACCAAGAAAAGTAAAAGTTTGGGGTGGGAGAGAAAATGGGAATAACTGTTCTTGGAACAGGAAAAGAAAACCTGATGAACAGTATAGTTGTGTTTGGAAGTTCCTTAATTGAATGTAAGATCCTATTTAGATAGAAGGCCAACTGATACAGTCTGTTCTACTTGTGATCAGCTGTGCTACCATCACCTTAAGACTCCCCAAATACAGCATGGACTGCAGAGAAGAACTGAATTTCATCTTGCAGAGGCCTTTGCTCTGTGTTAGAAGTCCTATTAACTCCTCCCATGAACATTTAATGAACACTAACTCATTTGTCATGAAGACTGCTGATGTTGCACTACTGATACAGATTTCTCTCTCTAACTTTTAGAAAATAAATTTAACAGCAAGCTGAACACTGAACCAAAAGCTGCATAACAGAAGAAACATTAGTACCTGTTTATAGAAAGCAGAGAATCCCCAATCTGCATGGTGCCTGAAGCTATTTCCAAGTTCAGCTTTTGCTTTCATACTGAGTACATTCTATTTTCAACTGATGCCTTAAGCATGAACAAATGAAATAGAAGATGATGGCAACTTCTGGGAAGCTAGACAAAAGCTGCCAGTCTCATGTTTCCATTCCCATGAGCACTTTAGAATAAGAAATAACCTCCTCTGCATGATAAAACAATTAGGAATCGTGCACCTCAGCTGGATTTGCGTAGTTAGGGGACCTAGAGATCCCTCAGAAGGAAACAACATTTTATCATCTGGAAGGATGAAATGTTGTATTAGCAGTGTAACAGCACTTTGCAAATGAGATGCATCATTTCCCACACACAATTTTCATAGAGAAACCATCACCTTGAAAAGATGACTGAAGGGGGGAATCTGATATACGTTTATAAATCACTGAAGGGAGGAGGGAGGCAAATGGATGAGGCCAGGCTCTTGGTGGTGTGTAGCAGTAAGTCAAGGAGTAATGGCCTAAATCTTGAATGCAGAAAGTTCCATACAAACATGCAGAAGAGCTTTACAGTAAGGGTGATGGAGCACAGGAACAGGCTGCCCAGATTGGTTGTGGAGTGTCCTATGGAGATATGCAAGACCAGGGTGTCTACCTATGTGACTTGTTGTAGGGTATCTGCTTTAGCAGGGAGTTTGGTCTTGATCTCTAGAAATCCCTTCCACCCCCTGCGATTCTGTAAACCATTACTTGTTACAAATAAAATGTTTCAAGTACGATTTGATTTCATCTTATAGATTATGTTTAAAGCTACTCTGTGCCTCAGGGAAGGTTCCAGCTCTAAACTAGGAACGGGTAAACGCTTGCTTCACGATGGGCCCCAAGAACGGTGCAAGAGCGCACCCTCTCTGCAGCCGAAGCAAATTGAATTTAGCAAACTGCATTTACCTCATTAACAGCAGGAAATCTTGTCAAGTTCAGTAAGAATGCAATATAACTAAAAATAATCCCACACTTGAGTCAATTCGAAGCCTTATTGCTGGATGAGCAACATGCAATAATTTCAGCACTGTGGGGACTTCCACTTATAATTTCTCAAAAGTTCTGCAAAATGCACATGAAAACAGTTCTCTGTCTTGCATTTAATACTCAGCTAAAAGGAAATGAGGACAAGCAAATTGTGAAGTAGCTAGTGCAGCAAACTACTTAAGCAGTTCCTAAAGAAAAAAAAAAAAAAAATCAATTCACATTCATTGCAATCCTTTCCATAAAACATCTTTGGAGAAATTCTCATGAGCTCTTCTAACTTCTGCTTTAGAAGGGTCTCAAATTGAAACACATAATCAATTGTGCATTTTGCTCTTGTGATTTAAATAGGATTTCCGCCTTCAAGATTACAGTCCTCATTCCTCAAGCCAGAAAGATTTTTAGATCCTACAGAAGAGCAATAGTAGAAAGAATATATTTTTGGGATGAACGAACAAATGAATTGTTGGGAGAAGTATTTATCAGCCTTTCCTTTCCTTGAGGTTTGGTTGGCACATTGCTTTTGCCCTCAGATATTTTGAGCAGCATCACGCACCTCAGTATCTGTATGGGCATTTCTGTGTCCTCCAGAAAGCAGCAGTCTTAGCACTCTCAGAAATACATTCAGACTGAGACACAGTCCCACAAACAGTAAAACATTAGAGCTGATAGATCTAAGTGAACTCCAGAAAAAAATCCTCTGGCCTGGAAATATGTAGTCTAAGAAAAAATCCTAACCCAAAACGTACTTTAGAGAAAACTGTATCAGACATTTGAAAGGGTCAACAGTAGGAAACTGACAAGGATAAAGGTTCAACAGTCAGAAATGAATCCTTACTTCTTCCAGAAGATGAGAAAAACCTCACAAAATTCTGTTGTATAAACCACAAGAGTATACAATAGCTAAGGGCACGCTCACAACAGATCTTTAAGCGTTGAATTTAGAGCTATGGGCAGCATATAAAGGGAAGAAAAAAAACGCTGCCTCCTGCATAAATCCAAGAACATTAGCATTAAAAATATTGTAGAGAAATTGTTAGCTTAACAGAAATCTTTCTCCTCTCTGCAACAGTAGAGATCACAGTTGTTTCTGAGTGATGGGTGTGTGCCTGAGGCCGGGCCAGGCCAGAGACAAGAGTTGTGTAGCAGATCTCTCCTTCTCGTGCAAGGACCCTTCCTCCTGGAAAAGAATTTACTCTTTCAAGACATCACAGCCAGTCAGGAACCATACAGTGAGGAACAGCATTGAAGTTTAGATCATCCTGTAATAGCAGATTAGTGAACAGGAATGGAAAGCAAAAGACATCAAGGACAAAGTTAGTTCTTGGATGCCAGGCTAGGTCAAGGATGCCATAGAAGCCCCATCATATTTTATTCACTGACTGGCCTAGGAGTAAGTAAGGAGCCAATTAGAGGAGCCTGAGATGTTGCACACCTTTTTCTTCCAAGTATCAAAAAAAAAAAAAAAACACCTGACAGGAAACAATATGCATTTCTCCACCAAAATTGGAAAAGGAAGGCTGGCTATCAGTCATTTCCACATTCCCCAGGACATCCAAGTCAGATCACGTTCTTGTAATCTACAGATCTGAAATGACAGCCAGCTAGCATGCTCTGCATCCCCAGGAAGTCAGTCCTGCATCAAAGCCAGAGATCAGAAGTTTGTCAATACAAGAATCACACAAACAGAAGCAAAACACTGGGTGTCATCCCTTGTATCTCATATCATTTTGACATGATACCATAAATGCCCAGATGAGCTCCGATTAATTTCCAGAAGTAGATCTTCATGTGTCAGTAGATTCAATAAATCTGTTTCCATCTCTAGCTGCTGCCATAACTGAATAGAGAAACAAGACGACTACACTTTCCTTTTTGTCTCTCTAAAGTGAGGAAAGCCACAGGGAATTTAACCAGTAAAACTGTAGACTTGTAATAAGAGTTGCTGATTATACTGGAAACAGTTCATCTGATGTGTCTTTAGTTCACATTTGTCTTATCTATGAGATGGACTGGTGAGTTCTGTCATAACATCAACTAATATTTTCCAGGTGTTTCTCTTCTATTATTTCTAACACAAGCCTTCACTGCTTCAAAATAGCCATAAATACTACAGAAAAACCTAATGCTGTATATTGGCCACACCGCACAAATTTGTTACATCAGTGCATGGTAATTCTTACGTTATGATCATTAGCAAACAGACAAAATAATTTGGCCTCACAATTCATCTGCAACTGACTGCACCAAGTCCAAAAATTCGTACTCAGCGCCATCTATTGATTCCTTCTGGTTAAGCAGAAGGCAACACACTGGCTCATTCACTGCGCAATACAGGACCATGTTTTACTGAACAATCTATTTTTAACAGCAACATTGTTAGGTGTTACAAAACATTTGATAAATGAATGCTACATTTTGATGCAGGTTATAACTAATCCTATTCTGTTTTCCCATAGAACCAGTTATAAAGATGAAATACTGTATGAGTCAAGTCATCCAGTTAATGGCTTAGCAATACTCATATCTCAGATACACTAGTTTTCCTCCATAGATCATGCTAGCACTACAGATTCCTCTTGGTGGTGGCTTCGCATACTTAGTAGTAGACAAACAGCTTGCCTTGTAATAATTTACATTATACTGGAATGGTTATTTTACATTGCAAGCTAAAATTGCTGACCTCTTAACATTTTACTTCCTTTTCCTTGTTGCAATTTTCTTTTCTGTGTACATACTCCTGACAAGAATTGTCCTCAGTCCCATGTTAAAAAACAAAAGATCTGATCTAGACAGTCATGATCTATAATTATTCAGGTAAAACATGGAATGAGCACAGCTTCCATGGCTCACCTTTAAAGGGCCTTTTCATGATGCTTTTGCCACCCTTCAAGCATGCGGCAGTATTACTGTAAGTAATTATGCAACTCCTGCACTACAGAATCAAGTCACACTAGCAGCTTTTCATTCTCAAAAGTTTCCAGGCTTAACCTATCAATAGTAATCTATGGAAGCTGCATTGGGAATGAGACAAACCATGTATTTCACACTTGTGCGTTGTGTTAACATTCCAAGTGCAAACTGACAGATCTGAAGCAGCAAAATATCAAGAAAAAAAGATCAATTTAGTCAAGAAGCTTTACTGATTTACTTCTTGATCAATGTCTGTGACTGAAAACTATGCCTTTCCAGGGATTACTGATTCCAGAATGTGGTACATACTTACCTGTTTTAACTTATTGCACCTAGAATTTCCAGAGGTATTTTGTGAAGTGCAGGACAAACAAAAAACCTTATTTTTGTCTGACTTCTGCCCCCATCAAAACACTTCATAAACTGAATACAGATGATGTTACATCAAAAAAAAGTTATCCTTTCTTTTGTAATATTGCAAATTCAGATTAGGAGGAACTGTTTAGGGTGTCCCAGCCTCCTGATCCAGCACTGCTAACTTTAAGTTACATTAGGTTGTTTGGAGCCTTATCCAAGCCTTATCCTTATCCATGGAGCATCTGCGTTCAGTGCTTGACTGCTTATGATTTCTAACATTCACAACCACACAACCTTCCATTTCTCAGCAACTCTTTGTTAACAAGGAAGTGGGGACAAAATGGTAAGTCAACTTGTTCAACTACTGAAACAAGAGTTGTTGCATGGACTTGCTCTTCATCAGAAGCAATAGATTTTTTGTAAACCAAACAGATCTGCTGGAATTCCCCTGCTCTCCTCCCCAAGTCCCCACAGGAATGTCAGAACAAATCATGCATTTGCAGTTGAAAACTGAACTCTGTTCAACAACATAAAACTGCACGTATAACAGCAGATCAGCCTTAAACTTTGTTCGTTGGTCTCCAAAGAAATTTCCCAAGAGAACAGAGTTGTTTGGATGATCTCTTACATGATTATGAGAAAGGGTACCATCTTTCATCACACGTCAAGACTTGCTTGTCCAGGATTTTCACCTATTCATCTTGGCACCAAAATTAGCTAGATGGATTCAACACTACTACTGAAGGGGTGAAGGCAGTTCATCAGAACATTCAGCTTTTCCTCTCTGGAAAGCCTCTGGAAAGGAGAAGCAGGAAGAAGGGAATCTTCTCACAAAGATTTTCACAGGAGGACATCCCCAAGTGGACAATTACAAATGTTTTTAGTGCCAAGAAGTGGTTATTCTGACAGAGTTTACAGGCTTTCTGTTTCAACACAGCTGTTAGCCTCACATAGAAAGTCCCATAACATGTGCCTGTTTTAGGCTTAAAAAATGGCAAGTGAAGCATTTGTTTGGAATGTGGTTTGTAGTGAGGCTAAGTAACTTACTGTTCAACTCTCATAAGCTACCTGAGCAGTAAATGACTTGCTGCACAGTAAAGAATTCACAGCAGGAGAACATGTCACATCAGTGAGTAGGGGGAAAAGTAGATAGGATGAGATTTCCTTTGTGCATGTAATCCTAACGTGAGATGCAGTGGGACAAAGGCCATTAACAAGATCACACCAGAAAAATTTCCAGATCTCAAGCATAAAGACATTTATATTCACAGTTTGAGAAGGCATATAAGGTAATCTCTGAAGAAAAAATCCCTCCGATCATGATTTCTATGATCTTGCAAACAAAAAAAACCCGAGATACACCCAATATTTAAGGATGTTAAAATGGATACATTTTGAAAGCAGGTTGAAATTACAGGGAGGAATTTAAAAATTCTATAGAAAACTAAGATTTTCTCAGGGGATTTGTTATTCTATCCCTTCCTAAGAATATTGTCAGGAACTACCTCTCAGTCCTTTGCACTCTCATTATCAAGGGACCAAAACCACAACTATGAAACCAACAGCTGTATTGGTTGTTTCCTTCCTCAATACAAAGAACAGCATGCAGATGGCACCCATCCATTCAACGTCCCAATTCATTCTGAAGATGTCTGGCACACACATTGAAATTGCTGCTCAAATTACCCGTCAAACAATGGGATAAGGTCAAATATTACTTGATTACGTTCCCCATAAAAATGTACATAAGAGTGACTGGTCTCCAAAGTTTATTAAAAATCAAAGAATAGAAAACTTTACATAAAAATATGTCAATTTTAGCTTCCACATAGTTGTCCACACAAAAAATTTAAACATGATTTTTTTTTTTCAAACCTGTAGCACATAACCACAGTGATAGCCAGGCCAATTTATTTGGTTCACCATGACTGAAGTGTTACATGATACCACTTTTAAATGAATTTCACTTTAAAATGGACGCTAGAATAAGACACCAACTAAAGCCTTTGAAGGCTCTTTAATGTAGTTATGCTCAATATTGCTAGTGTGTGAAGACTAAGCAGTACAGGCTCCTGTAACAGCCCTTAGATATTATTTATGAATCAGCTCACAATTTTTTTTTTTGTTTAAAATTGTGACGAACCTGGAGCATTAAGACAAACTTTTTGCAAACATATGCACTACTCTACTTTGGAATGTTGCCCTCTCTCCCCTCAAAGACCTGTTTGACAGATTCAGTAATAACATGAACTACTTCTGCTTCAAAGGCATACAGCATATTAAAAAGCTTCATGCTCGACACCTCATTTTAACACTCGGATATCAGTTTTAAAACCTTCTCTATCTGTATACAGTATAGTCCTGTTAACAGGATTCTTCAGCTTTCTCTGCTAATGGATTTATACAACTGATCTGTAGTTTTCTGTATAGTTTAAGAACTCTCGCTAAAAAAACAGGAAGTCAGAGGGCATGAGACGTGACCTACTCCCAGGACAACTGTGGTGCTTTAAAAACTCAGGGTTAGGCAGGATGTACATTTTTTCAAAAAGTTAAAGACAGTGTTTGTCATGGCAATACACACTTGCATAGTATACCTGTATGCATCTGTAAATTAAGTGCCAGCCACTCATACTGCGTACAACACTGGGCTGTGCTCTCCTGCAATACATTAAAAGATACTTCTCATAATGCTTAGAGCAGCTGAAGTACTTTTTATATATTTGCTCTTAACAGAACTAATGCATACTGCTATACAGATTCCTTAATGGAATCAACATATTTCCTTTCTCCACATTCCTTAAGCCGGGTACCTCCATTTAATAATGTTGTTTGAACCCAAACATTAACAGGTTACATTACTAAAATGCATCAAAGCATGTAGTTCACCGCTTTTTAATTTCACATCGGGACTTGAACCAACCTTCTCCCCTCCCTCAAAAGTTTTACTTCTGGTACTAAGAATGCTGGATTTGTCGTCTATTAAAAGGAATAAAATTAAAACTCATTGGTCAGAGCAAGAAGACTGTAGAGGCCAGACAATGAGCTAAAAAAACATAGGGTCGAAATGCTTTGGAGCTTAATACCTTCTTAAAACTGTAAGCCAAATCGCTCTTCCACTGTGAATCAAGAAGCCTCAAATATTACCAAATGTCATGTTTGTAACACTGCTCAGACAACCTGCCAAAACTATGAACCCAACTTAGATAATGCAACCTGGGAAAGGATCTGTAAATTAAAAAACCTCTTCCCCTTAAATATAACTTATGTGACAATATGAAATTAAATTAAAATTCCAAGTTATTGCACAAATTATATCTCCAATATTTACAGAGCAAAAAATCCTGAACTTTGAAACAAACAGGACTGCAGCAAATTTATTTTTTGAATTCCCAACTCGATTTGCTGCAAAGAAAAAAAAAAAAACTCAAAGGGGCTGAAGTTTCCTTCACTTCCAAAATAAAAGAAAACAGAACCCACATAGGAACAGATGTAGCCACAGCAAAAAAAGCCACAGCATTTGTAAATGTCCTTGCAGTTCCACTGTCAGAGCTGCTTCGGCACCGTATGAACCATTGTGGGAAGGCAGAAAAACAAAACTTCCACATTTAATAAGGCTTCACAGATAAGCACAACTACTTCTTGAAGATGGACTGAACCACCACACAAAGAAACATGCAAAGAAGTCAGCTGCAGATATTTGGCAACACCAATAAAACGATGTGCTGGACGCTGGTCTCCATCCCCTAAGTCGAGTGGCACTCGCTCAGTTTGTCTGAACAGGGAAGGTCATTTTGCCATCTGCCATTATCTGCTCAGACTAATAGGTAAACTGTCTCTGTGTTTTTTTCTTCTCCATATATTACGATTGTACTGGTGGTGTCCTCTGTTACCAACTGGTTGCCTCATGCCTCCACTGTTGACAGGACTGTAGCTGTTGCCTTGGTTATGAGTTCCTTTCATGGAAAACTTCATCCCAGTGTGCTGTTAAAAAACACAAGACATGCACTCAATTTAGGCATACAAACAACTGAAACAAAGTATGTATTACCAGTGGTATTTCCTCAACATACAAGTCATTCCCACAGAATACTGCTTGAAGCAACTGATCTTTCCATGCTTGTCTGATTTTAGCTGCACAAATCCAAAGGCACTAACAGCTTGTTTTCTGAAGTAAATGTCCTGCAAATGAAATGGTGTAGATTTAAAAGCATCCTTAAAAACCTTTGATCTGAGTATTAAATATGCCCACCATGCATCACCACTATAAAAACAGACCTTTCACATTAAACACTAATTGTAACAGACATGTCTCTAGAAGATTCTTGGAAAGAATATAACCGAGTGAAATATCCAGCAAGACTTCCAGAAATATAATTATTAAGGAACATAGGAGCATCACTACATGAGCTAATACAAAGGACAAGCCTGCTCTACTTACAATTTCACTTAACTAAATCAGTAAACTAGCCATGACTTTGGAAGGAGCTGGGCCTAATCTGATAAATCTTATTTGCCTGCTACATACCACGCATCCAGACCAAGGCAAAATAACTATCAGGAGTGTAACATGACACTTTCTTTGGGAGAATCTCTAATAATTTGGAACAGCAGCTGCTGAAAAGGCTTAATAACAACCGAGTTCAGTGTTTTCCCTACCATTTAATACCACCTTGAGTTGTGTTATCATTTCCCTACATACTGAGACTCTAAAAATACCTGCAGCTTAAACACAAGCAACTTTTTTTTTTCCTGAGGAATGAAAGACATTATTGTGAGAACACAGACTGCCTTTAAAAAAAAAAAAAAGCATTTTGTCTAACTTAAGTGATTTAGTAGAAACACCACAAAGTTAACACAGGGCAGCTGTTTAGAACATGAAATAACTGCAGATAGCTTATTAATCTGTATTTCCAAACAAGCGTGGTGTCAAAATAAATATGAGAACAACAAATTATCATTGAAATTATTTAAGGAATAATGCTATACAAAGCTTTTTGCTATTAAATTATAATTAGGAGAGATGCTGAACATCTACGGAAAGACATGGGGAAGAACAGTATTGAAAAGTAAAGTTAACTGTACAACAGTAAAAAAAAAAAAAAAACAACTTTTTTCATATGTAAGGAATGCCCTACAGTGACCTAAACATCCTTGAATATTCAATTTTTAAACTCCCAGGACAGACATGTTAAGTGCTGTCAGAATAGCAATGGCAAAATAACCAAGGACAAAGACAAAAAGAGAATGAAAGAGAAAGAATCTTTCATCTTCAGAGGCGAAACTCAAAACTTGTCTACTGAAGTATGTTGTAAAGCACCTATCAAGAGCTATTCATTAAAATCAACAAAACAAGCTGAAAAAATAAAAACATTCTATTTTGGCAAGTCGCCTTTCAAACAAACACCACCTTTACACATCCTTCTGAGGCAGTGTTGAAGTTCAATACGTGTACATCTGACTCTCGAATCCATAAGCAAAGCTCTACAGACATGTATCAACTAATTTGCTTAAATAAAGCCAAGACATTTCAAGTGATCAGTCATTCAGTAGTCAAAACAATGAGGACAGTTCTATTCCTTAGTTACACTTCACTATGTAAAAAAAAGGAGATAACTCTAGTTTTGCTACTGTAAAATCAGAACAAAGCTCTGACCACGGAATCTACTCAAGCCTATTATCTTCAGCTGTAAATACAAAGAACCTGGCAACTTAATCTTTAATTTGAGTGTTCAGAAAAAAATAATGGCACACTGGCAGGCAGTTCTTCACTCAAATCAGGTCAGCCAAACCCCATTGAAAACAGGGTAATTAAGCCTATCTGTATCCTCAAAGTAATTATACCACTAGTTTGTTCAAGATGTAATCAAATTTTCAAAAGATTGCTACATACTTATTTCACTGCTTATTTATTAGGCAAAGGAAGTTTGCTGATATCTTTTTGAAATTCCCAGAAGACTATTAACTCCATCTAGTCCACACCATTCTTGATGTCCACATGCTCCCCCCCAGTCACTGAGAGATGGCATGTCTACCCAGACAGTGGCTGAAGAGGGATCAGATAAGCAAAAAAGCAAGCCCTCTAACTGCAATACGCAGACATCTTCAGTTTAAATGTTCTGATAATTTCCCTTACCAAGGAGTAATCTTTTCTACCAACATATGGCTACTCATTCAACAATTAAGTGACAGAAGTGATTGGGGGGGTCTGAATTTGATCTTCCATGAGTAAAACCTGCTATACGTATAGAGAAATCTCAGAAACCTGCAACTAAAACAAGATGGGGAAAAACTTTATAACACATACCAGGCTCAAAAAATTCCCAGATGTTTTAACAGAAATTTAAGAAAAGGTTGCTCTCAGCTTTTATCCCAGATAACAAGTCTGGTAGAAATTTAAATATTGAGTAATGTGCTGAAGAAAACAAACTTTTCATCTTAAATAGGCCACCCAATCAGGAAGACTGAGTGCACAAGGCCCTCTATAAATAGATAAGAGCAGCTTCTCTTATCTCACAAACATGGTCCTCTCTATACTCACAAAACATGGTCCTCCTGGAGAACCTTCAACCACCCCAGTATCTCTTACATGGACAACACAGCAGGGCACCAGCAATCAAAGAGGTTCCTGGAATGTGACAATAATTTCTTCCAAGTAGTACAGGAACCCATGAGAAAAGTAGCTATGCTCGACCTTGTCCTCATCAATGAGAAGGGTGAGTAACATGAAGTTCAGTGGCACCCCTGGCTGTAGCAACCACAAAAAATGCAGAGCTCAAAATCCTTAGGGTGTCAGAGTGTGTGCAGCAAGCTTGCTACTCTGGACTTCAGGAGAGCAGATTTTGAACTCTTCAGGGAACTGCCTGGCAGGTTAGCATGGGAGAAAGCTCAGGGGCCCAAGAAAGTTGGTCAGTATTCAAGGACCATCTCCTCCAAGCACAAAGCAGTGCATCCTGAGAAAAAGGAAGACAGGCAAGAATGCCAGGAAGCCTCCATGGATCAACAGGGAGCTCCTGGACTTGCTTATGCTCAAAGAAAGTCAAGAGGGAGTGGAAGCAGGAACAGGTTACCTGGGAAGACTACAAAGAAGTTGTCTGAGCAGCCAGGGATCAGGTTAGGAAAGCTAAAACTCAGAAAGAACTAAATCTAGTCATGAGACACGAAGGGGAACAAGTTGCAATTCCACAGATATATCAGTGATAAAAAGAAGGTCAGGGAGGACATGGGCCCTCTCCAGAAGGGAAGTGGAGACCTGATCACAAGGGATACGAAGAAGGCTGAAGTTTTCAGTAACTTCTTTGCCTCAGTCTTCAATTGGAAAGAGCTTGAGACACACTGATCAAGTTGCAGAAAGCAGTGGTAAAAACCTGGAGAAGGTAGATCTGCCCTGCTGTAAGTAAAGATCAGGTTCAAGACAATCTAAAGAACCTAAAGATGCTCAAGTCCATGGGACTCAACGAGATCCATCCACAGGTTCTGAGGGAACTGGCAGACCAAGTTGCCAAGCCACTATTTGTCATATTTGAAAGGTCATGGCAATCTGGTGAAGTTCCCACTGACTGAAAAAAGGGGAAAAAACTCTCATTTTCAAAAAGGCAAAAAAGAGGATCCGGGAACTACAGGCCAGTCAGTCTCACCTCTGTGTCTGGCAAGACCATGGAGCAGATCCTCCTGAAGGCCTTACTAAGGCACATGGAAAATAAAGATAAGGTGACTGGTGGTAACCAACGTGACTTCACCAAGGGCAAGTCATGCCTGACAAACTTGGTGGCCTTTTATGAAGGTGTAGCATTAGTGGAAAGGGTCCAGAGGAGGGCGACTAAGATGATCAGGGGGCTGGAGCACCTCCCCTATGAGGACAGGCTGAGGGAGTTGGGCTTGTTCAGCCTGGAGAAGAGAAGGCTGCGGGGTGCCCTCATTGCAGCCTATCAATACCTGAAGGGAACCTACACCCAGGAGGGGAGTAAACTCTTCAAAAGGGCTGATAACAGCAGAACTAGGGGAAATGGATCCAAGTTGAAGGAGGGGAGATTTAGGTTGGATGTTAGGGGGAAGTTCTTTACTAGGAGAGTGGTTAGGCCCTGGAACGGGCTGCCCAGGGAGGTTGTGGATGCCCCGTCCTTGGATGTGTTTAAGGCCAGGTTGGACGGGGTCCTGGGCAACCTGATCTGAATGTGTATGTTTGGTGGCCCTGCTAGGCAGGGGGGTTGGAACTACATGATCCTTGAGGTCCCTTCCAACCCGGGTGATTCTGTGGACGAAGGAAAGAGCAACTGACAATATGTGCCTGCACTTGTGCAAAGCACTTGACACTGTCCCATATGACTTCCTGGTCACCAAATTGGCAAAAAATGGATTTGATGGATGGACCATTCGCTGGATAAGGAATTGAACTGGATCGCCACGCTCAGAGTTGTGATCAACAGCTCAATGCCCAAGTGGAGACCAATGTCAAGCAGTGTTCCTCAGAGACCAGTACTGGGACCAGTGTTATTTAACATCTTTGCAGGTGACAAGGACAGTGGGATCGAGTGCACACTCGGCAAGCCTGCAGGTGACATCAAGCTGAGTGGTGCAGCTGACACACTAGAGGGAAGGGATGCCATCCAGAGGGACATGGACAGGCTTGGGAGGGAGGCCCATGCCAACCTCACGAAGTTCAACAAGGCCAAGTGCAAGTTCCTGCACTTGGGTCAAGGCAAATCCAGGCACAGATACAGGTAGGGCAGAGAATGGCTTAAGAGAAGCCCCGAGGAGAAGGATTTGGGGCTATCAGTTGACAATAGACTCAAAATGAGCTGGCGATGTGCACTTGCAGCCCAGAAGGCCAACTGAATCCTGGATTACATCAAGAGAAAAATGACCAGCAGGTCAAGGGAGGCGATTCTGTCCTTCTCTGCTCTTCTGAGATACCCATCTGGAGTACTGCATCCAGGTCTGGAGACCCCAACAAGGACAAGGACACAAAGATGAACAGAGGTTCTGGAACATCTCATCTCTCCTATGAGAACAGACTGAGAAAGCTGCACCTCTTTCTTCAGCCTAAAGAGAAGGCTCTGCAGGGACCTTACAACTGCCTTCCAGTAACTGAAGGGGGCTACAGAAAAGCTGGAGTGGAACTTTTTGTCAGGGCATGTAGTGACAGAACAAAAGAAAATGACTTTAAATTGGAAGAGGGTAGATTTAAACCAGATATCAGGAAGAAATTCTTTACTGTGAGGGTAGTGAGTCACTGGAACAGGTTGCCCAAAGAAGTTGTGGATGCCCCTCCCTGGAAGCATTCAAGGTCAGGCTGGATGGGGCTTTGAGCACTCTGGATTAGAAGGAGGTGTTTCTGCCTATAGCAGGGGGTTGGAACTCTGTGATCTTAAAGGTCCCTTCCAACCCAAACCACACTATGATTCTATGACATATATAAGCAATTTTACCATACAAAACTGCTGACAAAGACAGTCAGTTTTAAGCCAAAAATAAATCACTTCAACATCAAAAATAACATAAACTATATAAGTAACAAAGCTACAGCCCATACAGTTTCTGAACCTTTGACTGTTAGCTCCTCCAAAATAGGGAGAAAAAAGGAAAGCTATGAAAATCAAGTGTCAGAACTGTTAAGTTTAAAAAAAGTCTGCCTATACATACAGCACTTGATATGTACATAAGGATCTACAAAGGTAGCCAGTTTAGGAAACCTATTATTGCATTATTAATACTACTGGATTAACAGTCACAACTGAATCCATTCTTCAGTTGATAGGAATTGTCATCATTGAAGCTTGTATATTTCAGCCTTATTACATGTAAAGTATTACTGTAGTATTTTGCAGAATTTTACTGCACTATTTAGCATTAATACCTTAACAAACAGCCTCAAAATATTCCCAAGTTCTTTTCAATTTTTCCACCTTATTTACAAAGAAGCAATGGTTCATTAGCCTCATTACTTTTAAGCTAACATGATTATATATAATATTCATATTAGCTACCTGGTCATACTTTGAATCTGTTAAAATTTAGATCTGGTCTATATTTAAGATGCGCTTAAATATTTAAGATGTAGTAAAAGTTCTTACTCAAGTTTTTTAAAATCTGGGAAAAACAAGCCTAAAGCACTACAAATATCAAGAGATCCTTCTCCCTTCTGAACCCTTTGTTTGGGCTTACTAGCTGAAGTCAGCTAGTTTTCAACTGGCAGCATAATGATAAGTTTGTATTTATGCATTCACAAGCCAAATCTCATTTCTTGTCCAACAAAAGAAAACAGCATTTATGCAACAGAAAACAACTTGTACAGAGCACAGAAAGAGCACAAACAAGTTCCATCACTTCTTACCTGCTAACACTACAGAATCAGAAGACTCAAAGTCATGAGGGAACAGCTGAGTCGAAACAAACGATGAGAAGACAGAACTCATACTGTAACTTTGCTACTATCTTGAGATGGCCATTGTTCTTTTATCCAAACACCTTTTATTAAGTATCTCAGGAGATAAATTTTCTGACTTAACTCTATTTTAGAGCTTAAGACAGATTTCTTATTGAGATTTCTCAGCTTTTACCTGGAGAAAAATTTCAGGACACAGGCCCACCAGCACTCTCCAAACAATGAGTTCACATAAATATGGTCAGTGTGAAAAAACAGGTAGATGAAATGCATATGCATGTATTTAAACCAATCTGAGATACAGAGGAGCATTCTGACAGTGACATTGGAAGACAAAGTTATGCTAAGCAAACTGATCAGATATTACCTCCACATTTTCTTCACTTGGTTTTTTTTTTTTATTATTACTTATGATGAAGTCCTGTTTGTCCTGTTTTTAGAAACTGCTCCTTAGAGTTTCAACCAGCCTTTTCTTCAACTGAAAAAGTACTTTGGAAGCAGACACTTGGAAAATCTTGTTCCCAATGCCACTACATTTTGAGAAACTATTAGATGCTAACAGCATCAGAATTGTCACTGGGACAAAGCAACACCTCCCACAATTGTTCTAGGTGAGAGCAAACTCTGAAGAAAAGTATTTTAGCAAGTGAAGCATAAAAGGTTAGATTATGTCATTTTAGCACTAGCATTAAAGTTTCATTTTCCTAGTTGTCTTCTTCCTTCCGAAGTCAATAGTGAATGCTGCTATGAAATTCTTAATGACCACATTAGCAATTAGGTATCATTCATTTGAATGTCCTCGGTGGAGCTTTTCTTGAACGGAACAGACACTCTGGAAGCTAGTCCAGCAGGACCAGTACTTGCTATCTTGAATCCTTTTGAATCAAATAAGCACTCTTAGGATAAAAAAATGCAACATTAAAAAAATTGGACCTAAAAAACTTGTAGTTTGTTCTGCCTTCATCCATGACTTCTCAAAGTAGCCACCATCAACCCAAGAAATTGAACAGAACTTAACCCATTTGTAAATACAAGAAAACTGTCCTTCTCCTAGTGGAAAGTCACCAGGTATTTTTTCTCCCTTCCATTCCCCTGGACACGTATGCCAGTATTGTTTTTCTACTCACTCCAATGGAGAGCACTGGTTCATAAATTGTTTTGTTCTCCCAAAAGAAATTTCAAACTGCTTTGTCAGCAAAGTAGAATGATTACCAAGGAAAAACACTAATAATACTGAAAAGAACATAGATCTTTATAAGGAGCTTAATTAGTCCCTGAACTACCTGGAATTTCTCCAATTAATTATGCAGTGTATAAATAGAACTGTTAATCACTCCAATACTTTTTCAAACAAGAAAGTATTAAGAAGATCTAACAGCAGAGAATTTGTCTAGAAGGCTGCTACTGGTTCAAAGTTCTTGCACTAGCACTTCTTGCTTCTACAGCAAGTACCGAAGACCTAGGTATAGCTTCCTGCGAATAACCTAAGGTCTTCAAAGACAACAAGCTGAACTGAGGGAAAAATAATTGCCAGGGTAGATGCTGAAGACAAATGGACAATGGAATGCCTTTCAAACACTTTTTGGATAGAGGAAAATACCTGCTGTTAAGGAGGCCTATCAATTCAAGACTATCAGAACAGAAACCCTTCCAGCTATTAATACGTGCATATTAAATCTTATAAATGAAGACTGTACTAGTTTGAGTAAAGCTAAAGCTAATCCAGTTCATTCATTCTCCAAAATGTTGCAAATGAAAAGCATACATTTACCACATTCTGAGTAGTGTGATTTCAGTTCCCACTTGGACTTGGTTGGTTGCAATCTTCATCTAAAAGAAGAGTTTACTCCACAACACAAACTCTCACTAAATTTACTGTAGAAAAACAATTGCTTCTGTAGGTAGCAAGAAATTCTTCAGAGTTAACATGATCCTGAAGTGCAGATCCTTATCTTTCAAAAGCCAGAGATAAACTCCAGTTTTGAACATCTACGTATTGTACAAACTACTGAAGAAAAGCCAAGTAATGCTGCAAAGCACTTTTCTTCAAAGATACAAAATCACAGCTAAGGTCACTCAACATCCACTCAACAAAGTGCCTCTTCACAACCTAGTCAACTCCAAATCCTGACTTGTTTTGCACCAATAACTGCAACTTGATTCTGTTTTCACACAATTTTGACAAAGTTAAGCTACAGGACACCTCTTCATTGAAAAGAGTTGCTAAAGGAAAGAACAAAACAGAATAAGATTACACTTTACATGAGTTTAACATGAAACTGAAATTAAGAAAACTGAATGAATCATTCAGGAGATTAAAACAAAAATCACACTTTGAGATACAAGTAGGGACTTGCTGTATGACCGTGGATTGCAGAGGAAATAGATGGGGAAAGCATGTGATGGAACAATTTCCAAAGATTAAAGGTATTGAGCATCTACAAGGAAATAGCGGAATACCAACAGTATGTAGAGCAACAGTAATCCGATCTAAACAAAAGGAAATGGGTCTTGAAAAACACTTCTGTCAAGTCCTTTAAATATGTGCGTAGCAACTAGGAAGACTTTGCTATCAAGCTATAATATGCCATAACTCAAGGCTAGTATTACTGAACATGAAAAAACTGTTCAGATAGAACTTCTTATACAGCTGAAAGTTCAAACCAAGCACTGATTTTTTTTCATTCTATAGTAAGTGGTAGGTGCCATCTCTAGACAAACTCACAAGCTGAATGAAAAATATACCCTTATATACCAGGCTTAAAGTGTTTTGATCAGCACCACAAAGTCCAGCTAGAGGTCAGCAACCAGTGGTCCATTTCTGCAGTTGATGCCAGGCCAATACTAACATCTTAATTAGTGACTTGGATGACAGGATAGTAACCCTCAGAAACTGAAAGGAGAGCTAATAAACACGACAACTGTGCTGCCAAACCTTGTCAAATGAGTGGACAAATGAGTTGATAGGTACTTCATAAACTTCAAATTTAACACTGCCCATGAGAAGGAATAATCTCATACATCAATACGTGTGAGGCATTGACCAGGTGGAAAACAGCTTTAGTGTAACACAACCACAGACAATAGACAAGTTGAACTTGAGTCAGCAACATGCCCTCATATCAAGAAAGGTCAACATCCCAAGCTGCATTACATTAAGAAGAGTATCACTACAAGGTGAGAAGTGATCCTTCCCTTCTACTCAGCACTAGAGAGGCCACATCTGGAGGGCTATGTAAAAGTCCAGGCTTCCCGGTACAAGAGATGTAGGCATACTGAAGTGAGTCCAATGAAAGTCTGTGAGAATAAGACACTGAAATGTTTATCATAAATGAAAAAGATGTCAGAGCTCCATTGTTTACCCCCAAAAGGAGAACTCTGAGGGGTAGGGATCATACTGATGGATCTCAATACCTAATGAAAGGATTTAAAGTAAATGGAGGAAGGCTGTTCTCAGTAAGAGTAGAATGCTTAGTAAAAGAACAAGGAAAAATGGACATAAGTGTGAAAAGTATTTTAAGACTAAATTCAAGACTAAACTTTTATTTAGAAGTGGGGTCAAACACTGGAAGAGTGTTTGCCTGACCAGTCAGTCTAGTGACCTTCTATGATAGTGTAACTGCATCAATGGACAAGAGCCACTGATGTCATTTGAATTTCAGCAAGGCTTTTGACATGGTTAACCCATCCATTCTCCTCAGAACTGGAAAGAAATGGATTTGACAGGTGGACTGTTGAGTGAAGGAGGAACTAGTTAAGAAATCATACTCAAGAGTGGTGATCAATGGCTGGGTGAAGATCAGCAACAAGTGACATCCCTCAGGGGTCAGTACTGCGACCAATGCTCTTCAATACCTTCATCAGTAGTGCAATCAAGTGCACCTTCAGAAAGTTTGTAGATGATATCAACCTGTTTGTTGCAGTCAACACGCCTGAGGGATGGGATGCTATCCAGACAGACCTAGACAGGCTGAAGCAGTGGGTTCAGGAGAACCTCATGAGGTTCAATAAATCAAGTGCAAAGCCTTGCACCTGGGTAATGGCAGCCCTCACTATCAATACAAGCTAAAGGATGAAAGTACTGAGCACAGCTCTGTCTAAAAGACATTAGGGGTCCTGGTGGATGGCAAGCTAGACATCAATGAGTAATGTGCCCTCATAGCTCAGAAGGCTGACTGCATCCTGGGCTGCATCAAAAGAAGCATAGTCAGCAGGGCAAGGGAGGTGATCCTGACCCTATACTCTGTGATGGTGTGACCTCTTCTGGAGGTACCGCATTCAGGTATGGAGTCCTCAGTACAAGAAAGTCATGGATCTGCAAAAGCACGTCCAGAGCAGGGCCATAAAAGTGATCCAAGGGATGAAACACTTCCTCTCCAAGGACAGGCTGAGAAAGATGAGGCTGTTCAGCCTAGAAAAAAAGGCTTTGGGGAGACCCAATAGCAGACATTCAGTATCTAAAGGAGTACTTAAAGAAAGAAAACTCCTTATCAGAATCTGTGATAGCACATGGGGAAACAGTTTTAAACTGAAAGAGGGGGGGGATTTAGATTGAAGAGATGAAAGCTGTATTTCTTGTTTGTTTTTTTTTGTTTTGTTTTGTTTTAATAAATAAGGGCAGTGAAACATAGGAACACACTGGTTGCCCGGAGACGTGGTGGATACTCCATCCCTGGAGAGCTCACTTTATGATTTTTGGGGCAGGGGGTCCCTTCTTTTTGTCAGGCTGGATAGAACTCTGAGCAATGTGATCTTAGCTGTAGATGCCCCTGTTCATTGCAGGGAGTTGGACTAGATTACCCTTGAAGATCCCTTTGAACAGAAATAATTCTATGATTCTAACACATTGCCCAGAGAGAAGGTTAGGAGGGGATTCTCATTCCTGGAGTTACTCAGAAAACATGAGCAATTTGCCCTTTGATGAGGACTGGACTAAATGAGTTCAAAGTCCCTTCCAACCAAATACTCAGACTCAGTTTAAATACTTCACAAATCTCAAAGCAGAAACTGAAGCAAACATCCTGTGTCATAATCCCACCCTGGAAGTGTTCAGTGGAGCCGGCCTAGATGATAACTTTCACTATAGCTCATACAGTTTCAATAATCAAGATTGAGGAGCATCTTGCTATAGACAGATGCACCAAGGCTGTAAGGAAAAGCTAAAGATCTTTCTTCTCTTCGTACATTAATAGATGTTAGCTAAAGTAATACTGCAGGCTAATTAGGTAACATACCACCTGCCTCCCTGCACATTTAACATTTGGGTACATTTCTTGGAAATATGCCCAGATTTTTTCCTCCATCTTTAAAATTATTACAGAAGGTTACAAGTGGAGACAAGTTTGTTCTAGCAATTCAGAAATCAAGGCCACTAAACACACCCAGACAAGGCAGTAGTATTTCTTCACATCCAAACACTAGCTTAACAGATATATCACATATCACTTGTGAGAAGTTTCTGCTTTAAGAAAACGAAATTAAACAGCCTAGAGATCTGCAAATATCCCAGCAGTTTGGGTACTGGAATTCTCAAATATAGATCAGTCAGATGTCTGATATTGCCTATCAGGTTATTCCTAGGGGTGAGTGAGCTGTGGAAGAGCTCCAAACATCTCAAACATTCCCCACCCTTTCTTCTTCCTGTGCTTCGCACACGGCAGTTAAGTAGCTTAATGGTTATATGAAAATCAGCACACACTACATCAAGTATATTTCTAAAGGTTTTTAGCACAGCACAAATGATCTATGATGCTGATTAGATCACTTTCTCATAAAAAGGTAGCTCCATTCAGTTGGCTCATACCTGATTACTGGCGGCCATTATCAAGGTTCTCGTAGGCGCAGATTGGGGTTTACCACTGGGCATAGGCAATGCTGGTGGTAAACTGGCCATAAGTTGAGTCGGTGCTTGCAGACTGAACTGGTAAACATTAGGAGCTGTGCAAGGTGGTGTATCAGAATCCTTTTGGCAGAGAAAAAGGGGAAAAGAAAAGCAACTTTACAGAAAATACAGCATATACAGTCTATGAATGTGAAAATGCATCCAAATATAATCTCTCATGAACACTGTAAAGATTCTTTCAGTGGTAAAAAAATAGAATATAAACTAGTACTATGTTTATTTCACACATCTAGCAGTTTAGACTAAGTTAAACTGAATCTGCATTACAAAGACAAAGTCAGCAGGTCCATGGTGATAACAAATCAGTTCTGGTCAGCTCATCGAAGGCCAAGTAAAGCTCTCTTCTACCTAATTAGAATTACAAGGTAGAAACTACATCTGGAAAAAAACAGTGCAAGAATAGTGACAGTGAAATGAGGACTACAATTGCAGGTGTCATGATAGAATCAGTCCTCAGAACAGTGTTATGCACTGTACTTAACTGTATGGAAAAGTTACTCAAACTTTTACAGTCTCCTCTCATTCAACCCAACAAAGTTAGTGCTCCACCTACCAAGAAACAAGGAGATGGCCAATCAGACAAGACTAACATATAAGCACTAGTTATCTGCTTCAATACTAGTTAGGAGTTCTCATCACTTTCCATTGGAGGTATGCACAGTTCTTCAGAGGAAAGCAAGATGGATGCAAGACAACAGAAATACTGTAATGGAGCTCACTACTATATTTCTTACTCTTCCTTCTTCCAGCCTGACCAACAGCAATTGCATATGCATCATAAGCAGAGTTAACACTGCACATCTGGGGCACTCAAGAGCACTCAAACGAAGAGGCAAACATGGATCCAGAAGTTTACAAATACTCTTGACACTTCAGATCCATGTCTGAAAGACGAGCTCTGGCCCTCACCAGTATAAGGGCTACAGAGATTACACTGTCAAAAGACAAATACAGGAATAAGATCCCCCTAATGCTTTTAGCTAATTATGTAGGGATGAAGCTACAGTAACTGCAGTAAGCACCTAGGTAAGTTCACAATCTCTTTATTGGTCCTTTGAATGCCTATTGCCTATCGTAGCCCTTCACAAAAATACCTGAAGAGATGCTTTTGGAAACAGATACAGCTTTATTCTACTGACAACTTCCCATTTTAAAACCTATTCTTTAAATCAATTTCAACTTCCCAAATAAAAACACAGTATTCAAAAGGAAGATTTCTACTATTCATATCTCTGACTAGATACAAGTGTTCAATTTACCTTGTTGTAGGTAAGGAAAAAGCATGGAGGAGAAACAACAAGCATTACTGAGGAAGCCAGATCAAACTGCAACTTTTGCTTGACTAACAGGATCCCTAGTTTTCTGTCTAGGCAGAAACAGTGAAACAACAAATGTACTGAAATGATCTCATGATGCAAATGCCCCTTCCTAACATCAGGAACCCTTTACTAACTAGGTCTCACCATAAGAGTTTATTTAAATTCCATTAATAACTCAAGGGTTAGATACAAGTTAAGACGCAAGGTAAAGTTTATAGATATACCCATCCTTCAGCACAATAGTTCACTCTACTAATATCATGTGATTTAATGATATTTACAGGTATCCTTTCCAAAATCTAACTGCATGGAAGTAGTGTTTTCTGCTTTGTTTCATGACATTGCTAGACAATTCAACCTTTTCAACTAACAACAGCTACTATTCTAGGAATTCAATTTTCAATATTTCTTTTAAATACATGGACCAAACAAGTTTTAGAATCTCAGTCAATTTTTGTAATTGTTCCTCTGAGGAAAAAAAAAAATATCTAACTAACCTAGACGTCAATATTAAGAAATCAAAACCTTTAACAAGGGAATGAAAGTGTCTTGGTAGCATAATATACAGAAGTTGTCCCCTATAAACGTACAAGAATGAACTACAGATCTTGGCAAAGATATTCTTACTATCCCATTCTCCAGCCTTCTTCCATCAGTTTCTCACTTTCCTACAACATTCAGGAGTTGGAAGCTGTAAGAACAAGGACTATTTCTATACAAATTGTATTCTTTGAAAGCAAAGAACTGAGCACTGGTGCCTATAGTTGGAACTTTACTGTAAAGATTTTTTCCACATGCTCCTCTCAATGTGTTATTACAACATCAGGAGCAAAGTGATCTAATGGATAACTGCTGCCATTCCTACTCCTTTCACTTCTTCCATTATTGCTCTCTCCATTGTACTTGCATTAACATTTGCCATTATGAGCCAATTCTGAGGCAAACCACAGAAACAGCAATCTCCTTTTTCTAGTTTTACCCTCTGAATCAACTCACCACAAGTACTGCTGAGTATAAATGCAGAAAAACCCAAGGAGCAATTAAGCAAAGTCATCCCTAGAAAGAACAACTAGTGGATTTACTGAGCAGTAGTACGAAACCACACTCCTTAGAGAAAAAAGTAACACCAGGAGAAATTCAGGCATTTCAAAGAAGTTCAGCCAAAGCACTGAAGAACTTCACGGTATAACCTTGCTTGAATGGCTTTAGTCCAGCACGCTCAAATCTTGTTGACAAATTCACATACTTCCAAGGTGATGTGACGTGTGTCAAATCCTCATCCCATTTCACCCCAGCTTGTGCCATTTCCCTTTTTGGTAGGTGGAGCCATAAGTTTAATAGACTATGGTATAACAAAATAGAAGGAGATCAACATTTGCCTATGGAATGTCACAGGACAGTGAATTTACATTAATAAAAAAAGTTGCACCCTTCCTATTTGCTGATCTATAAACAATACAAAACCTCAAACAAGATGCAACTGATTTTTCTGTCCTTAGTTAAACTGCATTACAAAAACAAAATATGTTTGTCATGCTAAAAGGAAAGGGGGGAAAAGTGTAAGAACATGTATAACAGAAGCAAACTGAAAAATATACCTCCAAAACTAGTAGTGGTTTCACAGAAATACAACTGAAGTTAATCTAATTAGAACCTCCCAGCATTAAAAATACAAGCAAAGTGCCCCTTTAGCCTGTGTTATCTTCTCCAATGCCTGCAAAATTACTCCTTATTTTAATCATTATTAAACAAAAGATATTTCCCCAAAGTGTGTCATTTCAAACTTCCTTTATTATTCCTACTACTTTCATTTCATGGGTTTCCAATTGGCCTGAATTGAAAAGAGTATCATAACATTCCAAATTTTGCAGGTAAATGTTTTTCAAATTAAGCATTCAATTATAGCACTTGTTAATGCAAGTTGAGCATATAAATGTTCAGTTTAGGTTTTCTTCCATCCTAAAATGGCTTTGGCACCTCTTTTTCAGGCGAGGCAATATTAATATATGGCAAGAATATAATTAGCTGGAGGTGTCAAGAAGTAGCCTAACTCATGAAATTGTGCTTCTTTCTCCTTACCTCACAGACACTACAGCAGTAAAAACAAGTTTTATTTCTTGATTCACAATTCCTCTGCACCTTCTGTTGCTCAGAATAATTTATCAAATGACCTACTTTTCCAAACTCCGCCTCCTGAAGAGTCTACTCTTACATCAAGTGGGTATACATAATAAAAAGCCTGCTCAAGCAACTGAGAGAGAAGAACTGACGAAAGACAAGACAGTATAAAGCAGCACATAAGAATATGGGTTAAGAAAACAAAAGCAAAGCATAGGACTGGAGAGTGAAAAAGGAAAATAATCAGGAAACAGCAGTAATGGTAAAATTTGTTCCACAGAAAGTGTCAGAAGCCTCCACAGTAAGAATAGGGAGAAAAGTTTTAAGAGATTTGGGGAGGGGAGGTTTCAAGGTAACTGGCTGCTTTATTTGGAGATAGATTTGAGTGACTTGAGTCAACCTTTCTTGAGAGACTAAAGACTGAGTTGCTTTTTTTTTTTTTTTTTTTTTTTAAAGAAGGCCTGTTTCCCCTTATTTGTTCAGGAAGGAGGAAGAACAAGACAGTATAAGTATTCTATCAGAAGATGATCAACTATCCATGCATATTTGAATGGTAATTTCAGTTAGGGCATGAGAACACTCAGACTAGTAAAAAGGTAGAGAAGTAAAAAGATAGAAAAGTAATTTTCTGTGCAGCTTTTGTTCTCAGATTGAGAATTGTTGGGCCACAGTCCTCCTGCCCACCCCCCTACACACACTTAACCAAAACTCAATAAAATAAATCAGTCACTACACAGATGTAACAAGTCTGCAAGAAGAGCTGTTACAGTAACTGTTTTGAAGTGTCAGTGTCTGTCCTAATGCAGATAAGCACATGCATTACACCTGCAAACTTCATCCCTTTAAAGAAGAAAGCAAAATTAGGACAGATGATGCCATTTTTTTTACCACCTCCAAATTGTGAAGTTCAACAGTTTCTGCCAATAAGCTGAAATTCACAGCCCTTGAGACTAAGAGGAATAAAAGGGAAATGCTGGTAATTAAATACTTTGAGCCCAAGTACTAAAAGCCACAAATACTGCACAGCAAGTAACATTTCTTAAGTCAGTGTGGATCTTGTATTCAGCAGCATGAAAGCAATAGCGAGGAACAGTCTTGGCAGCCATTTATCTACTACTTTAATAACATTAGTATCTGATCACAATAGTGAATACTTAATATTTGAAGACAGTGAAAAGACGACCCACAAAACATCAAAGGTACTGGTTGGCATATCCCCTGACAGTGGCAGAATGGTGGGCAGATCAAGCAGTGACATTCTGACAAAATATTATAAAGGCTGAACAGCAACGATTACAGCTAAAATTCAGGAACAGGCTGAAACACATATAATGTTAAGAGAGCTGAATAGACTACACAGCTTACTTTGTTCACTGGAACTTTCACTACCTCAACAGGGCTGTATGATCTTGAGGATTCAAAAACGTTCATGAAATAATCTTGTCATACAAGCTCAAAGGAAGCTACCATTAGAGGCATTCTGAGATAATGTGTACAAGATCTCCTACAAACTTCCAACAAAATTTTGAGATTGTGCAGGACTAGATTTCAGAGGTTATGCATCTATGATCAATTACATTAGTTACTGATATGCAGGTACCACTGTCACATTCAATTCTAAACTCTGGCACAAGGGCATCAAAACTACAGAGTATATTTAGCACCAGGTTATACTAGACCAAAATTGGACTGAAAGAAATATACCATAAGTATTTCTATTTGGCAGAGATCATTGGTTAGGTAAATATTCTCCAGCACTACTAAGATTTTGTGAATTATTTTGCAAATTAATGGAAGGACGGTCTCCGTAACACTTCAGCAATAAGAAAGAAGCCCAGCAGTTGCAAAGCACACATCCAGAACAGAAAATTTAGGAAATACATTTGGTTATTTAGTTTCTCAGACTGGTATCTGCAGTTAGCCCCAGCCTGCAGAGGGGCAAAGGTGAACATCTGGTTTTAGATTGCTGCATCAGTCACTAAATCAGTAGGAGGGTTCAAATGAGTTTTCCTGATACCAGACATTTATTTTCTATTGCAGAACAGTTTGATTCTTGCTCCCACAGAGAAAAAGCTCAGACACTTTGCACTGTCCTTGATAGCAAATACATTTATAAAGCACTTTCAAAAGGAAGAACTTCGTACAACCAGCAGCATTATTTATTTCAGCATCTGCTGGATCATGTGGGAACATGCAGTAGTTTATAACTTACCTGTGGGCAAGAAAAGAATACATGCTGCTTTTTTAATCAGGGCAGCATATGGCAGGCACTTTAAATAGCTGCACAGTTGAATACTTCATTCAGAAAAAATATACTATATAGATCAGTGATAATTAACAGAAGCCAAGAAATACACATACAATCATACGTTCTGATGACCACTTTCCTTGTATTCATAGGTTCTTTTCTAGCATGTACTAGAATATTTACATTGCCTACAGAACTGAGCTAACAGAATGGGAATGTTAGTACTCAGAATTTTGCAGTCAAATGTCACTACGAGTTAGAGGCCTCTGCTGACATCTACAGTATGATAAATCCACAAACTGAGCAGCACAGATAGCAAGAGATATCATGAGTCAGATTTTGCTTCTAAGAGGACTGATGTGAAATCCACTAGATCCTAGCAAAGCTTTTCTTTTTTTGTGATTGAGATTTCAGTTTGCTAGACTCTTGAAGGACAACAAAACTAGTACTTCATCAGACAGACGTTGTTAGCATTTTGTTAACTATTTTTACTACCTTGGAAAATCCATACAAATTATGATCTTTATATCTGGAAGAGAGCAAACCATCAATCTAGGATCTCCTTGCCTCCTGCACTTTCTTGACAATCTGCATCTTCCTTTCAGTCTTCAGTATCAAACTTTGTAAGATTTAATTTGAGATGAATACAGAATCATCATTTCACAAGATCAGAGCTAACACTATATAGACCTCTATCAACATTAACACCATATTCTCTTGTCTTAAACTGGTACTGAATGAAGCTCACTGCATCACATACCTATTTGCAGCATGCACTAAAAGTCTTGGCACAAAGAAGTTCTCACACACGATGGAATTTTCTTTGCTGGAGCCTGAGCATAATACTATACCAGATCAAACCATAGAACCTCCTTAACTTCAGAATATATTTCTCTTTCTGAAAGAAGTACAACTCAGAGTTACTCAACAAGAATATTATCATCCTTGCATATCCAAGTGTGAATAGGATGGACTCAGTTGTCAGAAAATTGTTGTTTCACTGCAAATTAAGGAATATGCTAGCAGTCTAAAGGACATTGTACCAACAAACAGAACATAGAAGAGGGATAAGCACATAGAAAAATAAGAAGCCTAATGTCCAAGTAGCATCACCTCTGTTTACTTCTGGAACACACAAGCTAACTGCAAGTCCTTGTTGAGAGCTTTTCCATTTTTCACTTACTAATTTATCTGATAATTAGGCTGTTAAGTTTCATCTTGCAATGTCAGGCAAAACAGGACTAAGGGGAAGTCAATACAGTCCATGCCCCCAGTTGAGAGTGCATGACATTAAGCAGATATTTTCAATTTCTCATAAAACATATCTTACAGCTCTTATCTTCTTCACTTTCCTACTCAAATCAGTAACACAGCTAGCAACACTGGCAAACACCATGCTGTTCTTTTTCCATTTGCCAGATGGTGCAACTAAAGTATTTACCATATCTACTAGAGGGAGAAAAGACAATACAAAAAAATCAGTAGCGTTAAGGAATTACAGGTTACCAGAAGATACAATTAATGCTTTTGTTCTTCACAATGAAATGCACAATTTTTAATTCCATGTTTGTCCAGTTTTTGAAAGTCAAGAAACAGGTACTTGGACTTGGCACCACCTCTAGTTACTCACAGTTGTACTTAACTGGATATTGCATCTTTTCTCAGTCAGTACTGATACCTAACAAATGTGATTCAATAGATTTCTGAATATCTCACACAAAGCGAGTTTGTGCTTTATCATCTGCATAGCCCAACTCCACTAATTTAAAACCATACCAAAAGAAAACACCTGACAATTGTTAAACATCTGGGAACATACCTACATAAACTACTGCCTCATCTTCCATGAAGTTACAATAATGTCTAGCAATCATTTTCAAACTGCACTTTCCAACAAGGAAGCTGACAAGCTTACATGGTAGGGCCTCTCACCATTAGAACATGAATTGACTGTTTGGCTGAAAACAACGCAGTATTATTCATTCTCATGGTAAAATACAATTGTCACATTTAAGGTGCAAGAAAACAGGACTGGAAATTGAGAATGAGATTTTTCTTGATAGGAAGATTTAATTAAGAGATTTTTACTATCCTGTTTAATTAGCTACTGTCAACTTGAAACATACATCTTATTACATCTAACTACTACTACCATGGGTACCAAAGATTTAGGATGGAACGAAGACCTATTTCACTTAACAAAGAAGTAATTATCTGAGCAGGGAAAGTTATTAATTTGCTGCAGTAGCTCAGGTACAGTATCACATGTTTTGAGAAGACTGATAAACTCTGCTTATTAGTTTAGAACATTAAAATAAAGAAGCTTACAATGTCACTGCCAGAGAGTGATGATACAGACGACGCAGATGAGCCAGAGGATAACTGTTGTGTACTAGCCAATGACAAAGTCAAGCGTTGGTTGTAAGATGATTCAGAGTCTCTGTTGTTGTTCTGTTCTCCATTGCATGGAGCTATCTGGTCTCTTATTTTCAACCTATTATCTGTTAACGGAAAACATGAGCATCAATTAAGAGCACAGAATACAACACATGGATCCTCAAATCTAAGAATTACTTCTATTTAACAAGCCAACAAACTGAAAAACCAGCTCAGAAAACTAGTTTTGTATCAGAAAGTTAAAAATTCCTTTTTTTTCTCCTTAAGTTTCCTTAAGAATACCTGAAATAATTCATTTCAAAGCACAGTTATTTTGAACTGCACCAAATCGAAGAAAAAAAATGTTTCAGTTGGTTTCAAAAGATTTGCTATACCTACCAAGTTCAGGTGATAAATTAATTTTGCTCCCCCACTTCTTTTTAATCCAGGCCCTGTAGTCAATCACTTCTTGGGTCACTTTGATGATTCTACCTAATGTGCTAAAAAATATTTAAATTAAGACTATTGGTTACATACATACTTGCAAGCATTTCAAAAAGCACTGAAATTACGTTTGGAATCCGTTTAAGATATCCCTAACCAAAGAATCTTTTTGAACCTACATTTCCTTACATCAGCATATAAGTCACTGAAGGATCACACTTCAAATTAGTTTATTACTTATCTCCTACCATGCTAACTTGAAAGCACTGACACAGGTAAGATTTTCACTTCTAAATGGAACTCAACTAAATTCCCAGGAAAGTACATACAAATTGTATTTTGTTTGAAAAAGGCAAGTTAGAGGCTCTTGCATTTCCCCAAACAAAAAGTAGTCCTTCCACTCCATTAGAACATTCATGTAATGTGCTGAAGACAATGTCCTAGCTCCTCAAATCATCTTCACACTGAATAGAGACTCTCCCTAGTATTTGTATTTGCTTATGGGTTTACAAGGCACCTTGAAAGATCCCTACAATTGTAAAGGAAGTATCACGGATTGCAGCATAGTAGACACAAGATACAGAGCAGCAAAAAATTCCACATAAAATTAGAATTTAAGGAAATTTTTTAAAGGTAACTAGCTGTGAGAACAAGCCCACCTGATCCTTTTATCCTCTTAACTCATGACCAGTTATCAACAAGTAGAGTAGCTTATTACTGCATACCTTCCCAGCATTCATACAGGTGAACTGTATGTTATCTTGAACAGTTCTGTCCTAGTTTAATAAATCAATTTTCAACTTCTCCTTCTATTAGGGGCTGGGAGATGAAACACTAACTACACTAATGCTTACTATACATGCTCAAGATCCATGAAGGACCAACTATTGTACAAAAACAGGCTATGATAAGCTATCCATCCTGGAAAAATGTCAAATTATTTTAATTGCAAAAATCTTCAACAGTTGTAATAAAGCTTTTTTATTAATTTCACACCATAAAAAGTACGCTGCGCCTTCACTGGTATTTTTGAAGTGTATTAATAAGAAGGATATATAGCCTAGAAGTATTTACACTGCCTTTATTAGGACATTTCAACTCCTCAGCAAGGAGCAACAGTTCTGCTACATCAGGCATTGTAATTCTACTGCAAGACCAAGTTCCACATGTTTCCCATTTAGATTCCCAACTTTAAAAAACATGCCAGTGTGTCAAAATTGAAACAGGAATTTTAAGCAAACTTTGGACCATACGACATCACTTAAGTAATAAGTCGAGCAGATGTAGAAGATCCTGATCTACAGAACAAGTGTCATCTCTTATTCTATTACGTTCTATTATTCTTATTCTATTATGTAATATTCTATTAGATAAATGCTGTAATGCATGCTGGAAAATACAACCTTGAATTTTACATACAGAATTGAATGCTTTGACATGATTGTCACCAATGTCTTAATGAATTCTTGGGATTCACAGCTCAACAACTAAGTAGAGTACCTTTAAAAAGGAACAGCACACTTTCTAGCTGTCACTACATTACAATTATAATGCAAATAAATCTTAAGATCATTCTTAAAATGCTCAGATGGCTGATAAGATTCAATGAGGCAATATCTAAAGCTCCAGCCAGTTTTCCTCAGCACAAATACACTACCTGTAAAAGACAGTTAAAGGGTACTGAGCTGCTGAACTATCTCCCTGATAGTAAATGAGCAACAATCTAAAGCAAGAAGGATCTGCTTGAGCACGTGGATTAGGAAAAAATGCAAAGCCTTTGATGAGATAAACACTGTGTAGGGAAAGCTGATATTGCTGATATTTCTTAAGACAGTATGCATTCTAGTGAAGCAAATGGAAGACTGTTTCAGATAGTACTTCTGCAATCTGTGTCAGCAGATCTTGCAGATCAATTTAACATTCCCTTTGACACTCCTGGGGTCAGGGGTAGCCCAAACCTAACACACAGACCTACCAGCAGTTAGATCTAGTGGGTTAAAGCAGATCAAACAGCTTTCAAGCACAGAGAAAACACTTCATGTATCACGCAGACTAGTATTAAGATTCTCATCTGTAAATGACAACCCCACACATGCAAAACCTTGCCAAAGCTTCCTCCAACTCTCACCTCTGGTCTTCTGGCATGATAGTATCTTTCCCTCATCTACCCCTACCATTCATTTACCTCCAAGGAGGGACCTGTTAGGAATCCAGAACTCAACAGACTGAACAAAGATTTCACTCTTAGTTATACTGAAGAGATATCATAGCAGAACCAGATATCCATTCCTTATTTTGTATGACCTGATCTGCCTCCCAAATGTGGCTATGGTGCTGTTTAGGGATGCTGTCTGAGCACACACTGATACTTCAAACAATATGACAAGTCAGTATTGTAGGCCAGCATTCTGATCTACAGACATGTTATAATTCCCAAGGATAAATTTATGTCATGTATATAAACACACACACACAGCCTCCCAGCATAACTTATGACTGTCAAGCAATATAATAACACTCCCTCCATCTTATCCTGAGCAACTTTCTGCTGCTTCTCTTGCTTCTGTTCTGTCCTTCAAGAAACCACATGAAAACTGGATCAGCTTCTTTAGGAGACAGCAGTGTTGATGTAGTTTCTTTCATTCAGACCAGAGAGTTAAACCGACCCAGCTTCTGACTGCAGGCTTATTAGATCTAACCAAAGGCAAGAATCAGTAATACATAGATCAAGAAGAAACTGAGCTGCTAACAGGAAGATAAGACCATGGATAGATAGGCTAGACAAGGTATAATGTATTTCCTACTAAAGAAACACTTCCAAGATGACATGAAACTGTTTGGTCTAGAAATCTGCAGAACAGTCTATTAACCTCTCACGAAGCATTCTAGAAAGACAACGTGAGGAAGACGGAGAACAAAGAGTTAAGGTAATTTCTGTAACACTAACTACCTTTAAGACTCAAATGATTAGTTTCTTCTCAGCACAAAGTACAATGAGCAGCCTAGACAAAAGATAGCCTTTACTCCCAGTACGCTTCAAATGTTTTATTTGGAAGCTTAAATAAAATGACAGAGTAATTTGGATATGCCCGTCCTGTTCTGGGGGGTCATGTTAGCACAGAACATGGATGAGTAAGGCCTGTGCTGAAAGAGCAAAATCTGACTTATTTTGAAACAGAGAATATCAGAAGCAGCAGTTGACTAGAAAGCTTTAAGTTACCTTAGACTTTTGCTTCTTCGGGTTGGACTAACACTGGACAAAAGGCAATGATCACTAAGAAAGATCTGAAAGCTACTGACATGGTTGTTAACATACAAAACAAGACTATACACAAGATGTACATAGGTTTCCCCTGAAAAGAGTTGATAACAATTCAAACTCACCAGGCTGTTTTCACGCTTCAGGGAAAGACAGCCCCAGTTATGGCAACACTGAACAGGTTAGTCTTCATTGAAAGCTGCATCTTTTATGACACCCGACATATTGCTACCTGACTGAATGGTAAGTTACAGGTATGCCAAGTTCTGAGACTCATATCATTGGCACAGACAGCCCAAAATAGGAGAACAGGTCAGATGTATTAACATCTGCTGAAACACAGCCACTGGGATTTCTCAAGGTTGGAGCTTCCTACATACAGTACCTTCCTACATACAGTAACAAGTGTGCTTACTGATAACATCTAAGACTTGCATTAAACGTATTTACAAACTTAGTTTTGATGTCTAATATAAACAGAGGCACCCCATAAGAAAATGGCTATGACCCTTGAAGAATCTCAAAAGTTGTTAACTAGGGCCTAAGACAAGCAAAACTTCATATATCCCTAGGCCCTTCTACCCATATGTACATAGGAATAAAGCAACACATTATCAGACAGTACACACTCAAGAGATGCACCTTAATCTTAAAACAGCAATCTTAAATGTTAATGTGTAACACTTCCACTCTTCCTACCTATCTCCATCACAGGGCATGAATTGTCTAAGTCTTCAAATGTTGTTCCACAAGAAAACAGATTCACAGGCACTATTAAAACCTGTGAGTATTAAAGCCACAAACAAAAGTTGACTTCTTTATGGTAAACTTAGCATACATGCAGTTGTCTTACCAAATAATAAACTTACTATAGGATAACTAATCCCCTTTGCAATTACATTAATGCTGGAAATTAACACCTTGACTAAATTTTGCAATTTTATCTGTAAGGTTAACATGACTTCCAATAGCCACTTCTCTCTGCAATTAGCTGGGGAGCTCAGAATACTACTAGAATTCTAGGGAAGTCCCAGAGAAGATACGTCCTCTGATCTATTCCAGTTTGCACTGAAGGTTAGGACTAAACATCACATGCTAGAGCAGATGCATGAAAATATGACATAGCTGTGATACCTTCATTTTTTTCTCCTCATCAAAAAACATACTTCAGCATAATTTGCAAAGTTAAGAGCTGAGAACACACTGAGCTGTACAGTGTTTCTATGAATGACATCAAAATGTGCTCTAAAAATGACATTTAGGAGTATGTTAGCTTTCAACAGCAGTTCAAATATTACTGCCTAAGTGAATTTATTCTAATAGCTTAATTTCATACAAAGCCTTTTAAAATAGTTTGGGGGCCACATATTAAAGAACAGGGCAAATTTCTACTCTGTCTAGTTTACACAAAATTTTGTTCAAGCCCATTTCTCTGCTGTAATGCAGACAGAAATCAAACCAAATTTCAAGTCAACAGTCTTTTCTTTGCAATACTTCAGGCAGAACCTTTGTGAATAGGCTACTCTGGCATTCTTGCACACTAAGAAACCTCACACTGGATTAATTCTGGCTTTTGTCATGCTGTCTTCATTTCAATGCTGCACATGAAGGTATTACACTCTCATAGCACTGGACCAGCCCGAATTTCTAGGCAGATTTCAATACAACTGCAGTTAAACAATAAAGAGCAATATTCCTTTTATTGATTAGACTCAACATTCCTAATTGATTACAGAAACAAACAATATTCAAAAAGTGGACTAATTACCTCTCAGAATCTCTATTTGGATATGATCTTGCAAGTGGTGATACTGCATGGCTAAGAACAATGTAGGCATAATCAAAAACTTGTTTCACTTGCATGGCACCGTAAGAACTTCTGCCAACGTCGTTTCCTGAAATAATGTGACAATCATCAGATCACCTTTTTTAGTATCAGCAACCAGAAAATCATTCATACTTAAAGCTCAGAAGCCTTAAAAATACAACTTTACTTTGTTTAAACTAGTCAGACCAAACTATTCATATCAGGTACAACTAAGTGTGCCCATCTCATTACAGGATGCTAGCTTTAGGAATGACACTCAAAATTATGCATTCAGTACAGCATGTGAAAAATACTGATATATTACAGCCTGAAAGAAACAAAGTATAGCTATGAACAAAGCTTGAAGCTGATCTCTAAGAAAGAACCTACCACACTTACCAGTAAAGTTTTGGCAAGCCAAACTTAGCTTAGAATTTCATTTGTGCAACTGCATTATCTTCACTGAACCAACAGCCAGATATACTTACATTAACTCTATTTAAGCTTCTCAAAACTACAGCTGAATAAGCCAAAGCATATAGGGTGCTTATCTTCTCAGGATAACCAATTTCTCAAAATCTTTATCACGTAGGATTCCACGAGTCTGTACACAAGCATTGCCTGTGCTCAAGTTCGCACTAGTTCTTGACTGTCTCTTTAAGCACATTCTACTTAGAGCAGAACTCCTTCCAAACCCAGTGCCTCACAAGGAACCACAGAAGTTATGAACATACAGAAAACATACAGCTAAAGCTTCTGTATCAGCGACCACATACAGGCATAGGCCTTCTATTTGACACCCAGGAAGACCTTGTCAGCACTAGCAAGAAACCAGTTGGGGTTTCTGTAGATATTTTTGGTACCAGACACCAAAGGTTCACTGTCACCACTCAATTTAAAGAACACTTGAAAATAATTTCCCTCAAATTGCATGCCCAAAATACAGATTAGATCTTGAGTGAGTAAAAAGCAGCTTACAGTAAAAGGTTCACCCCTTCAGAACGATACTTTAATGTTGTGAGAACACTGGAAATGTACAAACCACTGAAAGTATTTAAGACTGCAAATGAAATCAATGCCCATGAACAACATATAATAAAAAATCCTCTTTGAAAATTGATACAGAAAGAATCAAGTCTATCATTTGGAAAGTGAATTCTAATGAGGCTGAATTTGACTCAAGAGGAAACTTTCACTCACTGAAGTATACTGGTTCACTAAGACATTACAGATATGCTAAAATTTGCCATGCAGGAAAAGCAGCATCAGCTTTACTACTTGACAATATATTGCAGTACTTCAAGATTCTCCAACAATTATGCCATTTGAACAAGAAAGGGTAATTAAATGAAAACAGATGGGGAATCAGAGCACTTTGGGAACACAGGATGTTTTCAGTAACATATATGATTAATTTAAAACCTGATTACAAAGGACTTCATGTTTACTGAAGTAAATGAGCATCCCACATAACATACTGCTGAAGTTTCCAGCAGCTACTAGACTTAAAATTATGAAAGCCTCTCTAAAAGAAGGTATTTACAACTGGACTCCACCCTGAAGTACAAGCAGGCCTTGGAAAGCAAACTTGAGAAGAAGCATGTTGTAGTTTAGTGCTTCACTGCTAAGTAGTTAACAGATACTTTCCCAAAGGATTTAGTCCAAGGGTAACTGCATAGAGACCCAAGGTATGCCAGCAGTCAAGATAACAGAACAAAGACATTATACTAGAGAAAATAGATTAATTCAGTACACATTCTCCAGGGGCAGAAGCAGCAATGATACTGTTTTCACTTAACGACATACAAAAGAAAACTAAGCCAGAAAACAATAAAGAAACAAAAATAGTATTTACAAGGGGCTAAACACATGCAATTGCACCTACCACTTCTACCACTAGATTTACATAACAGGAATTGAGTACACAAAGTCAAGAAATTACATTAGCCTAGCCTATTATGCTGTTAAGGCAACTACATGTAATGTGTGTTCTGGAAGGAACAAACGAAAACACTACTGCTACTAACAGCAAGTCACTCCTTTTGACAGTAGTTGTCACCTCTGCTGTTCTGCCAGCAAAAGAAACCACAAGCCTTCCCTAATCCACAGCAAACCAGGGCAGTTTGATTTAAACCACCAAAGTTGCGTATGAGCCTTCACTAAAGCAGATTTGAGAAGAGGCAGGATAACCCATGCCATAGCATGCCTAAGTCCCTGGATTGCCTCACTCTGCACCTGTAATTGGTTCATAAAAATATCTGAATAAGTGGTTTTATTCAATTAAACAGTCTGCAAGGCCTCTGACTGGCACTGCAGTTGAAAAGCAGGTATGAAAGCCAAAGCTATGTGACTTACTATGAATAGTACCCAGTTAAGTCTGTATTTTCAGGAATAAATTATCTTCTGATAAATTATTCTTGTTAGCTCATCACATCTTACGTACCTGAGCATCCTTTCATCACAATCTAAACTGAACAGCTAAAGCACAAGCCCTAATGCTTTCATGCAAATTCACAGACTTCAACCTCAGAAACACATTAGTAGGTAACAATGGTGCATAATTTCACATCTAATTCCATCCTCATTCATTTTTGTAAAAGAGGGGCTCATCCCTGAAGAAGCATACCTAAGACTTCCATCAGCAACTATCAGTACTATCATTCTGCCAAGTAGCCTTTCATTACCTGAAGCAGTTTCAAAAACATGGCCTGGAAAGGCAAAGGTACAACCATGAGCTAAAACTGAAGCAGGCCTGGTTTTGTTAAGCTATTACCTACTAATTAGATCTTTTCACAACACTTGACATTAAGAAGTTCTTTCAGCTGCTTTCCTCAGTGTATTTGCATATTTTTATAAATGCATGTATTTTACACACACATATATCCACACCTTCTAATGACAAATAGCAGATACCGAAAAGTTGTAATGAATACCTCTGGAAAGTTACTAAGACTAGAACAGGTAACGCCAATAGCTGCCAAGGGTATCTGCTTCTCACGCTTGTGGCATATCAAGATACAGAATAGCAAGTAATAGGTCAAATTATCTTCATATAAGTTAAATAGTCCTTTTCCAAGGAAACCATATGAAAATTAACATATGAGCTTCTGCGAGTGACTACAGAATCCAGGAATAGAGAATGAAGAATGCCACCTTTCTCATGAAAAGAATAACAGACATGAAACATCAGGTCTTAGATCACAACTTTCTACATTTGCTGCCACCATTCTGAGCCAAGATTAAATCAGTCCTATCCTGAGCATCAAAAACACGCCTGATGAACCTTGATAATCTCCAACAACTTGCTGAATAAATTCCAAGTTTGTTAAAACCACAGATTAAAGATTTGTGACCTACAATAAGAGTTTTGCCTTCCAAAACAGGATACTGGAAGGTGAATCCCACACATACAAGCCTCTACTAGGATGATATAATTTACCCTGCTCCAATTTGCTCCCATGGGTTGCAATTCTCCTCAACAGTTTTTAGAAATTGATGCAGTAGTGGCTTCAAGAGATTTTACTGAAAATCCTTTCACTGATTAATAATAAGGGAGAGATTTTCATCCCATTATCCTGTCCTAGAATACTACTGAGTCAACGTAAAGAATCCTAAGGCATTAATGAAGATCAGATATCACTTTAAGATGCATCAAAGACTAGATTTGATACCTCAAAGCCAGATTAAAAGACTTCCCACTTCAAGTGTATATTCCCAACGTCTTTCTTGGAATCTGTGATCTCAAATCACAGAAATTATAAACTTCTTGTGCTCAACGAACTGTCTTGGAGACTCTCAGAGGAAATCCTGCAGCACCCAAGTAAATCTCACCCAAGCTAAAACCACTACATCCAGAACTGATGCCTGTTCCTTCCGGATTAGGAATCAACAACGTCCTAAATAGGAACAAAAGTACCAACCTGCTTTGATTACGTTATTTATGTTAGTCAAACATTATTTTATACTAAAATGTGCCTCAGACGTAAAGAAACCAATCCCACTGAATTTAATCCTGTTCCTTCTAAAGTTATGAGTTTCACCTTTCAGCATTGTGCTGTACTCATGAGATCTTACTCAATGAGCTACTCTTACATTCTAGGAAATCTTACTCCTAGTTCCAACAGATAAGTTCTGCAGCTTTATGGTAGCTACCAGAAAGTATTTGATCACTAGAGCCCAAAGAGATAATCTATTTCAAGTTGTCAGCTTTTATTTGCCTTGTCAAAATACTTTCTCCTGTAAAAGTTACATCATCACAGTCTATAGAACATCACTTAAAATGTAATTCTTACCAGCTATTGAGACCATGCAATTATAGATCTTCCTTCCAAATCAGTTTTTTGGCTACTGCAAGATTTATGCTATAAGAAACAACTGAAAGCCGCTACTGGACATCTTATTTTTCCTTCTTCTTCAAGGAGAAAATAGAGAGAAGAACAATTAAAAGGCTTAACTGTAAGTCAAAATTAAAATATTGTTCAGTGTAAGAAATTTCTAAGTCCTCAGTAGGTAGGAAGATCAGATAAAGGTTTCTCATTCCAAAGAAATGTACTCATGCTGCCATTGAAATGGATTCTCAGGCAAATAATACACAGCTACTGAATGAAAGCTGAACATGATAGAAGTTGCACAAAACCATACTTAGGCCTGGCCAAGCACAGAAGTAATGATGGACACAAGCTTAGAGCTACATATGTAGAGGTGACCAGACATAACTACCCTAGCATGCAACCTGTTATAAAGTATGAACACTCAGTACACTGAGTATTTAGAAAGCAGCTAAACTTCAGTTCCTGAATCATTGCTTTTGAAGCGCTATACATAACAGTCTAAGGACAAGGTGTGACAGCATAAAGGTTAAATGCCACTTACAGTCTAGAAATACTAATGCTGAAGTCCAGATTAAGCAAAGTTTCATTTCATGAAAAAGCTGGTTTAGAATTCCAGCTACATATGAAAACGTAGGTGGAATCCAAACCGACAGCTTTAAGGAACTTAATAAAAATTAGCTGTCATTACTCTGAACATGAAGAAGTCTTCAAGAAATCTGTTCTAACTTACAACAGATATACAACTAAAACTGACATTTGCTGAAGGTCCACATACAACTCAGAAACCAACTGCACATATCAGACTCTCCCTACCAACACCATAATCTAGTCATTCCCTTGATACACATTCATGAGTGTACACCCATATTTCTGTGCAGTCTCTACTGTACCATCATGCAGATTAAGTACATTATGAGCTGCATTTATTTCCTATATGGAATAATTTATATTATAAAATGGCCTGGGTTGAAAAGGACCTCAAAGATCATCTAGATTCAACCCTACTGCCATGGGCAAGGCCACCAATCACTAGACCAGGCTGCCCAGAGCCACATCCAGCCTGGCCTTGAATGCCTCCAGGGATGGGGCATCCACAACCTCCTTGGGCAACCTGTTCCAGTGCGTCACCACCCTCTGTGTGAGGAACCTCCTCCTAATATCTAACCAAAACCTCTCCTGTCTCAGTTTAAGACCATTCCACCATGTCCTATCACTATCCATCTTCATAAACAGGAGGGGAATGGCTGTTTACATGCTCCCTTCAAATACAAGAAGGCCACAATAAGGTATCCCTGCAGCCTTCTATTCTCCAAGCTGAACAAGCCCAGTTCCCTCAATCTTTTATCGTAAGAGAGCTCCAGCCCTCTGACCATCTTAGTGGCTCTCTTCTGGACCCGCTCCAAGAGCTCCACGTCCTTCCTGTACTGGGTTCCCCAAGCCTGGATGCAGTACTACAGATAGGGCCTCACAAGAGCCAAGTAGAGGGGGACAATCACCTCCTTCTCCCTGCTGACCACCCTTCTTTTTTATTGCAGCCCAGAACACAGCTGGCCTTCCAGGCTACAGGTACACACTGCTGACTCACGTCCAGCTTCTTGTCCACCATGACCCCCAACTTCTTCTCCACAGGGCTGCTCTCAAGATCTTTCCCCAGTCTACATAAATACCTGGGATTGCCCCAGCCCAAGTGCAACCTTGCACTTAGCCTTGTTGAACCTTATTAGGTTCATATGGACCCACATCTCCAGCCTATCCAGATCCCTCTGGATGGCTTCCTTTTCCTCCAGTGTATCAACTGCATCACTCAGCTTGGTGTCATTCACAAACTTGTTGAGGGTGCACTCGATGCCATCATCTGTATTATTGATAAAGATGCTGAAGAGCACCAGCCCTCAAGACCACACCTTGGGGGACACCACTCGAGACCAGCCTCCACCCAGACACAGATTCACTGATCACAACCCTTTGGGCTGCAACCAGCAAGTTCTTAATCCACCTAACTGTCCATCTTTCAAATCCATACCTCTCCAATATAGAGAGAAGGATGTGGTTATATGTAGAATAGCACCACAGACTGTGGCAGGAAAACTATACCTTCCTTTCTCTCATAGCAAAAAAAAAAAAAAAAACAAAAAAAAAAAACAAATCGTTCTCCCTATAGTAACTCCTCTTCCAGGATTTCCTAGATCTCTTTCCGTCATTATTTCCACCACTGCTAGAGAACCTTAAGTACACATTTCTGAACTTCCAGTGCAGCATTTATTTGCTTTGTTTGCATACAATCTAGTTTACTCAGGCTAAAAATAGTCACATATTTTGATTCCTTACCCCTCAGTTCATCTCAGTTGGTGTATCTCACCACCAAGAAGCCTTCACTCTGAACAGCATCTTCTCAACACATTTAATAGATTTTAGAGACTCTAAAGTAAGTTTGAGAGTAAAAGTTGAGCCAGAGCCCCAGAGTAATGCAAGAAGCATACAGTCTTACCAGGCAGCAGAGGATCTTCAATACATAACATGGATGGTCTGTATCCATTTGTCATGACTTTCATGATTTCTTCTTTGGCAATATAGGCACCTCCATTTTTTATTCTAATACCAGTTTTCAAGTAGTTAAAATTCCTTCCATAGAGTTCAAAAAATTCTATCAGAAGCATTCCAAGGTTTTCATCAGCTCTTCTGGCATCAATTCTTGGATGCAGCTGTGACAGAACAGTTACTAATTATTAAAAATCACCATTTGTCAGACTACAACAATACAACAAAAGCTCTCATTTAAGCTGAGTATCATCTCTACAAAAGTCTGAACTGAGTCATTAATTCATGTACTTAAATTGTTTTTGTGTAACCAAGAGGGGGCAGCACTTCAGCAGCATATGGAAAAAGAATTATTTCTTGCCACCTCCAAAACTTCTCCTAAGCCAATAGTAATGAAGCACAAAGAATCACAAAATCATAAGGTTGGAGAAGACTACTGCATTAAGGTTTATTAACAGTAATAGTTGTTTTTTCTGTTTCTTGTTTAAAAAAAAATCAGGCTTAGCATTTTCAGAAGCAGAAAAACTATTTGCTCCAACCGAAGTAGCTCTTTAATCCACCTATTATGTACTTCGTACTCATAGAAATATTACTGCCACAGAAATACATTAATAGTTAATACTCATTAACGATGTCTAAAATATCTGCCAGTTTTAATGATGTTAATGCTTAACCAATGAACATATAATTAAAACAACTTGACTGTTTAATTTCTTAAACACCAAAATCAACTACTCTCTACATTCAGTACCAGTAGTCTAAGAAGTAGCAGACCAATTGCATCCAAGCAGATTTAACACCAGTAAGACCATTCAGTTACTGGAATAGACATAGGAAAGTGATGTAATCCTCATCACAGGACCTGTTATAGAAAGCAATGCAGTGTCTCTACACTGTTAACAGGTCTCCTGTTGCTATTCCAATTCACAAATCTTAAGAGGTTTTAGATGTAGTCTAGCAGAGTTGCCAAAGATTGAACATCTAGAGCTATTGCAGAATAAAACTATGCATTGCTACTGGATTGTAAAGAAACAGCATCTTCACTAAGAAGGCTGAGTGACAGAAACGAAGATATTTTAAAGAACACACAAGCAAATAAATAAGGGACAGACTTACCTGCAGGAAACTAATTGCCATTAAAATTAGGCTATAAGAGCTAATTCCACCAGTAAAAACTTCATTCAAGTCCCTCTGAAGTAGGAACTGTTTTAATACTAAAATCAAGTAAGGCAGCAAGGAATATTTCTGCAAAGCAAAATAGTTCTTATCAATAATACTGCCAACATTCCAAAACAAAGCAAATACTGAATCTCAAAAGAAGATTAATCTAATACAAAAATGTTGTTCAGTAGCGCACCATTACATGTTTCCTCAGGAAGAACTGAAACATGCACATACACAAAACTTATGCAAATATAAAACACACAAAAATACAAACTCATACTTGATATAGTAGCCTACATAAATTTAACTCCTCCCATCTCCTTCCTAACAGGATTATCTCCAAATTCATCATTGATTATCAGCCTAATTCAGTCAATGCTTTTCATCTAAACAGTACTTTTAATGCACAGTGTAAAAATGAGCTTGATCGTAAGTACTTACATACAGAATAATTGTCACTAGACATTGTCTAACAAGACTGTATTCATACTCAAGCATCGTTAAAATTTATTGTAAAATTTAAAGTAACCAAAATCTGAACAGCCTTGCTTTAGAAGCACAACTTAGAACCAGCCTGCAAATCTAGATATAACTGTTCAAGTCCATTCAAAATACATGTTTCTGCACACAAGCATCCAGCATTCAACTATCAGAAAATTATGTAACAATACTCAGCTTCCCTCCTTACAGTTTCTAGCTTACAAAGCTTGAGCCTTAAAAAAAAAAGTCTTTCTACCAAAGCAACATTCAGTAAATAACAGTAGAAAATAAATTAAAATACCCATGCTTAATTAGTATTAATGAAAAGAAAACAGTCTTCAACAATAAGTTTCCAAAAGTCTTAAGCCATACCAAAAAAGGTTATCTAAGCATCTAGTGTATCCTTGATAAGTAGTATAACATTCATTGTACATCTGATACCTTCATGTATTCCTTGATAAATCGAGCTGCCTTCACACCAGTTTCTACATTAAAACTGATGTCAACTTTCACTTCTGTCTCCTGGTCAGTGAGTTTTATTATTGGTACCTGAGAAGATGAAAATAAGATTTTATGAGCCCCCAGAAATGCAACACTGGTGCTCTTCTCCAGCTACTCAACATACATGGATACTATTAGCTCAAATAAACACATTCACCAAGACAAGGAAATATGTTATCGAGAAAGGATAGCAATTCTAACTTTCCTGACAGTGAACAATTTTCAGTGAGGTGATTAAAATAATAGCATGTATGACCATGTTAACTTACTATCTCTCACATACACTTCCATAGCTGTTAGGCATCTGCCTCTATCTGCAGTACCTGAGGTGTTTTTTAACACAAGTAAATTTACTTAATTTAATAATTAAGGGAGTCATTAATAGGAGATACTGTACTCCCATAGCTTGTAAGAATTGCATTCATCTGACCTAGCAGTGTGCCATTCAGCTTGCTAAACTGACAGAAGAAAAAATAAAGCAGAAAAAATAAAGGGCCACCCATTGGTTCATCAAACCAAATTGGTTTACTGCAATCAAATGAAATCCAGACTGGATAAAAAGCAAAGCAGGAACAATAGTGCTTTTCCTGGCAGCAGAAAATCATGACAGAATTACTGAATACTCAGTTTGGTCTCACACCACTGCCCTGAGAACAGTATCCCACAAAATGGTACTATAAGCATGTTATCTCAAAGATAACCTAAACTTCAGCTCATACATGTATCTGAAATTGAACTTCTAGCACTTTTCATCTGAAAGAGCAAATTTATAACTCCATTTTATACGAACAGCAGAGTGAATAAAAGACGCCAGTGAAATTAATAAACCTATTATCTTTCAGTAAGTGCTACAGCTAATACAAAAATCTCACCCTCAGATAAACCAAAGAATACCAGAGCTATTGTTATGTGCTGCTATTACAATAAAACTGCAGGAACTTTCTGAACCCTGAACAGTCACTACTTCAAAGGCCACAGAAGGGAGCAGCTTACTAAAACAAGTTCACGACATTCCACTTTGTCTCCTGGAGAAAACACTTGTTCAGTAACGTAATATTCTCACACTACATTTTTAGCACATTCAGTCTTTGATCCATTAGAGTCACAAGCCAGATGCAAGAAACACTACACATCAAGCTTGGTTAAGCTTAAAACATTTCAATATACCATGAAAAACAAGACTTCAAACAGTTTTTTCAAATTCAGTAACCCTAGTTACCATTCCCTGGACAAATACAAATCCTCTTAAAATTCTATCAAAAAACATGATATAGTTAACCTATCTTACATTTTGGGAATGCAAACTTTCAGGAGATATTTATTGTCAATATGAGCATAAAATGTGACCTTACAGCAAACAGAATACACAATTACTGTTCTCCATATCATAACCCCTATATACTATTGCTAAGCAAGCGCATTTTAAAATTTTGCCTCAATAGAGCAAAACGTTGTGCTTAAGACATCAGCTGTTTCAAAATGGCTTAATATTAAGATTATTAATCACCAAGCGTCACGTTAAGGAGTCTGAAAACTTTTCTGTTCATTATTCCAAAGACTGTTACTTACCGTAGCTTTATCAAGTACTTTGATGGAATATGGCTCAGCCACATTGTGTTTTCTTAGTGCTTGCTCCAGCAGCTGTAAAGGGGGGCGTTCCCACTTCCCAAAAACAACTAAATCAATATCACTAGACAAAAAGAACACATGAAATGCATTACGTGCAAGACACAATATCCCCTGAAGAAAAGGGCGAAATTGCTCTTCTACATGTTTCAAGTCCTCCAGGATAAGCATTTTTCAACTTCTAACAATCTAGATTTCTAAGTTAGCTTTAGTAACATTAAGAGACAGGTCAGCGTGCTTTCAGATCCTAGCTTCTTGCTTCCAATCCTCTGATAAGTTCTAGAGACAACTCCTTCCTTTTTTCTTCCTTGCACCCTACCACTGATTTCCACAGCCTCAGTCCAACTCTGTCCCTCATCCATCCATGCTGTTAATAATACCAACAATTGTTATCAGTAATTCTTACAAAAATTAAATTCCCTGTGCTTAATGAAAAAATTATTTTGAGACAACACAGTCGTTAAGACAGTTACAAAAAATTTCCCATATAACTTCATAACCACCAATATGTATTGAACCATTAAATGACAAAAGACACACTCAAAACACTCTATACTCTCCAATGGGTTGAGAGAACCCATCTGTGATGACTTCTAATTTTGCAGCTACACTGTGACACGCAGTAACTATACTTTAAAAACAGTATTTAAATAGCAAGTTCTGAACTGGTCAGATCTACTGTAACTTAAAAGCAAAATGCCAAAGATTAACCCCAAAGAAAGAAAAGGTATTTACCAAAGCACCTCCAAGCACCTAGTACTGACACTGGAATATCAAATCTAAGTTGAATAGCTCTTCTCTTGGTCATGTGGGATACTAAACAAATGCTTTACTGACACATTTATACATTCCATGCTCTGAATTTTTCCCCAGATTTTACCAGTACTCTTAAAGAAATCAAGCTTTAGATAAAAGCTAATCATTACTTACCTAGTTGGAAGATAAAGCCCTGTACTAAAGCTGCCAAATATCTGGACCTGAGGGGGGGAAAAAAAAAAAATAAAAATCACTGAAATCACTCATCATGAATGCTCATTTAGCTCTCTTAAGATTTATTAAGATTTTCCTGGACCTGTTACAGATGCAGCCCAGTAAATAAAATGGAGACTTTCTTTTGTATACTGTTATGCTTGTAGAAATGCATTTTCTCTTACAGGTGCAACTACAGGAAACTGTATTTTTGAGGTATGAAGTGACTACAAAGCCAGCAAGCCAGAAAACAAAAACTTTTGAGAAGTCCTCCTTCTTATTTATTTCCAGTTCTACAGAAGTATAAGCAGCTATTTCCCTCTTTCCTCATATGACAGCTTTACTGTTTGTTTCTGGAAGCATTTTCTTAATTTGTTAGGTTTAAAAGCAAATACATCTAATTATTCAATTCATAAGGAACACAAACACTCCAAATGTCACTGTAAGGATGACAAATTATGGTAGATTTTGGGGAGGAATGTGGGAAGAAGGGAGGATGATTGAGAGAAGTTCGCAATGCAGATCAGATGCTTTCACCATGCTTCCATCCTAGAGAACTGAAATCCTCCTCCTTTGTTGCAGCACAATTTGCAAGTTTACCCCTTTGAAGTGACCCATGAAAAGGCTGGGCCACTTCCATGCCTGTAATTGTTCCGTGATCTAGAAAAACCTTATTGCTAAGGAAAACTGCAGGTAAAGACAGCACTTACAGTATCGTTAGCTCAATACTGTGCCCACAGTCCTCAGTCTCTCATTGAAGGTTGTGAAATCATAACAGCCTGAAAGGTTTTTATGCCTGTTAATAACATCATCCTTCTAACTACAGGTAGCAGAATTGTTATCAATACAGTTTGCATTAAGTTCTTTCTGGGCCGTTTCCATTTGGAAGCAGTTTGCTCTTTGGAAAAAGGGTTTAAAAATGAAAGATGTAGTTGGAAGATACCTCTAGAAGTCAAAATTTCCCTACTAAAGCACATCTGAAGTAATTCCCTCAATGCCTAATTTGTTACGGATGCAAAAAAGGAATTTTATTTTCAGAACTGTCCTGTTACACAATATTTACAAATATTCATATAGTCAGGATTCCTTGTGGATACCTATCCTTTTAATAAGCTTTAAGAAACACTTCCTAAGGTGGACAGCTCTTCACATCCACAGTTCTGAAAACAAAAAACTCCATTAACCTGATATAAAGGTTTTAAGTTTTCTATACTTTTTAAAATAAATACCACTGCTCTAACAGTATTCCAAGTAAACCACATTAAGCCTCATCTGTTCACTTCTGAAAAACAAAAACCAAAATAATAGCAAGTTAAGTGAATTGAGCTCTATAATATAATAACAAACCAGCACTTAAGCTATACTCACATCAGCTGTAGGCCAAAGATCTTTGATGACCGTTTCTATTCTTTTCACCACTTCTCTTCTCATAGCTGCTTCTTCTGGACGAGGGGACATGAAGTCATAGAAGTCAATTATTTCTTCGTGTAGTCTAAAGGAAAAAGCACCGTAATTACAATTATAATTTAAATATTAGAATAAATTTCACTTCTAAAAAAAAGCCACAGGTTTTGTTCCATATTGCCATCCAGCCAAAATCAGCAGTAATTTCAAGAAAATTGTCACAGAAATCAGGTTGTAGAACAGGAAGCTGAACAGCTTGAGGTCTAGGACTGGTGGGGACAGGGAGCTGATGCACTTAAGTACATAACAGTAACCTCAGCAATACCTACACATCAGCTCTCACTATATTACCCAACTGCTAAAAATGCAAAATAGCAAATCAAGAACACAGGTAGACATTTGCTACCCTTCTTACATGCTGAGCAATGAAGTAGAAATTCAATTTCTGATTCCCTCACTGCTTGCTTTAAAAAAAAAAAAAAAAAAAAAAAAAGAAAGAAATGAAACCTACGCAACAATACAAACATGGACTAACAAACACAGACACAATGGAAATCTTCAAACAGGTGAGCTCTTGAGGGGCCTATACTTCTGCTTATGTGGAAATTTCCACAGAAGGCCATAAAAGGGATATTTGAGTATTCCTTGATACAAAAACATGCGCTTGGGCAAATGGGGATTTCTTTGACAATCCAAGCCATTTACAAGCCATTCATTCATACAGGAAATTACTTTTCAACTGAACTTATGAAGAACTGTTAAATATAATCTCAAGCGTAAAATACATTAATACCAGCACTACACGGATCTCATAGTCTTTATATATGTGTTAATTGCTTCAATTTTCCACCTTCCTGATAGAACACTCACTGACAACTGAGAATTAAGATGAATTTAAATTTCAAGATGAATGTAAATGCTTGCTTACAATAAAAAAGGCACAAAGCCATGCCAAACAAGAAAACAATCTGTTGAAATGGTATATTAGCAACATCTTTAGCAAAAAGTTCACGGTTCAGCGTACTCAAATCTGAACGATGACTTCAAAACCCCACAAATTCAACCCATCCATTAATAGACTTAGTTTTCCAAATCAAATGTTTATACATCTAATAGAACTCCAGTTTTGTATTTCTATGACCATTTTGTAACTCACTTTACTAGGGAATTCCTGTTCTCTCAGATATCCTCCAATAGATCACACTTGGAAGGCACTGCTCATACTTCTTAAGCGTCAGAATTCCATTCTATACATGAGGATTGTAACAGCAAAGCATGACAACACTACTTTTAAGGAGTATATATTTAGCATTATCATTTGGCTTTCCTCTTAAACTACTGATCCACAGCTAAACATTTAACTACAGTCAACAACCTACATTTTTCTACCAAATGAACGAACACATTTCTAAACGTCAGAGCAAAAGAAGTTCAAAGCTAACATACTCATTTTATTTCTAGGAAGGCTGATACTCCCTCCCTCCCCACAGATAAGAGAAAAAGTAATTGAACATATGTAACAGCAGTGACCAACTACATGCTTCCTGTTGTCCTGTTTAAAAGAAATCAGTAGTAGACAGATATAGAGTGAAAGCAATAGAAGACAAAGCAGTTATCCAGTTACCTTGCAGCAAATCTATGCCTCCACTAAGTCTGACACACTTTCAAACGTGCATTAGCTCAGAAGACCTGTGGATTTCTCCATGTCTTTAGTCCATTTATGCTTTTGTCACTTACAATATTCTAACAAGTTAAGTATGTATCATGGTAATCAAGTGCTTTACTTTGAAGTAATTTACAGACAACAGTTTATTTGATGCTCTTTTTCTTGAGGAAGAATGTGATTACTCACAGCTCATCCGCAAACAATATTTTGCAGACACTAAATTCACTCATCTCTATCCACAAGCTTTTTTTCTTTTCTCCAAGCTAACAATCGTCACTGTTCTTCTGTCCTTACACAGGAGTAGGTCCAAAGCTTGATCACTGGCAACCTTCTTCAGCTCATTTTCAGTTGCACCATGTTTTTGGCAGATGACCAGTTACACAGCACTTACTCCATGGCACACTTATTTTACTGTCCATTACATGCTTATTTCATTGTCTGTTACTACTAACTGCTATTTCAGGATCTCTGAGCACACAGCTACTCTTCAGAAGTTATTCTGAAGGAGCTTTGAAATCTTTTCTGAACAATTACCACCAATTGTCCACTCACTTGGCTCAAGCTGCCTGAGTTATTTACTTTTCTTCAGATATGTCTCTCAGTATTTACCAGCATTTAATTTTATCTGCAATTCTGTAGCCTAATGAATAACAAACTCCCATTACAACCATCTGCAGTCAGCTCTGGCTTTCTACTTATCTTAGTGCTCTGCTCCTTTCTCATTAATTTCTTCCCTCCAAGTATTTATGAATATATCAAGCAACCAAGTCTTAAGTAATTCCACTGATACTCTTCCTTCATTATTATTAAAGTTATAATTTATTCTTTCCTTTGGTTACTTATAAGCAGTTAGTTAGCCTGTAAGTTCAGCAAACATATGACAGGCTGCCCAGAGAGGTTATGGGCACCACCCCTGGAGGTGTTCAAGACCAGGTTGGATGGGGCCCTGGGCAGCCTGGTTTAGTATTAAATGCGGAGACTGGCAGCCCTGCCTGCAGCAAGGTGTTGAAGGTTGATGATCCTTGAGGTCTCTTTCAACCCAAGCCATTTTATGACCCTACGGCTTTTTTTAAGGCTTTCAAAAATAAATCTCAAACACCCTTCAAAAAAAAAAAATCCAACAGCTCTGCTAGCACTGACCACACAAGTAAGGATTAAGGATGAATCCTTCCAAGAACTAAAGGTAGCTGTCTGACAGATCTTCATTAAAGCTTGCACTAGATCCTTTGTGTTTACTCATGTGAATCAGCTGTGTTACAACATCAGCCAGATTCAACCACCCCCAGATATCGCTGAAAAAAATGTGCTCATAGGAGCCATTTTGTAGTAGAGAAGAATGGGGTTCTCAACCCTCAACACATTGCACTACGCTCTGTGTCAGCTTTCAGCAGCAGCCTCTAGTTTGTTAGTGAGGTCACAAAAAACCAGCAAGCACACATGCACTCTCACAGCAGCGCCCCAGTGAGCCTCAGTTCAGATGACCACCAGTCACAATCCTTAACCATATCATGAAACAATCAAAAGAACACTAGCCTGCTTTTCTTCTAGTCATCTACATTTTCTCTTATGCTGCCAAGGCAGCATTTAATGCTTCAGTTTGCATGGGACCTAGCAGTGCAAAGGCTGTGTTCAAGTTCAAATTCCATGCTAGAGTTTTGTGGCAAAGCTCCTCTAGAATTCCTCAGAATATACCATTAGACATGGCTATGGGATAGTTACCACATTGCAGAGGGTTTAAACACTCACTGAAATTTTAAGTTGCAGTTTCTGAACTAAGAAAGTAAGAACTTCTAGCCTTTCTCTGGCAAAAATAAAAAATAAAAAACAAAAAGCAATGCAATTAGAACATTTAGTTTTTACTATGTGATCTTCCTTCATTTAAGTATTCTTTCATACCTCTAATTCTATGAGCACTAATGAACCTAGCAAGTTTTAATTGCTTTTGATGTGTAAGATTTCCAACTTTTAATGTACTTCACAAATCAACTCTCAAATGTTCTGCCTTACCAGACTTCTCTCCTTCCGATTTGACTCATTTCAACTGTTTCTATTTCTCAGTGAATGTCACCAACACAATCTAAATCTGTACAGGTATCAACGCCATCTCAGTGTATGACAACATTTCAACTTAACACAGCATTTTCAAATACTTCAACCTCATAGTCACTTTTCTTTTGGCTTCTTTGTTGAGACGTTTCTCAAAAATTAACACTTTTTTTAAACTTGAGTATTATCGTGGTTGGTATTTCCTAAAGCTCTCTGCTCAAGATTACAGTAACACCAGTCACACAAAAAGTAGCTCTGCTATACCTAGAGTCAGATGCTGCACGCTGCTCAGGCCTATCCTGGAGAAGCTTCTACACTACTCGCAGGAATCA